>NC_084489.1:44055897-44384230 GCF_030035675.1 Rhineura floridana
ATGCCAGGGCCCTTGGGCATCAGCCTGCCCCGGGCCCCTCCGCTCCCCTTTCGCGATCCGTGGCACGAGCTGAGCAGCAGATTGCAAGACAAGAGCTTCCAAGCCACCCGCTGCTGCCGCCGCTGCCACCGCCGCCGCCACCCACCACCATCCCCCCCGCTTCACCTACCTTTCTCTGCTGTTCTTTGCGGCTGCACGCACTGTGCGCACAGGGTTGCCAGGGTTGCGGCTGAGGTTTCCGTAAGGGACTGAAGCCTCTGCCACCATCTTGGTTGATGGCATGCAGCGAGCGCATTGCTGCCATCAACCAAGATGGCGGCAGAGGCTTCAGTCCCTTATGGAAACCTCGGCTGCCATCTTCATTGATGGCAACTTTGCACACGCACTGCGCACAGCCGCAAAGAACAGCAGAGAAAGGTAGATGGTGGCGGGTGGCGGACGGTGGCAACGGTGGGTGGCTCGGAAGCTCTTGTCTTGTTATCCGCGGTGCGGCTCGTGCCCCAGATCACGGAAGGGGAGCGGAGGGCCCCTCAGGGGTCCCCTAGGGGCTCCTGTAGCTGCGGGGCCCTCGGTCCAGTGCCCAACCTGGCTGCCCTTTGAAACCGGCCCTGCCTGGGAGTAAGTTTCATTAAACCCAATGGAGCTTACTTCTGAGTAGACATGGATTGGATTGCACTGTAAGCCACCTTATGAGGGTCATAGGCCCTTTAAGGCAGGGTATAAATTCTTAATAAACAAACACGCAAACAAGTACTGGTGAACAGGCATGAAGCCCCAAAGATTCATGAAAATTGTAGTATCACACAACAGAGAGATGGGGCAATCCTTTGCTGCAGCTGCTGTTGAGTCCATCATGTGAGTTTGTCAATGCTACCTGGCTTTGGCTGCCCAGGAGGGGCTGAACCCCCCAGTCCTCCCCCCCCCCAGTTTATACCTATGATGCAAATATTCATCATATGATTCTGGAAAAAGTTTATTATTATTATTATTATTATTATTATTAATTTATCTATTTATCCATTTGTTTGTTTGTTTGTTTATTTAATTGGTATCCTGCCCTTCCTCCCAGCAGGAGCCCAGGGCGGCAAAAAAAGCACTAAAAAACTTTAAAACATCATAAAAACAGATCTTAAAATACATTAAACAAAACAGCATCAAAAACATTAAAAAAACAACCTTAAAATGGTTTAAAAAATTATTAAAAAACATATTAAACAATTCTGATACAGATGCAGACTGGGATAGGTCTCAACTTAAAAGGCTTGTTGAAAGAGGAAAGTCTTCAAAAGGCACCGAAAAGATAGCAGAGATGACGCCTGCCTAATATTCAAAGGGAGGGAATTCCACAGGGTAGGTGCCGCCACACTAAAGGTCTGTTTCCTATATTGTGCAGAACAAACTTCCTGATAAGATGGTATCTGCAGGAGGCCCTCACCTGCAGAGCACAGTGATCGACTGGGCATATAATGGGTAAGACGTATTTCAGGTATCCTGATCCCAAACTGTATAGGGCTTTGTACGCCAAAACTAGAACCCTGAACTTGGCCTGGTAGCAAATGGGCAGCCAGTGCAATTCTTTCAGCAGCGCGGTGACATGTTGGCGATACCCTGCTCCAGTGAGCAGTCTCGCCACCGCATTTTGCACCAGCTGCAGTTTCCAGACCAACCTCAAGGGCAGCCCCACATAGAGTGCCTTACAGTAATCCAGCCTAGACGTTACCAGTGCGTGGACAACAGTGGTCAGGCTATCCTGGTCCAGAAACGGCTGCAGCTGTCTCACCAGCCGAAGCTGGTAAAAGGCACTCCTAGCCACTGAGGTCACCTGAGCCTCTAGCGACAAAGTAATAGTGCAGGTCGCCTGCAGGAACCACAGAGCCTATGAAGGCCTTCGGTGGTGCCTCCAACAGGTAGCCCAGATTCTGAGCTTTCATTTTTAAAAAAGTAAGTCTCTAGCCCTCCTAGAAAGTTATGGAGCAAGATGTGCAAGTACCTTTCTAAGTGATTTAAGTGAAATGAGCAAACATGGCTGCTGCTGCTGCTGCTGCTGCTGCTGCTGCTGCTGCTGCTGCCTGGCAGGGTTATTAGCCAATGAGTCAGAACAGTGATCGGTAAGAAAATTGTTTGGACACAAGGCAATAGGAATTTCTGGGGTCCTAAATAGCTGTTTTCCTCTCTTTCTTAGTTCACTTTTCCTGTTTCTGTCTTTTTTTTCTAGTCCTTAGAAACTTCATAGTTTGCCCTTCCTTTTTCCCTAGTAAGCAGGATGCATCTTTCCTGTGCTAGGCTCAACTGAGATCAGGTAGTGCCTAGAACTTATTTTCTACAAATGCTACTACACAGTAAGTGTGGGTGAATATTAGAGAATCCGCCTCCCCCCAAACGGCAAATGTGAAAACTTTTTAAAGAGGATTAGGCTTTGGTTTAGGGTTGGCATTTGAAGAAAACAGAGTTCTTATGCCTTTAGTAGCTGTATGACAGGCAGAAATTCAACAGGTTGAGCCTTTTCTTGTATGGAAGTACAATAATGGGAAAAGTTTCACCATTGCTACTTTCTAATTTTGTGCTATGCCACACACCCCCATGGCAGCCATTTGGTGACTGGAGCCCCCACCACTCTCTCAGAATTTGAAATGTTCCCTCTGGTCCAAAAAAGGTTGGTGACCCCTGTAATTGTGTCTAGAGATTGACAGTTTGTGTGTGGGTATACCATACAGGCTATAGCCTCTGGATTGTATCCAGCATTAGTCATACTCAGGGCAGATCCATTGAAATTAATAGACATGACTAACTTAGACCTGTTACTTTCAGTGAGTCTTCTCCGAGTATGATTAATGTTCAGTGCAAACCTCTAATATTTTGGCCTTTGAAAAAAAATAGCTAGAGCACACTCAGACATTTATATTTCAGAATGAAACCACATTGCAAATCAAACCACAAAACTTTAGGGAAGAAAGAAATACCTTACCTTAGAAGCCAGACACAGAGAGAAAGAGATTTAACTGTGTAACATAGGCACCATCTGCACTATACATTTAAAGCAGTATCATACCACTTTAAACAGTCATGACTTCCCCAAAAGAATCCTGGGAATTGTATAGTGTTGAGAGTTGTTAAGAGACTCCTATTCCCCTCACAGAGGTACAGTGCTCAGAACGGTTTAACAATCAATCCCTCTTCCCAGAGAAGTCTGGCAACTGTAGCCCTATGAGGGGAATAGTAGTTTCCTAACAACTCTCTACCATTTCCAGGATTCTTCGGAGGAAGCCATGACTGTTTAAAGTGGAATTCACTAATATTCACTTATTCGCTAATAGGCAAAAAACCTTGCGGTTTAAGAACGTACCTATAGCCAACAGATATTTCTATCAAACTTTAAAAAGCAGGGAAATTGGACATCTATAGTGAATGCACCAGGGGAGCAGGAGACCTGACCTCCTATCTGAGATACTGTACTGCCCTACAAATTTGTCAAAATGCAAACACAAATTCGGTTGGTCTTTTACAGTCCAATCCACTTCCTGTGTAGCATGGAAGAATTTGGTAACATGTGCTCCGAGCATATGGAGGGGGAGGGGAGGGAAGGGGCAAGAGGGAGGGGATAGGAGGGAGGAGAAGAGAGGGTGGGTTTGATTAGTTGCATACTTTTTGAGTTCAGTCAGATTTATTTCTGTGCAATCATGTTTGAAAATGGAAATGACTGCGTTCCATCCCGACTTATGCCGACCCTATGAATAGGGTTTTCATGGTAAACGGTATTCAGAAGTGGTTTTACCATTGCTTTCCTCTGATGCTGAGAGGCAGTGACTGGCCCAAGGTCACCCAGTGAGCTTCATGGGTGTGTGGGGATTTGAATCCTGGTCTCCCAGTTCGTAGTCCAATACTGACCTGTGGGAGGGGCAGGGAGGGTGAGAGGAGGGGGGAGAAGATTGGGTGGGTGGGCCCTGGGCAGAGGGGAAGCCCCTTTCCTTTCCAAAAGGAAAACACTGTGAACAGTATAATTGCTTTTCAGGATTTCCCCCACCTTTTTATTCTACAGCAGGCACATGTAGCCTCCCACCCAAATTTAAACTAAAGCTGGCCCTGGTCACATCCACACCAGACCTTTATTCTACTTTAGACAGTCATGGCTTCTCCCAAAGTATCCTGGGAAGTGTAGTTAGTGAAGGGTGCTGAGAGTTGCTAGGAGATGCTCTGTTCCCCTCACAGAGCTTCAATCAGAGCAACTGACTGTTAAGCGCCTCTGGCCACTGGAGCTCTCTCAGGGGAATAGGAGTCTCCTCTCAGCCCCTTCACAAACTACACTTCCCAGGATTCTCTGGGGGAAGCCATTTTATTTATTATTATTTCAATTTATATACTGCCCTTAGCAGAATAGCTCTCAGGGCGGTGAACAAACAAGATAAAATACAATATATCATAATAAAAATCATAAAAACATATACAAACAAACAACAAAAAAACACTACAAAAACACAATACGACAAAAATTAAAAAATACGGATTAAAAGATTAAAATGGTTAAGAAAATTAAAATGCCTGGGAGCATAAAAAGGTCTTTACCTGGCGCCGAAAAGCTAGAAGTGTAGGCGCCAGGCGTACCTCTTCGGGGAGGCTGTTCCACAACTCAGGGGCCACCACAGAAAAGGCCCTAGATCTAGTAACCACCCTCCGGGCTTCCCGATGGGTTGGTACCCGGAGGAGGGCCTTAGATTCTGAACGAAGTAAATGAGTAGGTTCGTATCGAGAGAGGCGTTCCACAAGGTATTGAGGTCCCACGCCGTGTAAGGCTTTATAGGTAAGAACCAGCACCTTGAATCTCGCCCGGAAGCAAATAGGAAGCCAGTGCAGACGCGCCAAGACAGGTGTTATATGCGAAGACAGACTGGTCCTCGTCAGTAGTCTGGCAGCTGCGTTCTGCACCAGCTGAAGCTTCCGAATTGTCTTCAAGGGCAGCCCTACGTAGAGCGCATTACTGTAATCCAATCTTGAAGTTACCAGAGCGTGAACAACGGAGGCGAGGTCATCCCTGTCCAGATAGGGGCGTAGTTGGGCTACCAGACGAAGATGGTAAAACGCATTCCGTGCCACCGAGGCCACTTGGGCCTCGAGAGACAGGGAAGAGTCGAGAAGAACCCCCAAACTACGTACCTGTTCCTTCAGGGGGAGTGTAACCCCATCCAGAACAGGGTTAACATCCACCATCTGAGCAGGGAAGGCATTCACCAACAATGTCTCGGTCTTGTCTGGATTGAGTCTCAGTTTATTAGCTCTCATCCAGTCCATTATCGCGGTCAGGCAACGGTTCAGCACATCAACAGACTCACCTGAAGAAGATGAAAAGGAGAAATAGAGCTGCGTGTCATCAGCATACTGATGGCAACGCACTCCAAAACTCCTGATGACTGCACCCAGCGGCTGCATGTAGATGTTGAAAAGCATGGGGGACAAAACCGACCCCTGAGGGACTCCGCAATGGAGAGTCCATGGTGTCGAGTGATGTTCCCCAAGCACTACCTTCTGGTGACGATCCGCGAAGTAGGAGCGGAACCACTGCCAAGCAGTGCCCCCGACACCCAACTCCGCAAGTCTCCTCAGAAGGATACCATGGTCGATGGTATCAAACGCCGCTGAGAGATCAAGGAGAATCAACAGAGTCACACTCCCCCCGTCCCTCTCCCGACACAGGTCATCATACAGGGCGACCAAGGCTGTTTCGGTGCCAAAACCGGGCCTGAAACCGGATTGAAACGGATCTAGATAATCGGTTTCATCCAAGAGCGCCTGGAGTTGGCTGGCAACCACCCACTCCAAAACCTTGCCCAAAAAAGGGACATTCGCCACCGGTCTATAGTTGTTTAAATTATCTGGGTCCAAGGAGGGTTTCTTTAAAAGAGGTCTCACTACTGCCTCCTTGAGGCTACCAGGGACCACTCCCTCCCTCAAGGAGGCATTAACCACCTTCTTGGCCCAACCGGTGGTTCCAGCCCTGCCAGCTTTCACTAGCCAAGATGGGCAAGGATCCAAAACAGACGTGGTTGCCCGAACCATTCCAAGCACCTTGTCCACTTCCTCGAGCTGCACCAACTGAAACTCATCCAATAAAGAAAGACAAGGCCGTGCTCCGGACGCTTCAATGGATTCATCTGTCACAACATCAGAGTCAAGGTCCCTGCGGATACATGCAATCTTATCTTGAAAGTGTCCAGCAATTTCATTACAGCGGGTCTCAGATGTTTCCATAGTATCGTGGGGGCCAGAGTGTAAGAGCCCTCGCACGACTTTAAAAAGCTCCGCTGGGCGGCTTAAAGATGATCTAATAGAGGCAGCAAAATAGAGCTTCTTTGCTGTCCTTACCGCTTTTGTATACAACTTATTGGTGGCACTTACCAAGGCATGATTGTATCCACTGGGAGTTTTCCTCCATCTGCACTCCAGCCTCCTCCTCTCATGTTTCATCGCTCTCAGCTCCGGCGTATACCATGGAGCTGTATGAGCTCTACAGCGAAGGGGGCGCGCGAGAGCGATCGTGTCAATAGCCCGGGTCATTTCTGTATTCCACAGTGCGACCAGGGCCTCGACAGGAGCACCAGTCCTATCAGCTGGAAAATTTCCCAGAGCCCTCTGAAAACCTATGGGATCCATCCGGCTCCGGGAGCGGATCAACTTAATAGATCCTCCACCTTTGCAGAGGGAAAGAGCTGCTGTAAGTCTAAATCTCAGCAAGCGGTGATCTGTCCATGACATTGGGTTAGATGAAAAACACCCCACCATCAGATCACCATCTCCATGTCCAGTGGCGAAGATCAAATCGAGAGTATGTCCCAACACATGTGTTGGGCCAGTAGAAAATTGAGACAGCCCCATTGTTGTCATGGAGGCAATGAAGTCCTGAGCTGCGCCAGATAAGACAGCCTCGGCATGGACGTTGAAATCCCCCAGTACCAAAAGTCTAGGGGACCTCAAAAGGACCTCCGAGACTATCTCTGTCAGCTCAGCTAAGGAAGCTGTTGGGCAGCAAGGTGGACGGTACACCAACAGTATTCCTAGTCTGCCTCCCTGGCCCAACACAAGGTGGAGACATTCCAAACCAGTCGCCGTCTGGACAGGGTGCTTGGTGAGAGGAAAAGAACTCCTATAGACCACAGCGACCCCCCCTCCCCGGCCCTCAGATCTACCACAGTGCTGAACCAAATACCCGGGTGGGCAAAGCTGGGAAAGAGCAACTCCTCCCTGATCAGCCACCCAGGTCTCGGTTATACATGCCAGGTCGGCACCCGCCTCCAGAATTAAATCATGGACAAGTGAGGTTTTATTATGTACCGACGTGGCATTCAAAAGCAGCACTTGGAGATCCGAGAGCTGGCTGATAGGACAACCAACAATCCTGTGGATATGAGGAGAACCAGAACAAGGCACAGACACAATTTGTCTGGGACGAGTTCCCCTTACCTGGCCTGTTCTCCTCCTAACGCCATACCTCCCATTACCCGTCACTACGTTAATTGGGGCCCCCAAGAGCCCCCCCACGAAGGATGGAATCTTATCTCCCAGGCACATGTTAAAAATACACAAAACCACACAGACAAGCAAACATACCAATCATTCACCCCACATTAGCCCCCCCACACACCCAAACAAAACGTTAAAATGAGTTAATCCTCGTCAAGCAGCAATGGCAGTCTCAAGTCCCGTCCGAAGGCAAGCCGCAGCAACGACACCAGGACAGCAGCACAGCCCCAAGCAGCAACAGAAGCGCCACACGCGAGCAAGAAAGCGGCGAGG
Organism: Rhineura floridana; assembly: GCF_030035675.1. NCBI lineage: Eukaryota > Metazoa > Chordata > Lepidosauria > Squamata > Rhineuridae > Rhineura > Rhineura floridana. The sequence goes on from NC_084489.1 coordinate 44,063,680, forward strand.
TGGCAAAGATGTACGCCGCAGTGATAGTGTCCTGGGCAACGGCATGGCCCTCAGCGATGATGAAGATGCCCGCAACCAGCGGCGGCGATGGCGGCAACACAGTCCGCAACAGCGAAGTCCACCGGCACCAACGCGGCACCTCGGCGAAGATGACAACGCCCCGTGCGTAAGCGGGCAGGCAGCAGCAATGGCGGCAGCACGGACCACAGCAACGGAGTCTCCAGCAGCGACACGCCCCCCAGCAGCAAAGACAACGCCCGCATGCAAGCAGGCCAGCAGCGACGGCGGCGGGGGCCGCGACGACAGAGTCCGCAACAGCGACACGCCCCCAGCAGCAGCAACAGCGCCCGCCTGCAAGCGGGCAGACGGCGGCGATGGCGGCGCGGGCCGCAGCAATGGAGTCCCCAGCAGCAGTGCGCCTCCCCGCAGCGACAACAACGCCCGCACGCAAGCGGGCCGGCAACGACAGCGACGACGGCACAGCGCCCGGGCGGCAACGCAAACGTGCAGGTGGGCAAGCAACAGAACGACACACACCGCCGGCAGCAGGGCCCAAACGGTCCGCAACAACTCACATACACACACAACGGCGGTGGCAGCACGGCCAGGGCAGCACGAAGGCCGAGACGACGAGCCCAAGCCGCAAGACAAAACGACAGAAGAGGAGACATGACTGTCTCAAGTGAAATCAAAGTCTGATGTGGGTGTGCCCCTCTGATTAGGCAAGCCCAGCAGCTGTGGGTCTGGCTTTTAGAACACTGACAGTAGGTTCTTACTGAGCATGCCCAAAATTATCATTCAGTTCAATGCAAAATTTATTAAATTAATTAAAAATCAGCCAGGCATTTTTTTAACTTTTAAACTGCAGAAGATGAAGGTCAGACTATGGGGCAAGGTCAGTAACAGGATTACAGGTACTGTATAAACATGGTTGATTTTTAATAAATTTCAACAGATTATGAGAACTCTGACAGAAAAAAGTCCACAAGGGGTCTGGGGTTTTTTCCCTCTCTCTTTAGGCTTTGAACTGTCAATTCTTTCTGACTGTTTTGTTTATTGCCATGAAAATTGAGAGGGTTGTTAAGCAAATGTTTCTGAGTTCAGGACTATAAGTTTTATTAGATTTCGTTTTCAAATGAGCTTATGGGAAGCATCAGAATGGCATGGGGGTATTTTCAATTCAGCTCTTGTGGCTGTATAATAATAGTGCCTTAAATGTTTCATGCAAATGGGACCATGCCGTATTGCCTAATCTTATGCAGCAAATAGCCCAATCCTTATTAACTGCATCATTTGCCTAATAAATTGTATCACTAAGGTGAAGTCTCCTCTCTGACACATTATGAGACATGTCATAAAAAGCATATATTATGCCAGAATATTACACTGGCTTGACTGGCAAATGCATTTCTAGAAATGCTGGAGATTAGAGTATGAGGATGTTTCTGAATTTTTCATTTTTATACAGATTGAAATGGCCCACACTGAACACCTAAAGGCTTAAGAGGTATTCATTCTGGACATGTTGCTAAATTTCTTTAAAAGGATGCCAAGAACAAGGCAAAAGTGTTCACTTAGTCAAATGCAAAAGCAAACCAATGATTTGCTCAGAGACATGTTACCAAATTCTTCCAAGCGACACAGGAACTGGATTGGACTGTGAAAGACCAACCAAATGGTGTTTGCATTTTGACCAATTTGTAGGGCAGTACAATATCTCAGAGAGGAGGTCTGGTTTCCTGCTCCCCTGGTGCATTCACTATAGCTGCCCAATCTGCCTGCTTTTTGAAGTTTGATAGAAATATCTGTTGGCTATAGGTACATTCTTAAACCGCAAGGGTTTTTTGCCTGTTAGTGAATTTCTCTGCTTTTCAATCCGGGAGATAAGAAATGGAATCCCATGCAAGTTTGCTGAGAATGGATTGATTATTTGCATGCTTATTGAGTTCAATGGGATTAACTTCCCTGCAATCATGCTTAGGTTATGTGAAACTGACCACAGGGGATGGGGAGGGGGGATGGAAGCAGGCAAGAGGGGGAGGGGGGAGGAGGAGGGCAGGTTTGATCATTTGCATGCTTACTGAGTTCAGTGGGATTTACTCCCTTGCAATCTTGCTTAGGATAGGTAAAACTGACCATGGGGGGGGAGGAGGAGAGGGGAAGGACTGAAGTGGGCAAGGTAGGAGGAAGAAGGAAGAGGGGAGGAGAGGAAGAAGGGAGGAGGAGGGGAGAGGAGAGGAAGAAAGGAGAGAGGGGGAAGGAGAGGAGGGAGGTTTGATAATTTGCATGCTTATTGAGTTCAATGGGATTTACTCCCTTGCAATCATGCTTAGGATGGGTAAAACTGACCATGGAGGAGGAGGAGGAAGGAGAGGGGACAAGAGAGGGAATGACCAAGGGGGGGGAAGGAGGGTGAGGGAGGGGACAAAAAGGAGGGAGGAGGAGAGTAGGGAAGCTTTGATCATTTGCATGCTTATTGAGTTCAGTGGGATTTACTCCTGTACAATCATGCTTAGGATAGGTAAAACTGACCTGGGGGAGAGGTGGGAAAGGGGAAGAGGGTACGGGTAGGGAGGAGAGGGGAGGGGAGGAGACTGGGTGGGCAGGCACTGGGCAGAGGGAAAGCCCCTTTCCTTTCCAGAAGGAAAATATTGTGAACAGTATTATTGTTTTTCAGTGTTTCCCCCACCTTTTTATTCTACAGCAGGCACATATAGTCTCCCACCCAAATTTAAGCCAAAGCTGTCACTCGCCAAATCCACACCAGCCACACCTTTATTTCACTTTAGACAGTCATGGCTTTCCCCAAGGAATCCTGGGAAGTGTAGCCTGTGAAGAGTGCTGAGAAGTCGGGATCCGTTCTCACAGTGGACAACCAGATGCCTATGGGAATCCAGGAAGCAGGAACTGAGTGCAACAGCACTCTCCACACCTGGGATTCCCAGCAACTAGTATCCAGAGGCATACTGCCTCTGACAGCAGAGGTAGAATGTGCCTCTCCTCCACAAATTTGTCTAATTCTCTTTTAAATCCATTCATGTTGCTGGCCATCACTACCTCTTAGGGGACTTGGTACAAGCACACTTCCTATTCTCTTTCCCAGAGACTACAGCATAACAAAATGGAAACATCACTTTTGCTTTTCACTTACAAATGAGGGGTTTCATTGTCTTTGGCAGGTTACAGAACAAAATTAAAAAATTCAAACTGCATGGCAACCAGGATGATCCTGTTCTCTGAAGAGAAGCAGAGATGTTAATCCTTTGGCTGCTTTCACACTTGGGGCTTATTACATCAGTTTTGTGTGTTAAAATATTGGTGCTTTTGTCCCCATTTCTAAAATTCCCTTCATACTGCAGTACCTGTTGCATTAAGGAACTGTGGCTTTTTTGGCCGATATACCAGCATTTCGCACAAATGTCTTTCACATTGCTGCAACGAGCAATGTCTTGTTTTAGTCCATCATCCATTACGTACATGCATATTGTAGTTCCCCCCTAATTCACTGTGTGAGTTGGAGTAGGCTTTTTTCCCCATTTCTGCTGGTGTATGTCAATATACCTGTAGTTCCTCAGCTACAGAGTGTGGTTGAGCTTCTAAAAAAAATGAAGGAGTGTATAGTTTTATTAAACCTCATTCAGGTCTGTCTTCAGGCTTTGACTGTTGTTTTAAAAACAACAGTCCAAAACATATTAATCCGCTTGAAGAGACAGAGGCAGAAATGGATAGATTTTGATCCTCCTTTCTGTGAGGAAACATTTTTTGAGATGTGCCCTCGTTGGGCAGATGCAAAGGTGGGCCAGGATTACAGCCCCCTCAAATGAGAAATATTGTTGCCCTCAAAGCTCTAGAACATGGCTCTGTGAAAAGACCCCTCTCCCTTTAGCATTTGACATTATTTTTGCGGGGTGTCTAGACATGGGGGGTGCGGGGAAAGGAGGAAGGGGAAGCTGCTACCCATGCTTACACTGGAACACCTGTACAATTTTCATCAAGCAAAAAAAAATGACACACGCCTACAGGGCAGCAGCACATTTCATGCTGGGATGTGTGTCATGTGAGCGGCTGCAGCTAGCACTTTTTCAGGTTCCAAAGCTTGCAAAACAGATTGTTTCTGGAATCATTTATCATGGAAATAAGTGCTGATTTCCACTAGATTTCCAGAATTAGCTTTCAGGTCATGTGAAAGATCAAATAAAATGTGCAAATTACCAGATTCCATGTTGGAATAATGGCAAGTCCATGTTGGAATAATGGAATAAAGTGCAGTGTGAAAGCAGTTTGTCTACAGGGCTATTCAAGGCATAGGGCAGATCATCTCCAGCAGCAATCTACACCAGAATTTCAATGGGTTCAGAAAAGAGCCAGCCCACACAGAGACTCAAAATTACCAGTTCACCTGTTGGGGTACATAGAGAGCCTGAAGCTGGCATAGCGATCAGTCCCAGACCGAGCCCGATACCATCTCCTGATGGCAGTGGGGCTAGGACAGGATCCAACACATCCTGGGCTGGCTCAATTTCTTCCTGCCCTTGGAACAGCCCATTTGGGGGCCTTCCACTGACTGTCACTAGCGGGGATCCTGCCAGTGGCACTCCCGCCCACTTGCATGTTCAGCGGATGGAAGTGGGAGATCCACACTGGTGAAGTGATTCTTGTATCCCTCCATGAACAGCAGCCAGCAGAAGGCTCACTTTGCTAAAAGATATGGGTGGAGGGACACCTCTGCCCAATCCAAACCCTAACCCCCTATCGTGATACAAGGCAGGTTTGGATTGTTCTACCTGCTCCTGCAGTTTTTAAATTGTTTATTACTTGTTTTTAATACTATTATTATAATAGTTTGTTTATCCTTTTCTAAGCCATCTCTTGCAGATTCATACTGAATGGTGGGATATACATTTAACTAATTAATTAATATCCATGGAAGACTTAAGCAATGACAAATTGCAATCTTGAGTAGTGTGGGATAAAAGAGAAAACATAGTAGAATGCTTCTATTACATTTTTTCAATAAATGTTAGCATTCAAGTATATATAAATAGCTTATTTCCATTATAAATAAAACACACCCAAATTAAAATATATAGAATGCTCTTGGCTCTCCTTTTATTCCAACTGTTGTAATACCAGAAGAAAAACCTGGATTGTCCTAGGTTGACACAATCTATTCAGTCCCCAAACTAACTTTATATAGACAGGATTTTAAAGCAAAATGCAACTTTTTCTTTGCCGTCAATTTTTTAATTTAAAGCCATTTCTAGAAGCGAACATATTTTAGTAGCTTGAATTAACATCTCATTCTTCTTTTTTGCTTCACGCTAAAGAGTGCTATGCTCTGTGCACAAATCTCTAAAGTAAGGACTTCCTATGTGTGTTTAATGGACTATGCTGATCATTTTGAAAGAAAGACTAGCAATTCAGTGTTGGCAGGAAGCAAAGAATGCATTCTTTAAACATAACAACGTTTAGAAGTATTTAGACTTCAAACTAACTTAGTTGCAAAACCTCATTGTTGCAGTTTAATTAGAAACATCTCAAATGCTTTGCCCTGGTTGGCACATCATGCTAGGCCAAACCATGGCTTATCATGAATGTGCCAGTGGACAGGCTTCAGTAGAGGAAATCACAAACACTTTGCTTCGCCCTGATCATTTGGCTGCTATGCTGCACTGAACTAAGCCATGTTTTCGCTCAGTATGTCATCTAAACCCAGAGGCATAATTTAACTCTTTCCAGATTAACTACAAACTGAAACCAAGGTTTGTCCTATGGTTTATGATTTGTGGCTTGCCTGAGAGAGTTAATCATAAGTCCAGATTCAGACAACATGCTAAGCCAAACAATGGTTTGACTCAGCACAGAAGCAGAATGATTAGAGAGGAGTAAAGCAGCCATGAGCTCCTCTTTGCAAACCTGTACACTCACACTCACACTCAGTTGTGGTTTGGCTTAGCATAACACGCAAGCCAGTCCTTTGTCTATAATGTTGTGCTTATTGCAACACAGAAGGACAAAAATTTCAACAAATGCAATGTTTTACAACATAATGGGGATCCTTTCTGAATAGAGTCTACACACATGTCATGTGCACAGCTTCTTGCACACAGTCATCCTGAACTGACGCCATACTGCACATGCAGGAGCTCTGATGTATGCAGTAAGTTTGTAGAATCAATGGAGAAGAGACCCTTGGAATCATAATACATTTTCAGTGCACCTGCAGACCTCTGGATCAGAAAAAAAAACTCTTTCTTTCATATCCCTGTCATCTCTATTCTAGCAAAACCAGGATCCTGTGAAACACCAAGGGGGAAGATGCTACAGGAGGTACCCAGAGGGACATTTCCCCTTGTTTCTCATGCTGCTATTGCCTGCCCTCTCACTCTCAAATTGAAGCCTCCACGTCTGGCTGATACAGCCAATGCTGACTATGATGGGACCACACCAAAAATAAGGCAGGACTACATGAATGAGAGCAGCTTCAGGTGACCAGATGGAATGGAAAGGAGAGGCTCAACAGGGTTTGTGACCCTACTATTTCCCATCTCTGTTCTAAAATGATTGGTGAATATCTAGCCAAATTTAAAGGCTAAACCTATTAGTGTGTCATAGTCAAAACATTATATTGGAATTATTTCATAAAATTATTTATTTATCTTATTTATTATTTTATTTATATCCCGCCCCTCCCAGCTGGAACCCAGGGCAGCAAATGCTTATACAAGACTTTCCTTTTTTTCCCCCTTCCATGCCACCTTCCATGCCACCCTCTACTCGGTGGCAATGCCTTCATAGTCTTACATTTTTACTTATTATGCTAATATATCTGAAGTTACAACTTTTCTGACTGATTGCACGCTTGCCAAGATGTGTTTCTGATAATCACCAGCACAAGTGGAAAATTCAAATCAGCACAGCTGACAGGGAAAGCAGCCCTACAATCCTATATACTGTACATTCACATTGTGTAATGTAAATAAGTCCCACTGAACTCAATGGTGCTTACTTCTGAGCAGACATGTACAGGAATGCACTGCTAGGCTCCAAAAAAGGTGCAATACTTTTTTCGCAATGATGTATTTTCAAAGAGAGCCCAATTTTCACAAGTTACCCTTTCTTGAAATCACAGCTAGCAGATACCTTACATTTATTATTTTTGATTTGTTATCTAGATTTGTAGCCCATCCTCATTGCTTATAGTGGTCCCAGGGTGTTTTTCAAAGCATCACAAAACAAACAGCAGTTACAAATGTAATCATCAGTTAAAGCAATAATCAAAACTATTTTAAAAACTGAACACCCTAAAAATGCTGAAAAAAGAAAGTGGCCTCACTGGTTCACGGCAAATGCCTGGGAGATTAAGAATGTTTTTATTTGACAATGAAAACTCATCATCCTTTTTTTATCCTTATTTCATCTTTTTATTTATTTATTTTTATTCTAAACAGTGTCTACCAATAATTAGGGACAGTTTGTGATTTGTAAAATACAAAAGAAGCAGCAGAAAAGCAAAGGCACAGCTGGACAGATGTAGAGGCAGCAAATCTATCTACCTGGAAGAAAGAGGCAGCTGGCAATACCTCTGGCCTAAGTAGATCGTGCTTTTAGTTGACATTAGTAGTGAAGTTTATCTGACAGGTTCAGAGACAGCACTTTGGATCTAACTGTGATTTTTGTGAATTGGATTTACATACAGCTAGCATCCCATTCTTGCCAAAACTTGGGATAAGATTACTATACCAGATCTCTCTCAAAACTATGACAAAATCTGAAATAATGAAATCTTGTGTATATGTATAATATACCTAGGGATGTGCTAGAATTCTACCCAATTCAGATTTAATACAGGATTTTCTAAATTTGTTTATTCTCTATTGTTGTGGATCCAATTTTTATGTAGCAACAGGGCTGGTCCCAAAGGGCGGCCAGGTCAGACCCTGGCTGAGGCCCCTGGAGCCACAGAGGCCCGAGAGGCCTCTCGATGCGGTGGGGGAGGAGTAGCACTTCTTTTCCACAATCCACGGCAGAGTAGCTGCCGCAAATCGTAGGGAGGGAGCTTTTTCCTCCTGCCCATTCGCTGGCTCCACCTACCCGTCTCTCCTATGTTTTGAGGCTGCATGGGCTGCACACATAGGACTGCCATTAACCAAAATGGTGGCTGAGGTTTCCCTAAGGGGCTGAAGCTTCCGCCACCATCTTGGTTGATGGCAGTGATGCGCGCACGTAGCAGCCCATGCAGCCACAAAAGACAGGAGAGATGGAGCCAGTGAACGGGTGGGTAGAAGAAGCTCCCTCCCTGCAAGAGACAGGTAGGCACGTGTGTGTACGTGTGCTTGGGCTCAGGACAAGCTGGTGCCCAAGTCTAGCGCCGGCCCTGCGTAGCAATTTCCCATGGCTGTTTTTGAAAAGTTTTTTTTTAAAAAAAAAATCTGCCTCTAAAAATATCATTAAGAACGATACTTTTATCAATATTTCCTTTCAAAATATCAATACTAATATCAATATTTTTTGCAAGGGAAAATATTTGATTGGTAAAAGCAGTAGCTAATGGACAAATAATGAATTCAAATTGATACCAGCCTGTTAGGTCAACAGGATTCTTTTGAACCAGCACCGATTGCAGTGTGCATACAAAAATGTAGGGAACCTGTGGACATCCAAGGAACATCCAGGTCACAGCAGCCCCAGCCAACATGGCAATCCAACCACAGATTTGGCAATCCAACCACAGATTCTGTCATCCCTGCTTTACAAAAATCCTATGCATTACTATTCATTTATGTATTTCTTTACATCTGTCTACACAGTTTTGAAAAGAACAGTGGGTTACATTCCATAAATAGACACAGGAAAACAAAGGAAATGGCAGCAGAAGTAAACAAAGGAAGAATGTGCTATTATTTGAATTATACATACTTTGGTTTAGAGACAACAAGGTATTGGGATGAAGGGATTTTCCAAAGGCTTCCTGGAAGGAGGGAGTTTTGAGAATGGAACTGAAGAAAGTAAAGGAGGTGGTAACATGGATGCATTCTGGGACATACGGGCCAAAGTTGTTTCAAGGAGCTAAAGACCCTTAGATGACTATATGCTGATTGTGCTAAGGTCATAGAATCACAGGATTGTAGAATTGGAAGGGGCATATAAGCCCATCGAGTCCAATGCCCTGCTCAATGCAGGAATCCAATTTTAATACATATCTGACAGGTGGCTATCTAGCTGTGTCTTGAAGGCCTCCAGTGTTGGAGAGCCCACTACCTCTCTAAGTAATTGGTTCCATCATCATACCACTCTAATAGTTAGGATGTTTTTCCTGATGTTCAGCTGAAATCTGGCTTCCTGTAACTTGAGCCCATTTTTCTGTGTCCTGGACTCTGGAATGATCAAGAAGAGATCCTGGCCCTCCTCTGTGTAACAACCTTTCAAGTACTTGAAGAGTACTATCATATCTCCCCTCCGTCTTCTCTTGTCAAGGCTAAACATGCCCAGTTCTTTCAGTCTCTCCTCATAGGGCTTTGTTTTTAGTCCCCTGATCATCCTTGTTGCCCTCCTCTGAACTTGTTCCAGTTTGTCTGCATCCTTCTTAACGTGTGGTGTTCAGAACTGGACGGAGTACTCAAAATGAGGCCTAACCAGTGCCGAATAGAGGGGAACCAATACTTCATGCGATTTGGAAACTATACTTCTGTTAATGCATCCTAAAATGGCATTTGCCTTTCTTGCAGCCACATCACACTGTTGGTCATATTCAGTTTGTGATCAACAACAATCCCAAGATCCTTTTCACACGTAGTATTAGTGAGCCAAGTATCCCCATCTTATAATTGTGCATTTGGGTTCTTTTTCCTAGGTGTAGAACTTTGCACTTATCCCTGTTAAATTTCATTCTATTGTTTCCAGCCCAATGCTCCACCCTATCAAGATCCCTTTGAATTTTGTTTCTGTCTCCCCAGGTATTAGCTGTCCCTCCCAATTTTGTATCATCTGCAAATCTGATAAGCATTCCTGCACCTCCTCATCCAAGTCATAAATAAAAATGCTGAACATCACTGGGCCCAGGACCAAGCCCTGCAGTACCCCACTCATTACCTCCAGGGCCGGTGCTAGACATGCCGGGGCCCTTGGACACCAGCTTGCCCCAGGCCTCAGCAGGTGCACTCACACATGTGTGTGCGCCTACCTGTCTCTCGCAGGGGGGAGTTTCTTCTGCCCGCCTGTTCGCTGGCTCCGTCTCTCCTGTCTTTTGCGGCTGCATGGGCTGCTACGCATGTTCATCGCTGCCATCAACCAAGATGGCGGCAGAGGCTTCAGTCCTTTAGGGAAACCTCAGCCACCCTCCTGGTTAATGGCAGTCCTATGCATGCAACCCATGCAGCCTCAAAACATAGGAGAGACAGGTAGGTGTAGCCAGCGAATGGGCGGGAGGAAAAAGCTCCCTCCCTGCGATTTGCGGCAGCTACTCTGCCGTGGATTGTGGAAAATGAGCGCTACTCCTCCCCCACCCTACCAAGAGGCCCCTTAGGGGCCTCTGTGACTCCAGGGGGCCTCAGCCAGGATCCGACCTGGCCACCCTGGTTACCTCCCCCCAGTTCGAGGAGGAACCAGTGATAAGCACTCTGTGGATCCCTCTGATAATTGTTCTATCCAGCCCACATTTAGCTAGCTTCCTAATCAGAATATCGGGCACTTTGTCAAAAGCTTTGCTGAAGTTGACATAAATGATGTCCCCAGCATTCCCACAGTCTACCAGGGAGGTTATCCAATCAAAAAATGGGATAAGATTAGTCTGGCAGGATTTGCTCTTGATACATCCATGTTGGCTTCTAGCAATCACTGCATTGTTTATAAATTGCTTACAGAATGACCGCTTTATAATCTGCTCCAGAATTTTCCCAGGGATTGATGTCAGGCTGACTTGTCTGTAGTTTCCAGGTTATTCTTTTTTTTCCTTTTGAAGACAGGAGTTTGGCAGAGAAGTTTGGTGGGCGAGGTCAAGGGGGATGTCCTTAATTTTTTTTTCCCTTGTACAGCGCACCACATACCAGTTGGACTCTCTTATTTACCCTGAAGGAGTACAGGACAAAGCACAGGCCAGTCACCTGAAGGGTCAAAAGGCAAAGAGATAAGGGGAAGCCATGCCAAGATTAGAAGATGCCATACAGTTGTGGCAACTGTGTGAGGTGGAGTGGGATAGGGGGAAAGAGGAGGATCCATGTGGAGGAAAGGTACATCTAAGCAAGCGGAGCATGGCAGCAACAAGTATACCCTTAACATCTATTCACAAAGGTGGCCCAACAGCATCTCCCTACTCTCCAAAAGTGACGAAAGCTACATATTGAACATTTTCAAGGACATGGTGAACTACAGTGTTAATACGTGTCAGAGCATTCACAAGAATTTATCATTCAAAAAGCAAGCAAAGAGATGAACCTTCACCAGCTTTAAAGTGGATGTGGACACTGGCTCAGTTTGTTCTGAAAAGCCGAAAGGCTGGTTTTCTTACCTAATCAAGGAAATCTTAAATTAATTGTAAGGGTTTTAATCATTTAATTTGCATGTATTTCACATTGATAAAATAATTTTGAAGAAAAAGCATTTATTGTTTTGTTTTTAGATCATGCAGCCATGTGTCACAGCAGGTCTATTTAGGGTCAGAGGAATGACTATTAAGATGATGGTTATTAAAATTACTCCTTTAAAAAAAAGACCTGCTACTAATTAGCTGAAGGCACTTTTCTAATTGAAGTGTTTTAAACTAATTTATCTGATTAATTAGGAGGAGGAGTATAGCTCAGTGACAGAACGTATGTTTTGCAGGCAAAGCATCCCAGGCTCAATTCCTGCATCGCCAGGCAGGACTGGGAAAGTCCTCTGTCTGAAACTCTGAAAAGCAGCTGCCAGTCAGTGTAGACAATATTGAGCTAGATGGACCAATGATCCGACTCAATGTAAAGGCATCTTCCTGTGCTCCTACGGTTATAATTCTACACTAATTTACCTGGAAATAGGGCCCCGCTGAACTCAATGGGGCTTACTTCTGAGTAGACACTGTATCCGAATAACCACTGAAGCCCTATTAAAGGCCTGAACCTACAATAACACTGTCTCAGTATGCAACAGCTAAACACAACAGTAAAACTGTTTTAAATTTGGCTTCAGTACACAGTGAATGCACAGATAGATTCTATTATTTATTTTATCATACAATATCTCACTCGAACTTTAGACTTAAACTTCATAGATTTCCAAGTGGTTGTAAGAATATATATATATACAGATATTATGCAAAACATGTATGTAATACCTATAATATTAGACTATGTAATTTATAAGAATTGTTAAACAGCAATTTACTTATATCACAAAATACAAGTCCTGTAACCAGATGAACACCTTTCAGAAGATCTGTATTTTAAAGAGTATTTTATTCTGTTATGAAAGTGCCACCAACTGTTTTCAAAGTCCAGTCAAATAAATAACATGTCATTCCTAATATACTTCCTACCCAATTAATGCATATTACACCAACCACATTCACTTAGCTTCAAACTTCACTTTTTTCATCTGGGATTTATGCCTGCTCTCTTTCTTGAATATCTTATACTCTTGCTTTAGGCTAATCCACCTCTTTTGAAAGCAAAGCCTGTATTTAACAGCTTTGCCTCCTGGAGACCTAATGATAGATGTCAAAAATGTATAATTAGGATTTTGTCCAATTTTTAAAAAAAGCCAAAACTTAACAGAATGTATGTTTTATACAACGTTCCCATGTTGGGGTGGGTGTAAGTTTGCAAAAGTGAAGTAGAATCCCTGTTACACAGCATGTCACATGTCCTTGGCAAAATGGTTTATGACTTTTTCCACTGTAAAAACATACTGTGCTTTCACGTTTTATTGAAGTAGTGATCCTGACTCAATGTACAGTGGCAGGAAGCTCACCATAAATTGTCCATGAAATACTATAGATAATCTATGGGGAGGAAGGACAGTGGTGCCTGAAAACAACCTCCCATTTCTCTAAACACATGATCACAGAGGCAGTGTGGTATAGTGGTTAGAGTGACAGATTTAGGACCTCAGAGGCCAGGGTTCAAATATCCAGTCAGCCACGGAGCTCACTGAGTGACCCTGGGCCAGTCACTATCTCTCTACCTAACCTATCTGTGAGGGTAAAATGCAAGGGGGGGTACTCAGAGGAAAGGAAGGATAGAAATGCAATAAATTAATAAATAAGGTCTTTCAGAGTGAACAACACCAAAAGAGGATGGATGTGGAGTTTCTTCCAGCACAGCACTTTTCCCACATGTAGAATTTAATCCAGAAGATTCATCAAGATCCCCAATTTCCACATATAAAACTCGTTCTACATCAGGGCATATATATCTATATAAATATTTCCGTTTTAATTTATACATCATTATTTTAAAGAATTGTGAATACAAAGCTGGTATAGTTTATTCATTATGTCCTTTATTTTGTTGACATACTGATCCTAAATATGTGCAACAGTCTCCAGATTGAGTTAGTCTGTTGTAGCAAAAACAAGAGACACCTTAAAGACTAACAAATGTATTCATCAGATGTTGCAAATATCTGGGGAGAACTATTTTCTTAATAGTACGCGCATAACCTCCCTTCAATGCCAACATATCGCAGATTAATAGAAGAGTTTTGCAGAGAGGGAGTAGAGGGAATTTCCTTGGATAAAACTCAAACTTCATCCCACAAAATGGTGATACAAACATGATCTCTTCAACAATTATAAAAAAACACACCTTACAAGACACTTACAACTTGATCCTGTACACATTTATTTGTAAAACAACTCCACTGACATTAGTAAATGTGCAAAGGATTGCAATTTTAGACTTTAAAGTCAAGTGTTAGGAACTTAGATGCTGTCATATGTTGAGTTGTAAATGTTCACATGCAAATTGAAAATATGTGTTCCAAGTAGGAATTCTACATGAAAAGATAAAAAATTGTTTTCTCTCTTCCAAAATAATTTCAACTCTGTTAAGGAGAACCATCGGCACTATATTTATTTCAAGAGACTGATTACTTATGTTTGCATGAGAATTGTGTCCACTGTGTAAGAAGATTTACAATGCAGGAATTCTATTATTAAAGTATATGCTAATCACTCTCAATCCATCTAAGCTAAAATATCATCAAGAAAATATGCATAATGGGTTTAAAGCAACCACAAAAAAAAATCATTTCAACAAACAGCATTCCACAGTAGTTAGTAAATTTCCTAATTGGCTATAAATTTTTAATGTTAAGATATATGGATTGTATTTTGGTTTTAAAAGCTCATACAGAAATAGAAATATATTCATAAATATTTATTGAATATTTCAGATTAAATATTTCTCTCAGCCTGTGCTTAATGGAGTTCCACTGATTTCCACAGAATTCACTTGAAATAAGAATACTGACAATCACAGTCCTAGACTTCCTACCACAATGTCAACAGAAAGAGGGAAATTATCCAGTTGTTCAAGGAAATGTGAACTCATTGCAGTTTGGATTTCTGAATCATCGCTGAGAAATCAGTAGAATGGATATATCCCTGCAAATTTATCTGTCACAGATGCTACAAGGATGCTGTTGGTAGACCGATGCAAACATTTCATAAAGCTTGAACTGCCTACAGGATATTACCATTCTATAGTTATGATGCTGATTTATAGAAAATTGCCTAGAATTATTTTTATATTATAATCTTAGTACTACAGACTGACCAAGGATTACAGCAAATTAGCAACATGGCCTGTCTAAGGCATTTAGGTTGCCATCCTACCCACTTAGGCTGCAATCCTAACCCCATTTACCAGGGCGTAAGCCTCAATGACTTCAATGGGGCAACTTTTGAATGAACATGGCTGGGATTGCAGCCTTACCCAAGAACAAGGCCCACTGAACTTAACTGGACTTGCTTCTCAGTAGTCATGTATAGGACTCTATGGTTAATCATCTGCATCTCTCCTGCCATACATACATTGCCAAGCCCAACATATGTAGCCAATATAATATCATGGGAATTGCAAGGGTCCCATCAAGGGTTGCCAGGTGTCCAGTTTTCACCTCCAGACTCCAGATTACTGGGGTGCTCTCCAGGTCTCTGGGTGTGTCACCTTAATTTTTGGACTCTCACCTTTCATTTTAAAAAAATTAAGTTTCTAGGGGGTCTGATTCCCAAGATATACACCAAAAACTCAGGTTCCCCCACACACACCTTCATTTAAACGAACTCATAGCTAGCTGCTCTAATCCCGCCCTTTCAGGTTTGTAGCCAATAAGTGAAGTCAGGGTTTTGATTGACAAGGCAGTAACTAGAGCTCTTTGCAAGTCGGAAAACTTGTTTTTTCCTGCTTTTCTGAAAATGTCATCAATTGAGTAAGTGTATAGCTTTCAGATGTTTTTCTCTCTTGTGTGCAGGAATCAAACAAGTTGAAATTTTCCTGGGCTGTTGTTCCTAAAAATGGAAGGAGACCCAAGGGCCACAGTAACTCTAAAATTTATTTATGTATTTTAATTACAACATTTATATACCACTTTATTGTACAAAATCTCAAAGCAGTTTACAGAAAGAATTAAAACAATAAAAGTATTGGCAAAAACAGTTAAAGACAGGTATTTATTATTCTGAATATTTTTAAAGCCAACAATGAGTTAAAAACAGATAAAAACATAATAGTTTCTACATACCTGGGTAGGCTTGCCTAAACAAAAATGTTTTAGCAGGTGTCAAAAAGAGTACAATGAAGGCACCTACTAATGTCAATAGGCAGGGATTTCCAAAGCATAGGTGCTGCCACACTAAAGGACTGATTTCTTACAAGAGCAGAACAAGTACTATGTGGCACCTGTAACATGGAAAGCACACCTTGAACTTGGCCTGGTAGCAAATCAGCAACCAGTGCAGATTTCAGAGCAGAGGTATTGAGTGGGACCCTATCAGCACATGTGTTAGCAATCGTGCCACAGCATTCTGCACTAACTGCAGCCCCCAGGTCAGGTTGTGCTGCATGGGGATTTCTGTGACTTTGGCTAATTGGCTGCTAGGATTTTTTTAGTTTTGGTTTGAACTACGCTTTGGAACTCCCTGCCTATTGACATTAGCAGGTGCCATCATTGTACTCTTTTTGGCACATGCTAAAACATTTTTGTTTAGGTAAGCCTATCCAAGCATGCAGAAGCTATGATGTTTTATCTATTTTTAACTCATTGTTGCTTTTATTATTTTGAATATTTTAAATACCTCTCTAACTGTTTTTGCCAATAATGTTATTATTTTAATTCTTTCTGTAAACTGCTTTTTTGAGATTTTTTTACAATAAAGTGGTAGATAAATGTAATTACAATACATAAATAAATTTTAGAGTCACTGTGGCCCTTGGGTCTTTTTCCATTTTTAGGAACAAAGCAATCTATGTTATACCGACTCAGGCCATTTGGTACCATCTAGCTGATTACTGATGACATTGACTAGCAATGGCTCTCCAGGATTCCAGGCAACAGTCTTTTACAGAAATTGAATTTTGGACCTTTGCATGCAAAGCAAATGCCCTACCACTGAGCTACAATCCTTCCCGTTTAAAAAAAAAAATCTTTTAGAATTGTTCTTTTCAATTCACTAATGAATGCACATCATACCTAGTGCAGATCCACACCATACATTTAAACCACATTCAACACATATTTGAAGCAGATGAATCACACCACAGAATCATGGGCACTGTAGTTTGTTAAGGGTGGTGGGAACTATAGCTGTGAGGGGGAAACTACACTTCCCAGGATTCTTTAGGGTAAGTCATGGTCTTTAAATGTAAGTTGGATGTGTTTTAAACCTATTGTGTGGATCTACTTCATAAACGTTGCCTGCATGTAAATCGTTTTAATTAATTTTTTAAAATGGAAATCAGCTATAAAGTTTATTGGGTGACCATGGGCTACTCACCATCTCTCAGCCTAATCTGCCCGTCAGTATGAAAATAACAGAGGAGAACCATGAACACCCCAAGGAAGAAGGGCACACTGAATATGTAGAGGAAGTAATACTGTAGAACCATAGTGTGAAATCAGATAATTATTGGGACATAGTATGAAGAAATGTTTATATAAGCATGACTGTCAAATATGTTTATTATTTACACAACCTGTAAAGGTATTTATAGTGCAATCCTATGTTTGTTTACTCAGAAGCAAGTCCCAATGTTTTTAGTGGGGCTTACTCAAACAGGGAAGCGCACAGAGAACTGCAACCTCAAGTGATAAGGAACTTCATTCATCCAACCCAAAATTCAGAATCATGCCACTTTAAGCTGTTTTGCAACTGTTGATACTTGTTTTTATGGTTATTGGATTTTAAAGGGATTTATTTCTTATTGTGAGCTGCCTTGGTTTCCAGTCTGCAACCCTACCTCTCAGGGTTGTTGGAAAGACACACACACACACACACACAGGAGATGTAAAAATACATACACCCTCTATAATAATTTATTGTCAAAACGAGTTGCTCATAGCAGAACATTTTAAAAACATAAAATCAGTATTAGTTTCCTACATAATAAAAGCAGTGATACCTATGTAAGCCCTGCCTAATTGCTTCAAAAAATAGGATTGGAGGGGAAGAGAAAGATTTACAACACAAACACAATTCATTGCTATGTTCACTCAAAAGTCCCATCAATTTACAGCACAATCGTAGCCATTTCCACTCAAAAGTAAGTACTACTGAATTCTATGGGGTTTACTCTGGGTATGTGGGATTAGCACTGCAGTTTTACTTCCAGAAAAGCAAGTATTGGAATAAAGCTTTAAATTTGGAAGGTTTTCAAAACAGTGCCCTGTTCAACAGTCCAGGAAAATTTCAACTTCTTTGATTCCTGTACACAAGAGACAGAAAAACTGAAAGCTATAAACTTAACTGATGGGCAAAAACCGGACACCTGACAACCTTACTTAGGAATCTTAATGAGTCTTCATTCATAAATCTGAAATTGTTCATTATTGACAAATTATTGTAACTAAAAATGCTCCAATGATGAGAGCTTGCATTCAACATTTGTAACTCAAAAATAAAACTACACAGAACTCAGAAGTTAAGTTCACTACTATAAAATTACCCTTACAAAAAAGTCCAGGAAAGTGGTGGGAAAAAATACTAGGAAGTCCTAAATACTAATTCTAGGAATTTCTCTACATTCGTCCCAGGTTTATCAAAACCAGAAAATTATTCACGGAAAAGTATAACACAGACAAGAAAAAAACATATATGTAAATCATTATTTGTATCTATGAAATATTTTTTTAAAGGTGCATAAATATGCATACAAGCAAAGGTTTGAAACTCCTCCTTATAGCCATGCCATAGAAGGAGGGTAGATCGCGTGAGCCACAGGGAAGGCTAGGTCCATTCTCATAATGCTAAACTACAATTTAGTATTATGTCGAAATGAGCACACTGAGTGACTGAGACAAGCCACTTGCTCATGACTGAGCAAGGAATTGAGCCTGGATTTCCCACATTCAGATGCAGCACTTAAGCCACTGCACTGCACTGGCTCTGGTGTGCTGATCTTGGGGATCAGGAACATATACTTTCAGGTATGTTTAAACTTAAGGTTGGATTCAAGACATGGTCAGCTATATTACTTACTCTTAATTTGAAAGAGCGCACATGTTTTTGTGGCACTGATAAAATATCCTTCCCCTTACACCATGTTGGAGCTCAGGTTTGCATCCAGTGAAGTTGTCCCATTAGTGCATGGACTTCTGCTTGTGTAACAGAATTCCCTCTCACTTTCCCTGTGGGTGCCCTCCCCAAATTTGCACAAGAGCTTTGGAAGAAAATCAGAAAATGATGTGGGGGTGTGCAGGGAGAGAAGAGGAAAGGGATACATAAACAAGCTCAGTATACATCTAGCTCAGTATTGTCTATACCAGTCTTTTTTAACCTTTGGGTCCCCAGATGGTGTTGGACTACAGTTCCCATAATTCCTGACCACTGGCCATGCTGGCTGGGGCTGATGGGAGTCAGTAGCAAGAAACATTACCAGCACTACCAGGAGGTACCAAATATTGAGCCTGGGACCTTCTACATTCAAAGCAGATATTCTACCACTGAGTTATGGCTCTTTGCCCAGGCCTCCTCAGACCTAGAGTCAGTCCTGTTCTAAGTACACCTCGTAAGTATGCACTGTCAAGATTGCAATCTTATGCACACTCACCTAAGAGTAAATCCCAATGAACACAGCAGAACTTACTGCCAAGCAAACATGTGGGATTCCACTGCAAAAATGTGTCAGGCTGATCAAGGAAGGTCCTCAGTGAGCTGAACAAAGCCACTAAGTTAAGGAAAACATTGATGTACTGAAATATAAATGATCCATTTCTAGATCCTTGCAAACTTCAAAAACATATGTGCATCAAAATTATGTTCTGGAGATTTAGTGCTATTGTAACTGTAACCACAATGAAGAATTGTAGAAATGCCATTGTAGTAGGAATTAGTAAAATTCTTTCCAATCATATTTCAGAAAAATAAAACATTCATGCACCTCACTTTAAAAACATTTTCCAACAGAAAACATATTGTTCTCTTCTCCCTCAGATAGTTCATGAGGTTGATGACTAAGGTTAGTGTTAAGAAGAGCACATACCTTTTCAAAAGTTTACAATTACATACCTCCTTAGTTCTCCTTCCATTTTAATCTATTCAATTTTTTTATATAAATATAATTTTACTTTCCACATTGTCTCTATAACTTCTATATTTTAATACTACTTTAAAATTCTGGTGGACTTTGCATTTTTAAGGATGTGACCCTATACACACTTACCTGCAAGTAAATCCCATTGAACTCAATGAGGCTTAATTCTGAGTAGACATGTATAGGACAGCATTCCACCAGAATATGTGTTAACATTTTAGGGACAGATACATTTTTTCTCAGTAAAAACATAAAATGTTTGTTGCAACATGATATAGCCCCCCACACATATTCTCATGCTTTATTTATTTATAGAATCATATATTCATATGGATTTTACGTATATTTATAGAGTATATTGAATATTACAAAACTGTATTTCTAGGGAGTCATTCCTATCCATTCTACAGACTTGGGTTTATTTTTTTAAAAAAAAACAGCAGCTATTTCCATAGTTACAGAATCCTGAGTTATTCATCCTGGAAGTTTGCTTCGTGGAAATACATGTCTCTTAGGTACAAAAAAACAGAATAGCCACATCTTCCTACAACTAAGTCCTGAAAGAGTCTAGTCAGATGAATCAGTTGCAACAATACTTACTTCCCCAGCTTTAAAATCCAAACATGCACGCCTCATATGTACATTGCACCTACAGGCAAATCCAATGTGTTCTAATTTGGAAGTAAGTCCCACTTTGTTCAATGGGACTTACATCGAAGTAAGTGTGTGCAGGATTGCAGCTTTCATTCTTTTACAACAAAATCAAACAAATGGACTGCAATTCTTCAGTTTCTACTATTTAGACAAGTCTCCAGTCCAAACAGCTGCTGCACGATGCGGGAAATCAAACCCTACCACCCAATGTTACACTGGGAGATGCGACTGCATTCCACCTGTTTGATACCCAGGAAACATCCCCTCCTGTGACACCTCAGAGAAGCTTTTAATTAGCCCCACTTCATCTTAACAAGTGTATAACTTAGTCCGCTCCTACCAATGGGCCAGAATTTTATTTTATTTTATTTTAGTGGGCTCTGGAGCTTTCCAAGAATAAACCCAGTTGTCTTGTTCAAATAATGTTTGGACCAGAGCTCAAAAGTAGGCAATTGGGGGGGGGGGGAGAGACAGAATCCTGCAAAAAAAAAAAATCCCCCATAAGTAACTGTCAGCGCTGGAAAGCACAGCAAAAGTGGTTGGACGGCATTTCCCCTCCCAACAACGGCATCCTAACCTAGGCAAAACATTCCCAGCAGGCATGTCAAGAGGCCAAAAACTGAACTTCTGATCTCCCAAACCCAAACCCACCCTCCCAACTAAAAGGGCCACGGAGCTCGGCAATGGACACTCGTCCTTCTCCCCTCCTCCGAAAGGGAACCCGTTCCGTTCAATGGGAGGCTTTGCCCTGGCTGGTTCCTGTCACAGGGATGGGGGCATGTTGTCTCCCCCAGAGAGCAGAAGGGCTGTCAGGGGGACCAGCCCGCTGGGGTAGGGGATGCTCTGGCTGTCTGCCTGTCCGTCCGCCGTCGCTGCCACGCTCACCTGTGCAGATGCTCCTGCTCACCTGCTCCTTCCTTCTTCTTATTGCTTTATCTCTTTGCTCCGGGGCTGAGACTTGCAGACCTGCCCCAAACTGTCATCGTCTGCTGAAGGAGCAGCAAAGGAGCTGAGAGGAGAAGGGGAAGGGGGGGGGAGTTACCTGCAGCAGCAGCAGCAGCAGCAGCGGTGGCTGCTACTGTTGTCGTTGTGGATGGGGCTTCATATGAGCGTCGCCCCGACAGGCGGCAGAGCAAGTGAAGGCTGTGTGAGGAGGAGGAGGAGGAGGAGGAGAGGAGGAGGAGGAAGGACGAGCCCGGGCTCGTGGCCAGGCAGAGGCAAAGATGCGGAAGGAGGGACCCAGGGAAGCAGCAGCAGCAACGACGAAGGGCTGAGCTCTGCTCTCGCAGCTCGCCTGTGGCGACTCGAAGAGGATTTACTAAAAATAGCAATCAATATAGAGAGAGAAACGGGGGGTGGGGGGAGGCGGAGAGGCCGCCGGCTCAGCCAACGCGCCCCGCCGCCCGGCGGGAAGAGGGTGGCGACGGGGACAGTAGGGGAGGAGAGAGCGAAGCTGCGCAGGGGCAGGTGCGGGAGGCAGACAGGCTGACAGAAACGGCCTCCTCTCGGGGCGAAGGGAGAGAACAAGCCCGGACGTCGCTTTCCCCATGTTGCATCCAAGGCACGTTTTAAACAGCAACATGGTCAAGGGTGGCGTGTTTAAGGCTCCATTAAAATCAGCCACCAGGGAACTTCGGAAGCGGGCGCCGGGGTGTTTGCTGAAATTAGGTCTTGCCCAGCCGCGGCTGGTACGTCCGTTGTGACCTTCCCTTGTCCTGGATAGAGAGAGCCTGTTACCCATGCTCTGGTAACTTCCGGGTTTCCTTTATTTTATTATATTAAATTTATATCCCGCCCTTCCTCCCAGAGCGATAAAACAATAAAAAACAATTCCAATACGAAGTGATGATAGGGTGGGGGCTAGCTTTGGAGACTGCTTGGGAAAGGCTGTTAGTCCAAGACACAACACCCCCTAGGCTTCTGACTTGGCCAGGGCACTGGGAACAATCTTAAATCAACCCGGCTAGTCTCTTGTCTGACACAATTCCTCAAACGAGAGCCAGTGTGGTGTAGTGGTTAGAGTGTAGAACTGCTACCTAGGAGACCACAGTTCAAATCCCCACTTGGCTGTGAAGCTTACTGGATGACCTTGGGCTAGTCAGTCTCTCTTAGCCTAACCTCCCTCACGGGTTTGTTGTCAGGATAAAATCGAGAGAACCATGTTTGTATGCCACCTTGAGCTCCTTGGAGGGGTGGGTGGGAGATAAATGTAATAATAAACATTCAGGATCCCAATGTGTGCCTTTTAAAGCCCTAAGCCAGGAGTGGAGAGCCTTTGGGGGGCCCTAGGGCTTCTTTCATCCATGACCAATGCTCCAGGGGCTGTGTGCCACAGGTGTGTGTGGCCACCTCACACTCCCATGCAGACCCACAGGACAAGCACACCTACAGGCACATAGCACCCTCCGCTGATCTGTGCAGATTTGCATCCCTATTAGGGCACTGGACTGGGTGGAGAGCCTTAAAGCACTGTCTGCTTACTTTTTTATTTAATAATTGCTGGCACTGCCAAAATCTTTCAGAGAAGGAGAAAAATATGCTTGGGAGTCCAAATCAGGCCTCCAGGCTGGGAGTTAGCTACCCCTGCCCTAAACAGGGGGAGCTGGGTTCAAATCTCTGCTCATCAACAAAGCTCGCTGGGTGACCCTGGGCTAGTCACCATCTCTCAGCCTAATCTACCTCACTGAGTTGTTCTGAGGATAAAATGGGGTGCGGGAAGGAATCGGGTTTGTTGCCTAGAACTCCTTGGAGGAAAGGCACGATATGAATGAATGAGACACAAGGCTGGGGAGACAGTTTGGTGCCTCTCTTCAAGCTTTTACAGTTGAAATAGGATATACTTGCATACTTTATAATGTGAACAAGGAGGATAGGTGAATGATGGTCTCATCTGTCTGATTTGGCCCTCAGCACCACCCCCAAACTGCAGCCCCCAGATTTTGAGAGAAATCATGTCAGCTAAACTAGCATAAGACCATGTTATGTATGGAGCATAGCCGCACCCTGTGGTAATCTCTTGCAGCAAAAAGTTTTCTGGCACCTTGAAGACTTAACACATTTTACTGTGGTATCAGTTTTCGTTAGCAACAGTCCACTTGATCAGATGCAGGAGGTGTTCTCCTGAGTTGCAGGTACATATAAAATCTTCCCCTCCCCATCCATGTACACAGGTACCTGCCACTCAGGAGAAAATTTCATGCATCTGATGAAGCAGACAGTGGTCACCAAAAGCTTGTGCCATAATAAATTTGGTCATCTTTAAGGTGCCATAAGCCTCTTTGTTATTTATACTCTGGAAGCTATACAGTAGAACTCAGCCTCCATGTTCAGTGTTTAATCAAATTGTCTTATGAAAATGATGTACTGTTTTTATAACCTTCTTGTCAGAGGAGGCATTCTGTACTTCTGTTTCTCTAATACATTTTGCTTTGATTTCATTGTTGATTTAGTTTTAACTCAGATTTTGTGCAACACACACATCAGTTTTCAGTATAGAAATGAATAAAATATATGAATATGATTAATAACAACAACAAAAGAAACCACTTCACAATTAATAACATAAACTGGAATCTCCGCTTTACCTTCAGAAAGCATGCACTGAAAGGACAAGGGGAAAAATAACAATTTTTAATCAGTTTTTAGAGACTGCAGCTGGTAGGAGCATCCCATGAACCAAGTTCCAATGATGGGACAAGCCCACATGTGGAAGGAAGGAGGTGACTTTTGCCAGTTCCCCCTTGCAGCCCCTTCTATTCCAAGGGTACGGGGGGGTCCTCTGGAACTCTGAGGGATCTGCAGGGGGAGGGAAAATTGGTGAACGTTGCTTCACCCTTACCATCAATTCTCCACTGTTCAGACAACAGCATCCTATATGTGACTACTCAAAAGTATAATTCCCACAGAGTTCTGTTGGGCTTACTCTGAGCTAAGTGGGTATAAGATCGCAGCCATAGCTAATCTATGTTGTGTTTCATTAGTTTCTCAACAAGCCTTTAAAGCAGATACCTTATCCCAGTCTGCATCTCTATTGGAATTGTTTTTACGGTGTTTTTAAATCTGTTTTTAAGATGCTTTGTTTTTTAAGAGGTTTTTAGTGCTTTATCATTTGTTTGCCAGCCTGGGCTTCCTTTTAATAGCAGCAGCAGCAGCAGTCAACTAGCTAGTATGTGTATACCCTGGGACAAGGATAGATGATAAAACTAGAAATAATGTGGTTTGTTTCCAAATGCCCACTGTGGATTTTCATCTTTATTAGCTGGAGACATTTTTAAAGAGCTCATAACTAAATTTGCACATGCTAATCCATTTAAATGTATGGCAAGTGAAAAAATCCCTTTCTACCCTGGCATGACATTACAGGATAACATCTCCCCATATTTATACATCTTTGCTGTAGGACCTGTGCTTGAACTGGAGCAACTTCTACTAGCCTGCTCTAAAAGTTGGCCAGCTATCTGTCTAATCTCAAATAGCTAACCGCGCCTTTCCCCCATTCACAACACATTTTTGCCTTTTCTTTCTCTCCAGCATTTTTTTATCTTCACATCAGGTCTGCTTCATAAATATATTCATTTACTACAATAGTCTATCCTCCAAAATACATTCACACCCAACGATGAGTGCCACACTAACACCCTCTCCCCTTTGCTTCCAGGACAAGGTTGTTGCAACAATGAGAAGTTTCAAGTCTATAGCAAAAGACCTAGTCATAAGTTACATACTTGGTAGTAGCTCCCAATGTTTCATTTCCTTCCTATTAAATGCCAAAAAATTTGAAGAACTAGCTTTAAGTATGTGAGCTTCTACTTTACTCATCAACTAAAGCAGCAAACCCTGTGCACGTTATTTAAGAGCAAGTCCTACTGACTGTCCTTCTTGGAAATGACTTCAACTTAAACATCCACTGGATCAACACGCATGTTTGTTTTATATCCCTTTAACGTATTCTTTTGTTATACTCTTATCATTTCAGCTAGAGGTGGAATATTAAGTATCTTCATGCAGACAGTAGCATAGTGGCAAATTCAGAAGTGCAGGGTCCCTTCACAGTAGTCACGCCATGCTCCCTCACAGCCACACCCCCTTTCCACTTTCCCTCATCTGCCTTGCTCTCCATTTTGCCTTTGAGTTCACACTCCATTACAACAGATGTCCCTACGAGCCAATCAGAATGAAGAGGAAAGTTGTGTGTTAGCTACTGAGAAGAGTCAGTGGCTGACTCACCTCTTCTCAGTGATTAACATGCTCCTTTTTCATGCTGATTGGCTCATAGATAGGGACCTGACTGGGATCCTGCTTCCAGAATAGTAACGGGCTTACAACACCCCCCCCCCGTGACCCTGGATGACTACACCCCTGCATGCAGGCAACGGTCAACTCCCTCTCCCTTCAGAACTCTTTTAGAACAATCACATTTGTTCCTCCTTGGGTTGCCCCGACAATTCTTTTATATGCATGCTCAATGTAGAAAGTGCTTCCATTTCACCAAAAATTGATAGTATAAAAATATTGTCTTCAGAATTTTGAACAAAAGATGGCATTTATACATTTTTATTTGCCAGAGCACAGTTGCATTCAGGAAATGGCATTCAGAACACAGACAGGTCTTTATATTTGGTCACTGAACAAGTTCTCCATAAATATCATCCTTATCTTTACAGATAAGCCCTGTTAATATAGGTGTGTGTTTGGAAGTATCTTTTTAAAAATTATTTTCCCAGATTTTCCAAGAAGGATGAATTGACTTGTGGGCAATATCTGATTTCTTTTTTTAGAACTGTTTTATCTGTTTTTTACTTACTTAATTTTTATTGTTGTATACCATTATGGTATACAATATAAATGTATACTAATGTGAGAGCCAGTGTGGTGTAATGGTTAGAGTGTTGGGCTATGACTTAGGAGACCAATGTTTGAATCCCCACTCAGCCATGAAGCTCACTGGGTGACCTTGGGCCAGTCACTGCCTCTCAGCCTAACCTACCTCACAGGGTTGTTGTGAGGATAAAATGGGGAGAGGAGAACTATGTACACCATCTTGAGCACCTTGAATAAAAAGGTGGTATATAAATGTAATAAATAAATATTAAGAGGTTTGTGATGACTACCATGCACAGTGGGAACAGGTGAGGAATAATTAGGGCCCACTGCCCTTCATCACTTCACAGGCAGAGTTCGGCACTGATAGATTTGTCTTCAGATTTGCAGCCATGATGATTCAATTCAGGGTTCCAATTTAGAGGCAGAACATGTCTTAGAACATTGACAGCCATTGGGAGAAGCAAAAAGAAATGACCATATCTATCATGTCCCATTTCTTAGCTTCCTACGGGTACCTGGCTGGAAACAAAAGACTATATGTAATCTTATTCCAAAGGCACTATCTTATTTTCACTTCTGAAGTTCTTGGACCTTAGATCCAATGTTCCAAAATCTATTTTTATGCAATATGTAAAATTAATGATGGGCAGATGGAATTGCATGGACAGATGGTTTAGTGTCTGCTTTGCACGTAGAAGGTCCCAGGTTCAGTCTCCAGGGAGGGCTGGGAAAGTCTGCCATCTGAATTCCTGGAGAGCTGCTGCCAATCAGTATAGACAATACTGAACTAGATTGACCAAAGGTCTCATTCTGTATAAAGCAGCTTCCTATGTTGTTCCCGTGACATAGAAAGTTTCCTTTACTGAGCCGGATCATTGGTCTATCTATCCTGAATAGCAACTCCTTTCCAGGGCCTTCCAAGATGCTTGTTACCTGTCCATTTAATGGAGATGCCAAGGATTTAACCTGGGGCCATCTGCATGCAAAGCAAGTGTTCTATGGCCCTTCCCTGAAGTAACATGAACAATGCATCTGCATCTCATTTTAGAAGACCAATTCCTGTTACTGAGGAAGATAATTCAAGAAATATTATTTTGTATTATAAACTATAGCATCTGCCTGTGGCAGAAGTAATCCTTCTGAAACATAGCAACAACAGTGCTGGCCTTTCAGTAAGAGAAATGTAAATATTAGGATGAGGAGAAAAGGTTTAAAACAATTAATTGGCATGACCTTTTGTGAGGGACACACCGAAATGGAAAAGCTTTGCAAAAGTCTATATAACATAAACGTGACATGTAGGCTGAGGTTGTCCTTACCTCCTGAAGTAGGGTTGCCAGGCTCAGGGCCTGAGAATGATTCTGTATGTTTAAGAGAAGAGAAAATTCAGCCAAGTGCAGGTTTTCTTGCAACAGTGTAATGGGAAAAACCACAAGGTGAAATTCTCCCTTTTACCTTGTGGTTTTTCCCATTACAGTGTTGCAAGAAAACCTGCACTTGGCTGATTTTTTTCTTCTCTTAAAGATACAGATTCATTCTCAGGTCCTGAGCCTGGCAACCGTATCCTGAAGGCTTCCAAGCTTATTTTTCTTTGCATGATTGGAGTAGCCCTATTGGAAATCATAGACATGAATAACAAAATACATTGTTCCTCCAGTCATTTAGCAACATTTTAAAAAAAAAAACCCCAAGGGATAATATATAGAAATCTCTTGTTTCTTTATAAAGGCTATGTGTTTTAGGACTTCACAAATTCCCCTTCACTTGTTACTGAACTCGTACAGAAGAGAGCAAGCTTCACTGGTCCCATCCCTCTAGTGAGGGGGAGGCAAGAAATCCAATAATAGAAATAATAGGCTGTATCCAACAAATTTTTCTGCAGAGGAGATCCATTGATATTACTGGCCATAAGTTATTCATGCCCATAAATTTCAGCAGGTCTATCCTAAGTATGGCTAATGTTTGGAAACAACCCAATTTCTATAATGTAAATAGAAATACAGTACATCTCACTATAGTGGGAAAGAGATCAGGAGACTTGTGTACCTGTTCAGTTTGATGCCCAGCTGCTGCCCACTGTGGATTAATAACTTCAAGGCTCCTTCCTTTTTTACGGTTCTTTATCTTTAAACCAGACTTTTATTATTGTTGTATTTTTCAAAATGCCTTGCAAAGATTTCTATATTTAAAAGTGAGATATATCACATGCACACATACACATATACAATTATTATATGCACATAATTTTGAGAGCCAATAACAATCCCTCTGCAGCAGGTGTGGGAAACCTTTGGCCCATCAGAAGTTGCTGAAACACAATTCCCATCAGCCCTAGCAAGCATGGCAATGGCCAGGGATGATTGGAATTTTAGTGCAGCAACATCTGGAAGACCAAAGGTTCCTTACTCCTCCTCTACAGGTAGACCCCAAAATCCTGGTTAAAAAGGAAGATTTTACATCCTTTCTGAAATACTAACAATTTTTCCAGA
The DNA here is from genome assembly GCF_030035675.1 of Rhineura floridana. Classification (NCBI taxonomy): domain Eukaryota; kingdom Metazoa; phylum Chordata; class Lepidosauria; order Squamata; family Rhineuridae; genus Rhineura; species Rhineura floridana. Next base: position 44,092,370 of record NC_084489.1, read on the forward strand.
GAGGTCATTTAACATTGCTGGGGTACACAGATGTAAAAGCTTTACTTCTGGTGGTAGAGGTGTATACTGCAAAGATAGATAGGAAACAGCAGAGCCCAGTTTGACAAAGAAAAACAGGAGGATTTATATAAGGCAGGAAAAGCAGTATCTAAGCTATGTGGATCACATGCCCCAAAATGTGGGGCATTATCAGTCAATGTTCTATTAGTGTTTTAGAATGTTTTCCCCACAAAAGTAATCCTCTTTAACTCAGAGGATGGTGTCAGTCAATTTAAAAATTCACAGTGCAATCCTATTCTTGTCTACTCAGAAGTAAGCCCCAGTGAATTCAATGGGTTTACTCCCAGGTATAGGATTGCATCCTAATTCTGCTAATTTACTTCATGATTTCAAGCAAGGCATGTAACATATAACTGTTTTCCCTAAAGGAACTATCAGAGTGAAAATTAAACTGAATATGAGCAACAAAAGGAGCTGTCACCTTTATTTTGGAGTGATTACCCAAGATGTTATCACTTCCTGTTACCAACCCCCCCTGCTGATTTCCTATTTCCTCCTATATCAAGCACAATATTCCTGACCTCATATTTTAATTTCTTCATGACATTGTGTCATACTCTAATATATCCCTGCCCACAAAGTTTTCCACTGTTACTCTTACCTAAAAGTCTTCTCTTCTTAAATAATTCTAAGAATATAAGAAAGAGACCTGTTGGATCTGGCCAAAGGTTCATCTCGTCCAGCATCCTGTTCTCACAGTGACCAACCAGATGCCTCTGGCAAGCCCACAAGGAGGAGTTGAGTGCAACAGCACTCTCCCCACTTGTGATTCATAGCAACTGGCATTCAAAGGTCAATATTGGAGATAGAACATCATGGCTAGTAACCACTGATAACCTTATCAACCATGAATTTGTCTAATCTTATTTTAAAGCCATCCAAGTTGGTGACCATCACTACATCTTGTGGAAGCAAATCCCATAATTTAACTATGTGCTGTGTGAAGAAGTACATTTTTAAAAATATGTTCTGAATCTTCCAACATCCAGCTTCATTGGATGGTACCAGGTCATAGCATTATGAGAGACCCACTTTCTCCACACCATGCATAATCTCATATACCTCTATCACGGTCCTATTTTTTTTTCTAAACTAAAAAGACCAAATGTTGTAGCCTTCACTACCTAGTGAGATGCTCCAACTTGTAGCCCTAGTGGCTTACCACATGGACATGCACATAGATCCATGGGTCTTCCGTTCCAGCCTTGACAGCTCTTGACAATTATCCTGATGAATAGCAAGATAGGAAGTCTAAATTGCTGCAGTGCTGCCAATTGTGATCTCCATTGTGCTGGGTGAGCAGTTACTTAGGCTTTTTTTATTTCATTTCTCCCCGAGAATAACAAGCAAGGTGGCTTTCACGGCTAACCCAGAATAAATTATATTTTCCACCTGAGGCCATTTTTCAATTCATTGAATGTTCCAGGTCACAGAGCTCCCATTCAGCTTATATTGATATATAACACCTTCTTCTTCTTCAGTAATTTGAATACTGATACAGATGTTGCATATCCTGGTTGAGATGAACACAGCTACTTTCTATGAGTTTTTTGTGAAATGTATCATATGCTGCAGATAAAATGTATGCTTTATTAAACAGGATTAAAATCCTCACTGTGATTGCTGAGTTTATAGGCAGTAAAATTCTCTCATTGCTTATGTTAAACCATGGTGTAAATGTTACACTGCAGCCTGAAGGTTAAGAAAATATCGTGATGTTGTTTCATACAACTATGCATTGCATCATTTGGCTGTAATGCAACTTTGCCAACAACCTAGAAAAAGAAAAAAAGAGAGGGATTCCTGTATTAGACAAGGGAGGGGGGAATACAGCGTGGTGGTTTCTGAACCCTGAAAACCTATCAGACTTTAAACTCTTTCCATTCCATTCAACTGCAATAGTAAAAATATAAGAAAACACAAAACACTTTCTAGGTGACTGTTTTCCCTGTTAGCCATGAGTCCATTGCCTGTTCTGGAGTAAATGGGATGTGAAATGCAATTGGATTCTTAAGGTTTTCAAAGCAGAATTCTGAAAAGAAAGGTAGCTCTCTTCTTCAGCCAATTCAGAATTCCTGTGCTAAAAGCAGTTTTTGGTTGCTGATGCTATGATCATATTTTCCCATTATTTAAGTTTGTGATGGAAGACAGATTCCTCTTCCTTTTCATGTCAACACAAACCTTATAGCCATTACATATGAGCTTTCAACTGTATTTTCCCTTTGATCTATGCACTTACAGACACTTCAGCCATCTGGATCTCTCTGGACCCAGAAGTGTTAAAAACAACTATTGCCCAGTGGCAAATATTCCCTTTTGGGGCAAGGTGCTCAAGAAGGTGGTGGTGGCCCAGCTTCAAACATGCTTGGAGGAAACTGTTTACGTGGATCCATTCCAGTATGAGTTCAGGCCTGGCCATGGCACTGAAACTGGCTTGGTTGCCCTGGTTGATGACATTTGGCAGGAGAGAGATGGGGGAGTGCGACTCTACTTGTTCTCCTTGATCTCTCAGTTGATACTGTTGACCACTGTATCCTTCTAGAGTGTCTGAGAGAGGTGCAGGTTGGGTTTCAGTGGCACTGTGTTCCAGTGGTTCCTGTCATACCTCCAGGCCAACTTCCAAAAATGTGTTATGGGAGGCTACTGTTTGGCACCATGGGCACTGTCCTGTGGTGTTCTGCAGGTTTCCATCTTGTTTCCCATGCTATTTAACATCTATATGAAGCTGCTGGGAGCTGTCATCAGGAGATTTGGAGTGAGGCATCATTAATATGTAGATGACACCCAACTCTATATCTCTGTCCCATCTGAATTGGGAAACGCAGTTGAGGTGCTGGACCAGTGCTTGGAGGCAGTGATGGGCTTGATGTTGGTCAATAAACTGAAGCTGAATCCTGGCAAGAAAGAGGTGTTATGTGTCTAGAGTTCTCATGTCTGGGAAGTGGGGAGATGGCCATACTTTACAACATACTTTGCAACAATGGTTCTCAAGCAACGTTATATTGTGCAATGCAGGATTTGCTTGAGTTACTTGATACATTGGATTGCACATCACATGGGAACCTATGTGGTTCTTTCATCCATCAAATATTTATTTGTGCAAATGGGAAAGAGGATCAGGACTATGCATTTCCATTTTCATTGTTTACAAGGAAATTTTTTCAGGGTGGAAGAATATCTAAGTAGAGTGTAAATTAACCAATAAGCTTTATTGTTGTCGCAAACAAATTAATGTCTCAACACTGATTGCTTCCCTCATTGTGTAATGGTAAAAATGTAACCACAAATGCTAACACCTCCATTCAAAATGCAAGGACTTGACAGAATTGAGCCAAAACTTCATAAATACTACTGAATATTTCATGATCTTGTGAGCTCAGGGGAAGTACATCCCCTTTGCTTGTTATATAACATGTTCTGTGCCAATCAATTAGAAAGTAACAAAAATGTGCACTGTGCCATACAGTTCTAATTCATGCATTTGATTTTCCCTAATGCAAAGTACTTTGAACCTGATATATGCTTCAATCCCATACACACTTACCTGGGAATAAATTCCATTGAACTCTGTGAGACTTACTTCTGAGTAGACATGCACAGGAGTGCACTGTAGAAAAGGAATCCTCATTTCCTCTTTGTCAGAGGCAAGCAACTTAATTGGCTCCAGGGGTTACATATAACATCATTTGCACTGAATTGGTATAGATGTCATTGTGCCCCATATTCTTTCACTTTCTTTGAAAAGTTGTGCTTGGCTGCTCAAATCACATAATAAAAATAGGGTAGGTACTAAAAATATACATCTCAGGTCAGGTGTCAAATGCCAAGGTAAAGTGGTGCGTCTTCAGCATTTGCCGAAAACTGTACAGTGAAGTCTCCAGATACACCTTTGTGGGGAGGGAGTCCCATAACTTAGGGGCTGCCACAGAGAATGCCCTCTCCTGGGCCACCACCACCCTGAACTTCTATGGGTGGTGGAACTGCCTCCCTCTGCTGATCTCAACACCCAAGAGAGGCTGTAAGGAAGTTGATGGTCTTTCAGATATTTGGGAGCTAAGTTGTTTAGGTCTTTAAACACTAATGTGAGCACCTTGAATTGAGCCTGGAAATGAACTGGCAACCAATGCAGCTATTTTAAAACAGGGGCTATATGCATTCTAAAGGAAACCCCAGTCAATAATCTGGCTGCTGCAGTTTGGACCAATTGAAGTTTCCAAGTCATCTTCAAGGGAAACCCCATGTACAGCACATTGCAATCATCCAATCTGGAAGGCACCAGAGCATGAAGTCTCCGTCCATGTCTGTCCAAAGGGGAATGAAGCTGGTGAGCTGGAAGAAGGCACTCCTGTGTAAAATTGTCCCCCTCCATTGCGCTGGAGAGGCTGTCCCAAACAAGGCACATTCGTGCATCTACGGTGGGATTGTCAGAAGGTCCAAACCTTTTGGCAAAATGTTTCTGATGTAGTTTCAAATGTACTGCATTGTTAGCATGGATCCAGGGTTCCCCTTGTTATCCCTGTTTCGTGGGAGGAACAAGGGAATCTTATTCAAAACGTTAACCACTCACTTTCTTGGGGTGACTCACGAAATCGAGCATAATACATTTATAGAAGACTGGATGCCTTTCCTTTCCTTTATTCATTTCAATCCAGGAGAAGCCAGGCAGCCCCTTGCTCATCAAGTCTTTCTGAAGAGATTCTTTGTCTTAAAAGGGGGGCTTCAATAGTTTATGGATGCTCTTTATGTTTGGACTTATTCCTTATCAGCAGGTAAGCAGTATCTGCTTTGTTTGCTGGTATTGTATTTTTTTTTAAGTAAGACATTTGCTGTATTCTACTGGGTGGGGTGTGCTTGCTTGTAATGTTACTTTTTGTACTTACTTTTGAACTTAATTAAAAAGTTGTTAAAAACAAAAGAAAAGATGCCCTGTGTTTTAACTTTATGGGAAAACTGAGGCAACAGAGCTACTAAAAAATTTGGGCACTCTCTGAGCCTCCTTGACATGTCTTGTTAAGGGCACAATCTGACCCAGTTACATGAAAGACTACCTGGAATCACCCAACTTACCTCACTATTTGCGGTACACACAGAGCCGATTCCTACTTTGTATAGTCTTCCATCCTGTCTTTTATCGAGTCTCAGACTTCTTGATTGTTAAGATTACTCACACATAACACACATAACCAGCCATTTCCCTTATCTGAGTGTGCAAAATGTCCTCTGTACAAGTCAGTAGCTTCATGCATAGTCTATATTTATCTATGTTAGCTCAACAAACATCTGTGTAGTTATATTCCAGGGTCCTATGTTTATGAGCTTATATATCCTTGATACCTCCTTCAAGATTGCTTTGTCCACTTTTTCCCTGCCTGTTAGGAAGCCTATGATGAGGAATTCTCTAGCTTTATTTAGTGTTTCTTTTCCTCTTCCTACTGGTTTAAAGAACAACAAAGAACTTCTTCTTGGGAGCACTGAGTCTATTTGGATCATACAAACTAGTTATTAAGGCAGGCCTGAATACACTAGTTGAGGTATTTGCTACTGTTATTGTTGCTGTTGTGCACACACTAGGACTGTACACAGACCCCACACACGCCCAGTGACCACACACCCTGGATCAATGTTGGGGGAGGACTAGTGTTTAATTAGTTTTTTAAAAAACTCTAATTAAACTCCTCTGCCCCTGACTGAGCTGGAAAGTTTTGAGCCTGCGGGGTGCTATGCCTTCACAAAGAAGAAGCAACCTGCATCAAAAGGCACACACAGATATACACACATCTACTTTCTTTTAGGAAGATGCAGCTGGTGGTCAGGTAGGTCACAGCCTTTTCACAGTTTTCCTTCTTTTCCCCACTTTTTCCCTTCCTCTTCTTCCTCCACACTTCCTGGCAGCTTCAGATTGCTCTGCCTGATCTGACTGGTCACTATCCAGGGTTGTCACAACACAACTCAAGTGACACCCAGGCAGTGAGCACACTAGTCACATACAGCAAAGCGTTTCCATTGGCCATACCTGGAGGGGCAACAGGTTGATCTACCAATCAGTTGCAAAATCTGTTTGAAGCAGAATTTTTAAAAAATGCACTCGAGCAGATCTCAACCAGGTTTTACAGTCAAAAGGGCGGGTTTGACTAGTGTCGTGTGCCCCTGTTTTCAGAAAAGAGAGGTGGAGAAGCACTGGAACTGGCAGAACAGTAAGTATGCCTCTACCCCCAGATCTCCCCAAATCAGCCCAGTTTAGTTTGGGCCTTGGCTGAGTCTAGTGCAAGGCCCTCGTACACACCCCACTCTTCTACCAATATGTATTCAGAGCATCTTACAAAAAAAGGATTTAAAATCAATAATACAGTAAGCCAGGGATGGGGAACCTGAGGGTCTCTAAACCAGAAATGGGGAATCTGTGATTGTCCAGATGTCATTGGACTACAGCTCCCATCATACCTAACCATTGCTCATGCTGACTGGGCCAATAGGAGGGAGTTCAGCAACATCTGGAGGGTCAGAGGTTTCCCATCTCTGCTCTCAATTGCGTTGGACTTTACCTCCCATCGGCCCCAGATAGCATGGCCAATTAGGAATGATGGGAATTGTAGTCCAACAACACGTGGAGGGCTACTGCTTCCCCACCCTGTATTAAGGAAATATATATGCCAAACCCCAGAATCACAACCAACCAACCATCAAAGGCTCCAATTAAAATAATTGAAAAGAGCAACGGAGCTAGACATGAAAAGCTTTTTTGAATAAAAAATGCTTTCAATGTTTGTCAGTAGGGACAAGTGAGCCATGCATATCTCCACAGGATTGGCAACATGGTTTACAGAAAGATCCAGGGAAAGAATCAAGATTTCCAGGGATGACTAGAACAAGGGACGAGTGTGCAGAGGGGGTAGGGTGGAGACAGAAATCTAAATAAAATAAAATCACATCAAAGGCTAAAAGCTGGTTGTGGGGGAGGTCTGTGGCTGTCCTGGCTCCCATGACAAAAATGACAAAAATGGGCATTTACTATTGCAGACTAACAGTAAGAACTCAGCAAGGTGCTCTTATGGGGCCAAGGGTTAAGCAACAATAAGTTCGATTCAGAATCAAGTCCAAGGGTCAGGTGTCCAAGATCAGTAACAAAGATTTCAAGACTGCCCAGGAGCTGTGAAGTTGATCCAACGAGTGCCCCCACCTATCTGCCAAACTTTTAAGCAGAGACAGAGAATGGCCAACTACTCGTGATCATCCCTGTCCCTGTAGGAATTCCTGGTTTAAAGGTGGGTGCTCCATCCGGGGAGACAAGTCTCTTCTTTTCTCTTCATGCACCATCTCTCCCTGGGAGACATTGCTTAAGCTGTCTCCTCATCCTCTGGTAGGGAAACAGTAGCTAATCTAGGTGCCTTTTTTCTCACTGATGGGGTGGGGTACATGCCCACACCATTTTGTGGTTCCGTGTCATTTTTATCTTTTTTAGATGTTGCAGCATTATGCCACACCCCACATCATCCATTTTGTGTGATGCCACAGTCTCACGGCAGCTATTTTGTGACTAGCTCCCATGCGACTTCAAAATTCCAAGTATGCCCATTGGCCCAAAAAAGCTGCAAGCCCTGCCTAGTCTAACCTACAGTTTACTAGAGCATGAGTAACTATAGCCAGGCTATCTCTGTCTCTGGGATGTCACAGCTCATGACCCAGCCTTAAGCGGTGAAAGCAGCCTGTGCTCCTGACATCCCTTGGGCCTTTCGAAAAAAACCTTGAACTGTACCTCCAGTCTGCAAACAACACCTTCCAGAACAGAATGAACACCACCACCTCAGACAGAACAATGACACACCAACTGTGCCTGTCTTATCGGCCTTCGGCTATAGTTTGTTAGCCCTCATGCCTCCATATTAAGCTTTACCCAACTAACCCCATCACATTGTGAACATGTTGTGCAAGGGGGGGGGAAATGATTTTGGAACTCCTGGCTCTGCTTGTTCCTCTCTAAATACCTAGAAGTATTATCTGGTGAAATGTACTAACTCTTCATTATTTATTACTATTATGTTTACTTTAATGATTATTATTAAGTATAGTTATGGGTCTTAAACCATCCATTATTTTCCCAGCTTTAGATTAAACACAAAGGTTCTTCCCTTCTTTCATTATTATGTCAAATACATATATTTGCTTTCTTTTGATGTAGCCATCCATATATAATTGGATATGCTTTTAAAAATCAAATATTCAAAAAGGGAAAGTGAAGAAAACACCCTGAAGTTTTGAAATTCTCATACAACTTGAGCACACTGAGGGTTGCTTTTACCTCCATCTTCACTTCAGTGATTGTCATGGGGGTGAAAAAAAAGTTAAATTGAAATGTCAAATGCTGAAAATGTGACACAGTAGATATATGATTGAATCGCAAAGAAAACACCCTCATCATAAACAAGCAAAGATCTATTGGAAGGGAAATTTTCCCCTGCACTTGAAATTTAACAGTCAACCGTCTACATCCTACACATAACTGTCATGAAGAACCTCTAAATCTGTCCTTGTTTATGGCATGTGTTATGACAAGATTTGACAGTTTCTGAAAGAGCTATAATTGCCACCTAAACATCCAGCATTTTGTCAACTGCAATCGTGTTTAGGGAAAGCATTAATTTTGTTTCCTGCCTGAAAGAGTTGACAGGACTTTTCTTTGCTCATTAGTGTTTGCAACTCATTTTTCACCCCTTAGTAACATTTTTTTTCCAGCCAGAGATATGGGGACCTTGAAAAGTAAGACAGGAAAGCCAATATTAATACAGCTGCAATAACACTAGTATGTTTATGAATGTATTGATTTGCAGACACTTCTCATTATCCAGTAAGAAATGACCTCTGGATAGCATTTTGTATTTTTACTGTGCAATCATAGGCGAACATGTGAGAATGCAGGAAATAACCCAGAAAAAGGTTTTTTTCCTCAATCCTGAATAGGGGCTATTGGTGATAGATGAATAGTGTAAATAAGCACCTAAGCAAAGATGACTATTTTCAGTAGTGTATATTCTGTAGGGTGTAGTGATCACAATGTCAGGCTAGGACTTGGGAGGTCTTGGTTGAAACCCCAACTCAGCCATGAAGCTCTCTTAGGCCAGTCTATCCTACCTCTTAGGGCTGTTGTGAGAATCAAATGGTGAGGGGAGAACCATGCACACTTCCCTAGATGTCTGGGAGAAAAGCTAGGATATAAATAAATGAATAAACAACCACTCCCTTGTCAACTGAGCCCAAGTTCTACAGTTTCCAATTTGCTAATGAATTTGAGTACAGCAGTGTTATTTTAACTGTTCTTGCAGATCCCCCATGGTGATACTGTGATGCAAAAAGGTTTTGTGACCTCCACCCAACCCCCACCCAAATTGGCCATAGTTTAATAAATAAATGAATACACATTGATTGATTTTGCAATTACTTTTTCTTCTCAAAATTACTGAATGTTCCCATTGATAGCTCACTGTAATACTGTGATGGTGAAAGGGCTTTTTGTGGCACCCCACTATTTAAAATAAAACTTACATTGTTTTTTAAAATATTGTTTTAATATTAAGTTTCATGTCTTTTTCTTTATAAAAACAGCTGCTCCCCCTCCACTGTGTAGACACACACCTTTAGATTAGGACAGCATCATGGAAGAAAGTCATTATCATGACCCATCTGCCCAGCACACCAGTTTTCAGTCACATCCACACCACACATTTAAAGCCCATGGTTTCCCCCAACGATTCCTGGGAAATTAACAAGTTACAGTTCCTAGGATTCTTTGGGGAAAGGCATGGGCTTAAAATATATGGTATGGATGTGACCAAAATCTTACCTCAAGCTATTTGGCCCCAAAGCTACAATCTGCTGCAAATGCAAGCCCGTTATAGCAGATCTTCCCAATATATGTTGAAATATCTGAATTCTGGATCACATCCTCCAAGTAATCAAATCTCACAAGCAGAAGGCTGGCTTCTTACAATCATGCAATCTGATTTAGATGGAGGGAGGGGAAGGCAGGAGTTTCCTCTCTCAGACATAGTGCCAAAGGGGGGGGAATCTTATTTAGTAGTTCTAATTATAATAGAATCATCTATCTGTGTTAGCATTACAGACTCCAAGAAAAAAGTTACCCGGAGATGAAAAGAAGCAGATCAATAAAACCTAGACAGGTTTCCAGGAATCTCATACTGCAGAAGCAGAGAAAGTAGCAAAACAGTGTTTGTTGCCACCTACAGTGCTTTGTTAAAAATTTCCAGCCCATAACAAAAAAATAAAAAATAAAAACTCCCCTAGGCTATCCTCAAGGGTTTTATCTCAATCTTCTGCTCTTCCCATGTATTTGGTGCTGTTGAAGAAATGATCTGAAGAGACATGCAAGCTCAGTCTGATGTGGTCAGGTCACCCTTCACTCTCCCATCAGCACAGCCACAAGGACCAGAAAAACTAAGAGAGGCTGTTCTCTTTGGGTAGGGAGACGCCAGCATCAGCTGCAAGAGTAGCAGCAAGCGAACATCCTGAAACAACAGCAAGCCAGCAAGGAGACGTGAAATGAAGAAAAAAATTCTTTCTCCTACTATCAGTGATGTCTGATGCCCCTTAGGCCTAGCAGAGTGGAAGGCAGGGAGATCAGCAGTAAGTAGAGGAGTGAGAGTGAATGACAGGCAGAGCCATTCTCAGATGGGTTCTAAGATGGCTGGCAGGTGGGAGCTGGCTGAGGACATACTAATGTTACTGGAGCAATGCTCCATTTGCCCAATGAGCCAGCCTCTACTGACATTCCTTTACCTCCATAGGAAAAGAGAGGCATTAGCCTGCACGTATGGATGGGTAGTCTCTGCTACCGAACTGGGTAGTTAGCAGAGACCTTACTGATCGAGTGGAGGCCTGCACTGTTTCATGTGTACTAGAAACTATGAGGCCCTTTCCTGTTTTCTGTGTATTTAGGACATGCATACCTTACTGTCTTAAAATGAAGCTAGGTTGTTTTTTCTCACTGCGTTTCAGTTCAAATTTGCATGCCACTAGGGATAGGATCTGTTGGCCAGTGCTGTTTCGAAAGGATTCCGTTGACCTAATTCGAGTTCATTCTTTGTCCACTACCCGCTGCTTTTACGGGTCTGATTTTATTCCTCCCTCACAAAATTTTCTTTCAAATTGTCAATATCTTCTTTCTAAATATTTATATTTTTGAAATAAAAGTCAATATTTTGAAAGATTGGTAATGTGAAAAAAAAATATTGATAATTTGAAAGCAAATATTGATAAAGGAAAAGAAAGCAGCTTTGCCATCACCTCCTCTTCCTCTGCTGTGACTGAGGCTGATCAGTTTTCATGTTAGCCAGCAGAGACCAGCTGTTTTCTTTATAGAAAGGAAAAGAGATAAGCAGTTTTCCGTGTTCACCCATTCCTCCTATGCAAGCCTTTAGTCCTTAACGTGGGTGAAGCTTGGCTTGCTTGCTTCCACATGGAGCTTGGATTACTTGAGTGGAGGAAGGTGGCAGAGAGAGAGAGATGTGCTGCTGTGCTGTGTGTAAAATTAATAAAAGAACAATACATTTGAGATATTTGAGGGGGAAAATCTGCTGTCATGGGAAAGCCACTGAAGTTCAAAACAAACAGGATCGCTCCACAAAGATCACGAATATGCAGATCACTGAAAAATCCTGTGCTGAATCTGAGTTCAGCTGTATCCTCATCAATCTTGACACTGTGCACATCATTGCATACACATTGTACAGAGTTTGATGTGTATTGAAATCTCCCAATGTGTACACATCAGTGGGTGAAGACAGGGCAGGGATATCTTAGCCCAATATTTTCCCACTCCGTCTCCACCCAGGATATTATCATCATGCTTCCATCATTTGTGCATGCACACAGGTGTTTATTTACCTTCCCACCTTTATTTTTTTTCCCTTTGTGTTTACTTGATTTCCACTATTCCAGAAGTTTCACCCAATTCTGGCATCAGAGAGTTAGGACCACCCCACCATATGTTTCCATTCTGTGCACCTGGGATTTGCTGCAAATTGATTAAGCAAATAGTTTTCAAGTCAGAGTGAAAATAGGTTTTAAAAAAGAAACTCAAAGATGCCCGTGGATCCTGGCTATCATCATGTGTACCAGGACTCAAACAACAGAGGTTGGAATGCACTGGAGCAATATTAACTGCTAATGTGTACACAGCCCAAGTCATGTCTGCCTTGTAAAACTCTTGCAATTCCCCATCAGGCACCATTCTTTAGTGGCCCTACCTTCATACCACATGCTTTTATTCTCTCCTTGTCTAAATTGGTCCTAAAGCATACTGCTTCTCTACTTCAGCTACCTCTAAATATTGGCCTGGGGAAGTTTAAGGCTGTTGGGTTTTGCCCCATCATTTCCTCCTATTTTTAGTAAGTCAAGAGCCCCTTTCAGGCATTATTAATTTGTATCCATCAAGAGTGCATTTACTGCCTCCATTCACTCCATCCCTGGGCTCCCTGCAGTAAGCGGAAAGATCTGAAGGGGGTTGAACATGTTTACAATCCTCCCCACAATTGGGGACCCCTTCAGACCTTCCTACTCAATGTTTGAAGATGGGGGATGAAGAGAGGGAAGCCCCCCCATGGATAAGATGAAGAACACCTGAAGATGGCTAAGGAGAGAGGACACAAGGGAAATGCAGCCAGAGAAGAAGACGAAGGTGTGTCCTTAATTAGAGATGGGTCCCATGTTGCAGGTTGGGATTAAATATGGGTCTTAAGACTGAAAAAAATTGAAGGCTACTGATTGCATATGAACTGCAGTTTGTTGGAAAGGAAATCTAAGTTTTTTTTAAAGTTTGGCTAGCACTGAAGAGATCCATTTGATTAAGCAATAATATTTACTCTGGGGATAGAAACAAAGCAAGAGCACATTGTAAATCCCACTTGGGCAACCATCTCCTTTTAAAGAATGCATGCCTGAAATTAATATATTCTGCTTCTTGGAATAAGTAGGTAAATAATTCAGACATCAACTTAATATTTCCAATTGCCCCTATTTACCATGGACAGTCTCCCATAAATTATTCTCTCCATTTTTACCTTTTTGAAATGCTTGTCCCCCCAATGTTGTTAAAGTAAGTTGCCAGTGGTCGTTCCTCAAAATTCAATTCCCTTTCCAGGATCAATAGAAGTTAAATCTCTGAGTGTTCCAGATATGTTTCGTCTCTAATGCACAAGCATGGAAATGACACACGTGCACAACCCATAATGACATACATAGCACACAATCTCCTTTGCCATATGATGGTGAGATTTATTGTGAAGTGTTGATTGTTGTACAAATATCTTCCTGCTTTTAAAATACAGCAAGACAGCCTGTTGCAAAGTAAATGAATAGAGTTAATGGAGCAGAGCAGGAGTGGAGAAACCTTTTCGACCCAAAGGTTGCATTCCTTCATGGGCAACCTTCCAGGGGCTATAAATCTGTGGTGGGCGGGACCAGAAGCAAAAGTGGGTGGAGCAACAGCTATGACTCTTTTTATTTACTTCCATTTATAAATTGCTTCCTATAAGATATCTCATAGCAATTCAACAATAACATCAACAGTAAAAAAAATCCAGTTATTTAACATATAAAAACAATTAAAACCACTGCATAGGTAAAAGCAAATGTCACTGTTCCCTTTGTACAGCAGGCTAGATTTTAGACACACGAGAAGAAACAAGGAGTTAGAAACAAGAAGTTCATGCACACACAACTTCTCACCATCCTCCATCCTGGCAAGCGAGAGATATTATCACAGTTCAAGAATGCATTCCAGCCAGGCAAAAACATGCAAGGAAGGTGCAGAGCAGGGTCAGTGAGGGATGTGGCCTGGGGAGAGTCCCAAGTACTAGATGAAAAAGGCCTAGAGAACCATGTTCAGCCCCCAGACCTAGGGTTTCCCCAGAGGTAGAAAGTGAGTAATCCTTTGTATGAGGTATTACAAGCCTGTACCGATGTTCATATGATTATCTAGATCCATCACAATCTGGATTCAGACATGGTTTTGGAACCAAATCAGCCTTTGTCACCCTGATGGATGACCTGTCTTTTGAGAGGTGGGGGGAGTAAACACTGTTACTTCTGCTCCATCTCTCAGCGGCATTTGGTACCATTGACCATTGTATCCTTCTGGATACCTTCTGATATCCAACTTAGTGGGATGGGAGGCACTTTATTACGGTGGTTCCAGTCTTACCTTCAAGGTCGCATCCAGAGAGTAACACTGGACGAGTGTTCCTCAGCCTCCTGGCACTTGTGCTACAGGGTTCTGCAGTTTTCCCCTGTGCTATTCAACATCTATATGAAGCTGGTGGGAGCAGTCATTAGGAGTTGTGGAGCAAGGTGTCAGCAATATGCTGATGACACACAGCTCTATTTCTCCATAACATCTGAATCGGGAGAGGCTGTGAATGCTCAGTGTTTGAATGCTGTAGTGGACTGAGGCTCTTTGGGTGGGTGGTTCCCATATCTGGAAGATAAGCTGGTTACCTGTTCTGGATGGAGTCACACTTCCTCTGAAGGTCCAGGTTGTAGCATAGGGGTACTCCTAGATTCATATTTGTCATTAGAGGCCCAAGTATCCTCTGTGGCTAGCAGTGCCTTTTACCAGCTCTGTCTGGTTCGTCAGCTATAGCTGTTCCTGAACAGGGATAGCCTGATCTCTGTAGTCCATGCATTAGTAACTTTGAGACTGGATTACTGCAATGCACTCTATGTGGGGTTGCCTTTGGCCCTGGTTTGGAAGTTCCAGCTGGTGCAAAATGTTGCAGCCAGAGTGCTGATGGGAGCAAATGGCCAACAACAAGTGACACCACTCTTAAAACATCTGCACTGGCTGCCCATCCATCCACTACGGAGCCAGGTTCAAGGTCCTTGTATTAATTTACAAGGCCCTGAACTACTTAGGTCCAGAGTATCTTAGGGACTGCCTGAACACTTATATCCCAGTTTGATCACTGAGATAATCTGCAGGAGTGGCTTTGATCATCCCCCAAGTTGGCGAGGCTCATTTAACATCAGCACGAAATCAAGCCTTCAGTATCATTGGCCCAGTTCTCTAGAATGCTCTGCGAACAGAGATTCAGCAGGCACCTTCTGTTTTAACTTTTAAGCACTTGCTGAAAACCTTTCTGTTCCGCCAAGCTTATGCAGGCAATTAAGAAAATGCTTTTTTCACAACAGTTGACTTTCGTTTTTAACGTGTTGTAAACTTCTTTGATGTTTTTAATGAAATAGTGGTATACAAATATTTTTATAAATAAATATGTGCGGTGCTGAAGTAGTGTGGGTAGCGATGGAATGCCATCTTATTTCAGCAAATGTAAATTGATACTGGCCTTATTTGAAATAAAACCATTCCACTTTCTTTTTTTCTCCCACTTTGAGCACAGCGTGTGTGAAATTCAAAGGGTATGGAATAATTCACCATGTATAAATAACTGTGACCAAAAATAAATAACTAAATCTAGGAATGATTAGGAATATTGACTTAGCAGGCATTCCAATGATGGATGATAGCAAGAGCAAACATGGAAGAATCGATATGCTCCTCACACTGTTTTTCCAATGTTTTTCATTGCCTAACCCATTCAGAACTTTTACCTGTGTAGAACGTTAATTTCAAACATTCCTTCATGGAGCTCATGCTGCTAAGCATGGATTCTCATGGTATATTCTCACAACAACCCAGTGAGACAGTTTAGGCAGAGAAAGAGAGAACAAAAGAGTGACTAGCCAAAGGACACCTACTGAACATCATGGCTTAGATGAAGCCCTTGGTTCTTCTTGGTTCACGTACAACACTTTGTCTATGAAGTGCCCATTCTCAGGCTTCAATTTATCTCAAAACATTTCCCAAATGCTGCAAGGAGAGGAAATTCTATTTAGCTCCCTATCCTTCCTGTACGAGAGAGCCAGTGTAGCATAGTGGTTAGAATGTTGGACTACGACCTGGGAGACCAGGGTTCGAATCCCCACACAGCCATGAAGTTCACTGGCTGACCTTGGGCCAGTCACTGCCTCTCAGCCTCAGAGGAAGGCAATGGTAAACTCCCTCTGAATACCCCTTACAATGACAACCCTCTTCATAGGGTCGCCATAAGTCGGGATCGACTTGACAGCAGTCCATTGCCATTTCCTTCCCTGTACCACTCAGGACTTGGACTAGATGAGCTGTTTAACATTAATCTAACACTGTCCTGCCCAGAGTTTGACACAGGAGTCAGAGGCAAGTCTGGCAATAATTCTTGCTTTATTAGAGTCACCGTTACACCAAAGGCAGTGCGTCTCATAGGTCTGGCTAGACTAGCTCACTACTGATGCTAACTTTGCTAAGTATCCTCTGCAGCGTATGGAGTAAGTTGACTCAGCACCCCAATCAAAGGGGTGCCATCTTAAGTAGGAAAGGCGAGTCTCCGCCTGCTCATTGGACAGTACAGGCTCACTAGGTGCCAGCTCAACTTCAGAGGGTGGGGAGCGAGTTGGCAGGGAAACGTTTGAAGGTCCAAGTGGAGCATCCTGGGGGGTTGGCATTGGCGCGTGAGAGATCGCTTCCCAATGGCTCTGGCAGAGCGCTTGCAGGTGGCAAGACACTATCAGGTAGAACGGGCTCTAAGCTGCCCGGGAGAGTGTCCAGAGAGATTGAAGGGTTGCTAACGCTCCCCCCTCCCTCAAGGCTCTCAGAATTCTTGTCCTCCTCTGCCCACTCACTCTGAGGCGTTTGGAGTAACTGGGGCTCAGCATACACCAAGGCTCAGCAGTTAGGTGGTCATGTGTCCTACACTTCTCTGTTTGAAGGACTGTCTGGTCCAAGTCCAGCTTAAAGATGAATAACCATGAGAAAGGAGATTGGGGATCTTGAAATTGCTCATCAACAGGTAGCACTTGGACAGTAGACTAATCAGGCATACAGATCACTTGGTCACAGTTTTCCCACTATGGTGTGATGCATTGCATTTCTTTATAAATTAGAGTAAATATTTCAAAGTGTTTGTCTATAGCGTATAAATTAACATATGACATGCATCCTTCTTTGACCTTTTTTCTTTCTTTTTTTCATCCCCCCCCCTCATTTTTGTAATGTATTTCTTCTTTGGTATTTGTATGTGACCAGCCTATCAGCACTCAGTGCTATAGGGGCATTGGACTTGAACTGACTGTACAGGATTCACTACTGGATTGCAGTCCAACCTAAAGTGAATCATAACAGCAGCCCTGTCAACATACACTCTTTTACTTTATATACTCTGAATCACTTTCTACATTTCTTGATGCTCTTTTAGCCCACTTACAGATGAGTCTTGTTTTAGAAATGTTTATCTTCTTTCTGACACAGATACTCAGGTGACACATTGTGTTTCTTTTTATGCCTCGGTAACCTCAAGAATTCATGCAAACCCCCCGTGTCAGATTTGGCAGTTCATTGCCATAGTGATACTTTAATTTGATAGGACTATTGATATACATGGTGAATATACTGTTCATTATAAGTTTTAAATTCTAGCTTTTTAACATTTTTAAAATCAAACCTCTGGGAGTTTGTGTCTCTAAAACAGGGATGTTTTGCCAATGAAGCCTGCAAAGCCAATTTAAGTGGCCCACCAGTCCCATGACAAATTGTACTGGCAGCAGTTTGGTGGTAACTTCTGTGGTGCAATCTGCTGCCATTAAAAGCAAGTTGGAGCACTCTGGAAATAGGAAGGAGCATCACAGTCTGCTCCTATGTTTCCAAACTGCTGGCCAAACCATGGAACAGACTAGAGAGTTCCTTCTTGTTTCTGGTGTGCTCATACTTGCTGTCAAATACAGCGTGTTCCCCCACCATAGAAGTCCCAACTGAAGCACTGCTGGGAAAATTTGGCAGGGGGATCCTGGGCATTGCCAAATTGTTTTAAAGGCAAAAGAGCCCTTCCAGGATTAACATAAGAACAATAACAACAGTGTGTAACTTGGAAGCAAGGGGGGGGGAGATAAAGTATTTGTGTGTTGTGCGCATTGTATGTGTGGGGTATGCATATATGATGAACATCTGCTGTGTGTGGAGTGTGCATGCATGTGCAGCAACCATGCTCACTCAAGGCTGCCCACTACCGGCATGTGACCCTTGAAAGGCTGAGCAAAAAAAGAAAGTGGCTATCATTCTAAAACTGGAAATGTGAGAAGGAGAAACCAGGATGCTAGAAAAATATGTTTTATTCATAATCCAAACCCGACACGTTTCAGCCTTGTATATTTAGGCTTTCATCAGATACATTGTACCTCAGCCTTTACTCCCCTGATGAAAGCCTAAATATACAAGGCTGAAACGCGTTGGGTTTGGATTACGAATAAAACATATTTTTCTAGCATCCTGGTTTCCCCTTCTCACATTTCCTTGAAAGGCTGGCCAACTGTGGATGTGGCCCTCAGGCCAAAAAACTTTAGCCACCCCTGCTCTAAAATGGATCTTTTGTTTCTTGGAAAATTGCCATGAGCAGGGCCACCTGCAGATGAGTAGAAAGGGCCCATTTCTAATGAACCCAGGGGACCCAGACTCTTAGCTTTAATTTTTTTAAAAATCCCCACAGTAGATGAAAAAACAGATTAGATGTCATACTTTCCCATAGGCAGTGCATTAACTAACTGGTAGGAAGCCATTACTGATTGCCATTGCGTCTATGCCCAAGACAAATTTAAGAGTGCAGTCCCTTAAGGCAAGCCCTGAGACTACAATATGGGATACAGAAACTGAAAGAAAACCCCATAACAAAACAAACCTCCCCAGAAACTGGGCAGTCTGCAAGCAAGGTCCCAGTACCTCAAGCTTAACAGGGGAGGAACGCTTTCCTTGAGCAGCTACTGCTGGGTGCTTCTCCTCACTACTGTGAGGGCCACTGGCCTCATATTTCCCTGTTTCACATAAAGAAAGGAAATAATTTATGAGTAAGCACACTTTCCCAGCCACCATTTTAGTGCAGCTAACCCAGTTCCCCAAAGCACAGATACTGGAGATATGGCGCTGCCACCCATATTTGGCCGACTGCAGCGGCCTCCCCCTTGTAGGCTTCCAAACACCTATCATAATAGATGTCCAAAATGCAAAATTAACATCCTATATCCCTTTCTAGTAAATGATATCATAAATCCAAGAGCAGCAGATGCTGAGGATGTGTTGCTGTCACCAATATGTGGCTGCACTATAGCAGGCTTTCCAACACATATCAAAATAGATGAGCCAATGCAACCATTGCACAGTATATGTAATTCCAAGTAATGATATCAGAAGTCCTAACTAAAATGTAATTTCAGGTAATGATGTTTCGTCGTTGGTGCCACAATCCTCAGTAAAGGGGGAAAGAGTCTGCCTGGACCTTAAAAGGCAGCCCTATGTCAATAAGAGTCTAAGATCCTGTAATATGAGGTATCTCTATTAGGCAAATCGGGCTTTCCTCTTTATTCCTATTCCCCAATCAATATGATTACCATCTGCTAAACTTTCCATTCCTAACTAAATTCAGGTAAATGCCTCTTCTGTCTCAGAGTGAACAAATAGCCTGAAATTAACACTTGGAATGCAAAAGGACCGCTCACTTAAGATACAGCGATTTAGACATTTTCTAGCAAACTGTTATCTCCGCCCTTATTATCATATAACTATGAAAGGCCCAAAGGCTAAAAAGGCTCACTAGGCCCCACCAATATACTAGTATGTAGTATAATAATCATATAATTAAGTACTTCAAACCTCCTACATGCCCGGGCCTAGCAAGAAGTTGTACCTAGCCTGGGCCTAGCAAGAAGTCATAAGCCTCGTGAAAGGGCTCTGCCATCACATCATGCATCCACCCTATAATAATATAATAAAGAACCAACCTGTGTATATCATCAGGGGGGGCTAAGCTGGATAACCTGCGGGGGTGGGCAATCCTCCCCCTATGTCTGGGCCTAGCAAGAAGTCATAAGCCTCACAAAAGGGCTCTGCCATCACATCATGCATCCACCCTGTAATAATATAATAAAGAACCAACCTGTGTATATCATCAGGGGGGGCTAAGCTGAACCTGTTGGGGGGAGAGTGCTCAGAGGGAACTTAAACTAGAAGGATTAGACACAATTTCTTTTGTTCGTCCCTTTTATTCTGATTTATTTTTAATTTCCCTTTATGTGCATGAGTCTGTCTTTAACCAGTGTATTAGCATGACTATATTTAATTTTGTTTGTATATCCAGTATAGTCTCATTTATTTTTAAACTTCCTGTGTCTTTCTTTTAACCAGCAGCAGCACTAACGTCGCACTGCTCAATAAAAAGCCTCAATCAACCCCTCCACAACTGCTAGGTGGTGGTGGGGTATCGGTCGTGCCGCTGCTAGGCCCCACTATGAGGCCCACTGGTCAGGCCCCTTTACGAGGCCTGCCTCAGTCGCAGCCACGCCGCAACGCTACCACCCACAGCTGTTGGGGCTCCCAAACCCCCCTCTGGGGGTAAACAATTAGGCCTAATAGGCCCAACCAACGCCGACTGTCCTGCAGCTTTCTCTGCTATGTCGCTCGCTGAAAGAGGAGGTAGGAGGGGCGGCCTGGCCTTAAATAGGCCCATGGCCCCTCCCCTCCCTGCCGCACGTCACGCACACATAACGCTGCGACACACGACGTTGCCCTTAACGAAGATGGCCGCGGCAGCATCGCTCCCTCCTCGCAACTATGCCCCGCTTATCCATGCTGCGCAGGTAAGTGGGGCTTCATAAAGGGCCCATTTCAAATGAACCCAGGGGACCCAGACTCTTAGCTTTAATTTTTTAAAAAATTAAGTTTCTAAGTGCTTTTGAAAAAAAGGTTATAGACCAAAATGTGAGTCAGCCCCTTCTACAATTTCTGTGAACTAAGCTAGTCAGCTGCTCCAATCCCTGCCCTTTCTGGTTTTTAGCCAGTGAGTGAAGTCTGAGCTGTGATTGACAAGGGATTTGTTGAACACCAGGCAATAGCTAGAAACCCTTGCAAGTGCTGACATGACCTGCCTTCTCCTGCTTGTCTGTATATTGTTTAATGGTGTGCAAGTGCACATCATGCTAACTGAGTAAGGTTTCAGCAGCAGCATGTGTACCTGCTCGCCCATTTTTCCCTCTGTGTGCATATCTAATACAAGGTCCAAAAGATCAAAGAAGCACATATAGCACAGCAGGATCTTTGTAGGCACGCACAGTAAACAGTTTCAGTGATTATGATAATAAAAGTGTACATGCAGTTTTTTATTGTTTGCAAACAATAGCATACATTTTATCTAACAAATAGTTTTTGAACAGAAATAAAAAGTGTACATACAGCTTATTGTTATGAGTCCTGTGGAATGTCTGTAGAGCAACAATGATAAAGAAGAGGAGATGGAATGGGATTTGGGGAAGGGCCCTAGTGTTGCACAGACAGAGGACACTGAAGCTGAAGGCTCCAGCTCCGTTAACACTGACAGCTCTGCTCCTATAGCTCCAGTTACAACTCACAAGGCTTTGCCTAATCAAGAGACTGCCCTTTCATTTCCCTTGCACCCCCCTTCCCTGTCCACTCCACTATTGCCACACACTCCTCCCCTCAAGGAGGAGGATCTCGCAGACGTGTCTCCACTGCCCTCACCAGGGACATGGAGGCATCTGTGCCAGCAAGCTCAAAGGCATTCCCCAATTCCTCTAAGAAGGAGGGTACTGTTCTGCACACACTCCTATTCAGTGACACCGTTCTCACACAAGTAGATGAAACCACCCAAACTTACTTAAGGGTTGTAAGGCGGCGTGTCCAATTGCTGTGACAACATCTTAGCGCTGTGTAGCCATGCCTAGTTATGCTGAGTAGAGTTGTAGTATCCTGTGTACCTGTAAGCTGATCTAAGATGCATTCTGAACTGAAATAGTCTGTTAAACCTATTAAAGATAAGCACACCTTCGCATCTGAGTCTGACTTCAGGACAGCTTATGACCCATCACATGTTATAGTTTTCTAAATATTAGGAGCCATATAAGGTTAAATTTTCTTGGGCTACTGAATAGGGCAGTTTATTTGTCTAATTCATATCCTGTATTAAAAACCTTCCCAACATGAGACTTTAATCCTATACTCACGTTTCTGGAAGTAAAGCTGCAATCCTAACCCCACATACTTGAGAGTGAACCTTATTGAATTCAATAGGACTTACATTTAAGTAGACATGGTTTAGGATTGTGCTATAAATCAATGGGATTTCTGAGTAGACATAACAAAGGATTGTGTTGTTAATCCTTCTCTCTCTCCTCCTATTTTAAGGTAGTTAGGCAGGGCTTAGTTAAGTGTCAAGGCTGCTATTTGGCAGAAAACTAATACTGATTTTTTTAAAAAAATGTTCTGCAATAACCAACTGGTTTTGACAGTAAACTATTATGATATGTATGTGTTTTTACATCTCCGGTATGTGTATATGGAGTCTTTCCAACAATTCTGTGAGGTAGGTTAGGCCAGGAGTTGGTTCAGTCAAGCTGCACATGCTTAATTAAGAGTGAGTGAGTGAGTGAGGGCATCTGCTTGGCCACTGTGAGAACAGGATGCTGGACTAGATGGGCCACTGGCTTGCTCCAGCAGGCTGTTCTTAGGTTGCAGTTAAAGCAATTGAGGGGGCTGCCTTTGTGCATGTTTCCCCCCTCTCTGCATGGTTTGTGAATATGACTTGATATATTTGAGCACCACTTTTCTTCCTGGGTCTTCCCTCCCCATTTTATTTTTGAACAACCCCAGGAGGTAAGTTAGCCTGAGAGCTGGTTCAGTCAAGATGCACAAGTTTTTTAAGCTTCTCCTATCTTTTAAAGATCATTTAATAATTATACAATTATGGGTTTTCAACTATTTATAACTGTTGTAAAATGCCTTGTGAGGGCAGAAACTCTGAAAGGCAGGTTAAAAATCTGTGAAACAAATACATTTCAAATCAAGACTGTGGACTCAAAATAACTGTTCATATTGTTTACATGTACATAAGCAGCAGTTCTTGCCAATACATTGCTGGGTGGTGGGTGAGAATATAGGGGACCCAATCTACATAGAGTGTGCCAGGCCCAGGAAATCCTGTTGCCACCCCTGGCCGTGACTACTGGCCAAAAGAAATAAAAACTTATATATTATACTCATGTATGGTATAATATGAAGAAGTGGGGCCCCAAATACATGTATAGGCTAAAGGTGTGTCCTGAGTCCAAAAACACTGAAGACTTTGGTATGGGGCGATGGAGTGTGTATAGCAGTAACATTCTGAAAGGCTTGGAGCATACGATGCTACCCATGTGGCCCTGGAACTCAGTAGTCTTATGGAGGAATTTAGCAATGATTTATTTACACACACACACACACACACACACACACACACACAATTTCTGTTTATTAAAACGGGGAGCCTAGCTTTATACTTTCTGCCAGGAATGTAAACAATGCAAAATAGAATTCCTCCTATCCTTTCTCATTCTGATGATGAATGTATTCTTTTTTGCCCTTGGACTGTAGTTGAGTATACATAAGCTGAACAGACGGCAATTAAGGTGGCTTTTGTTTAAATCCACTATGTGAAAAAAGTAAAAGACTCCCATTGAAAAGTCACCCCGGCAAGTATGCTGCTGTTTCTCACTTGGGCCGTTTAGAAAGGTTTCATTATTGTGTGTGGATCATGATATGTGGCTTTTTTCATATTAAAAAAGAACTTATGAACACATAATTTAGCAGGGTAATTAGTCATGCAATGCAGCACTGCCCTTCAACAATTTATTTCCATCAGCATTATTAATTGCAGCAGAGCAGATGTCTTAGGGACAAGCCAAGGTTAAAAACAAATGGTACAACATAATGAACTTGTGCACAAGATGATAACCTGGAGAATTCCTCAAGTTGGGAGAGGATGGGCTCCTATCACATCTTCCTTCAAACCTCTTTCAAGATATCTCATCACAGTGATCTATTCTTCGTGGCATCATTACCACTATTAGTAATGCACAAAAATGGACAAAGTATGAAAACAAACATAAAGCAGACTATTAATCTTACTAGGCTTCTGCTTTTGCTGTGCTATGTGATCAAGGACTGAGAATATGCAAGTTATATAGAACACGGGTAGAGAATCTGTGGCCCTCCAGAAGTTGTTGGACTCCAACTCCCATCAGCTCCAGTCAGCATGGCCCAGGGTCAAGGATGATAGAAGATATAATCCAACAACATCTGGAAGGCCACAGGCCCCCCATTTCTGATCTAGAGTAATACGCTTTTGGCAGTGTTAAATGTTTAAGGAAAGCATTTACTCTTAGAGTAGCCCTTGTTTTTATCGTTTTTTGAGTACTGTTCACAGCTATCCATGGTCACTGTTTCATAGCTTGTTGCTTTGGCACAATTTCCCACCACCACTCTCCATGATCTCTCCCTCCTCAAGTGAGCCCAGCCTATGAGAGATCATGTAGTGAGCATGTTGATGTCACTGAGGGCAAGCCTAGCCCATCAGAGTGAGGTCAGTACTTCCTGGACTGGTACCAGAGGTAATCAAAAGCACATTTGTTCTCCTCTAAGTATGCGAAAGAAGACTTAGTTGCAATTGACAAGTAAGAGGGGAGGTGTTTATTATATTTTATGTATTTGTATTATTTACACTCCACTTACTAACCAAAGTTCTCAAAGTGGTTTACATTATGTTTATACATTATGTTTAAACATTATGTTTAAAATGCAATAAAATAGGCAAGAGTGTTTTATGTGCCTTATAATAATTTAATACAAATATTTTCAGGGCCAATTGCACAACAATCACCCCACATAAAATATGGACAAAAAAGCTAAAACCATGACTTTTTAAAGGCAGATAAAAGCAACGTAGATAAAACTAGGCCTAGGATTTTCTTTTAAAAAAATGATCACATGATGATAAAGACATTAATCTTATGTTGTATAATGCCTTGGAATCCAAACTAGATCAAGGTTGGTATATAAATGTTTTAGTACATAAAAATAAATAAATCCAAGTGGGCATCAGGTGAGCCTCACTAGCAAGAGCATTCTGCAAGTGAGGTGCCACCAGTTCATTCCTCAGCTTACCTTAGATGGCAGAAGCACCTGGAGGAGGAGGACCTCTGAAGATGATTTCAGGATTCATGCAGACTCTGAACAATCTTCAAAGGCAGTGTCATTTACAAAGTGTTTGCTGCTGGCATACCAGCTTTAGCTGGAGATAAGCATTCCAGGTCATAGAAGCCATTTGTACTGTGGTTTGGGAATATCCTAAAACTGAACCTGTTCCTATAAAACAGGGGTGGCTCACTAGTGGCTCTCCAGAAGTTGTTGGACTCCAGATCCCATCAGCCCCAGCCAGCAAGGCCAATGGTGGGAACTGGAGTCCAGAAACACCTGGAGACCCACAGGCTCTGCACCCCTGCAATACCGTACTCATAAAAACCAATTGCAGTACTTACAAACTGCAACAGAGGTAGATCGTAAACACCTTTTTGAATATGTTTCCAATTTCTGTCAGTAGGGAGGGAGCCAGGCAAATCTCCACAGGAAAGGGAATGTGGTATAGAGAAAGGATCAAGGGAGCTGTAGCCTAGCAACCGGGGGGGGGAGGGACAGGCTCTCCATCTCTCTCTGGGAAGAGTACAATCCCATCTAGAACAAGCGAAATACTCCCTCTATGGGCAGCCCAACCATCCCAGGCCCAGACACTGCTTTAGCATTTCTACTGCTTCACCTGAATCAAATATATGTATACACTTTGCATTTAATTGTGTTCATACTGGTTTTTTAAAGAAAGAAATACCGCAGGATTCTCATCATTGCGCTGTTGGGGCAGTCCCCTCTTTCAGGATTGGGCTGTGGAATAGCTCCTCTTTGATCCCTCTCCTGCTCCCTCTGCCTTGTAATGTCCTTCCCTTCACACCTTGCCATAAATAGGTGTCTTGTTCAAGAGGGGTGTGCATGAGGATTGTGCTGGTCCCTCTTGGATGCTCAGAGTGATCACAAGTGCAATCCCTGCAGTTAAGGGCAATCACCAGTGCAATCCCTGCATTGCCACCCTGGGCTCCCTTTGGAGAAAGGTGTGTCATAGAAATTTAATAAATAATAATAATTAAATGGACTTTTGCCCCATTTGGGGCAGACAAAAGTCTGTCCTTGTCCACGCCAGCTGGGAAGGACTTTTAAAAGCAAAGATCATTCTGTCTATTACAAGCAGAATACCTGCTTTCAAAGGGCTTTTTCCCCTGACGGCGTTGAGATCACCCTGCCCTTCTCCTCCCCAGTAGGGTGTATGTTTATGTGAATGCATATGCACACATTTGCACCCAGACCACACTACTGGCACATGGGCCTTGAGCACTCACCCGCTACCGAATGTAGGTCTCAGGCACCCCTGCTCTAAATGAACAATGTCCTCCCCTTTACAGGGCCCCCTGGACAAACACCAAAAGTGAATTGGCTTTTTACACCTGATAACTTTCCCTCCCTCTTGGCTTAGCTCTAAAACGAACATAACAGAATTCAAGTAACATTGCCTAGTAATTTAAGGCTGAGTTTCCATGAGCTACATGATCTCTGCCCCTATTATATTTCACCTAAAGACTGACTAAGTGGATATGACAGAAGATGAGATGGCATTTAACTCTTACCCATGCATGGTTACTGAATGGAGAGGCCCTTGCAGGCAGAAAAAAACCCTCACAGAGGAGGAGTTCCTGCACAAATTGCTGGATCAAGGCAAATATGTACTGTACATTTATTATAATTACACATAGTATTATTTCTTACAGGTCCACATCAAGCATCTTAAGCAAATACCTTGCTACATATTAGCCATGTTAAACAGAGCTGCCCTCAATAGCTTGGGGCCAGACTAAGGACTGCTTGCTTTTACATTGACCTGGATGGGCTTTGAAATTGACCTTTCAGTGTGTGAGCAAGTGGGCTTTCAGTGGTGGCACAGTGGCTCTGAAACAGCCTTCCAACCATGTTGCATCAGTTCCACTAAGCTTGTTTGACAGAAAATCAAAGCATACTTGTTTCGTCAGGCTTTTAATACTTGACTGATGAAAATGACTGTTGTCTCAGTTGTAGCTTTGCTAATAGGTGGGACTTATCATGTATAGGATTGCAGCCACAATGTGTTTGAATTGCTTCTCTTAATTTAAATGACAGCTTTAACTCCATTTTATTTATTATATTTTATGTAACACTTATGTATTATTATTATTATTATTATTAGTAGTAGTAGTAGTAGTAGTAGTAGTAGTTTTTAGACTTGTTATTTGTTTGTTGCCCAAAGGTCTCCAAGTTGTTTACAACACATTAAAAACAAATATAAATACATAATAAAATAAAAGCAGAACCAAAAAAGCCCATAACACCTACAGGAAGCTTGGTAGCACACTAATAATAGAACATCATATCAGACTATTAAATGCCTGGTGAAAAGGTAAGTCTTTACCTGGCACCATCAAAGAAGTTGATGAAGGTACCAGGCAGATGGCCTGGGGTGAGCTTTCCACATACGGGGAGCCACAACTTAAAAGGCTCCCTCCCTTGTCACCACCCTCTGAGTCTTCCTCAGAGGGAAGACCTGGAGAGGTTCCTGTATGCCCTTCCACAATAAAATATTATTTATTATTAATGTAAGTGCCTACTCTATTTTATCTAACACTGATCCTGGAATAATCAAGTCTGTAATTCACAAGCAGATTCCACTCAAGTTAAAAGAAACTTGAAAGTTAAAACAGAAGGTGCCTGCTGAATCTCTGAACTGGCAGAGGAGTCCACAGCACTGGACCAATGATGCTGAATGGTGCAGAACTACATGTGTGGTACAAAGCACAGCTGTTGGGCAGCACTAGCAGCTTGACAAACATCAAAATTGTATTAAAAAGATGTTATTGGTTTGGTAGTTAACAACTGGGTCAAATCCAAGGTGGTGATTCCTACCTTTAAATTCTGTCATAAGAGGAATTTCAAAACCCATAGTACAGGAAATACCTTTATTAGGCCAAACAAAATGTCACAAAATAGTGATCAAGTTCTCCAGAACTCTTCATCAGCTGAGATCGTCAACAAAGCAGGACGTTGGTGGAGCTAAGACCGAGGGCCCCTCCAGACTGTTTTTTTTTAATTGCAGGTGCATTCTGCAACATATACTACATTAGTGGTGGATTTATTGCGCTTTAGCTTGTGCTGTGATGATGCTTCCCCAATGCGACCACATTATTGCTATCCAGAGGGGATATAGAGCAACAAAAGGGAGGAAAAAATAATAAACCAGAACATTTGGGGCATAAGAAGTTAGACAACTTCAGCTGGACTAATGAGACAGGCACTGATGGGAAATGAAGCTGTGTGACCACCCCAAAACTTCCACAGGTGTAAACAGTATTGAAAGTGGGATTGCGTGGGATTGCCCTGCTAGCTTCATGGGCACAGATCATTATGAATGCGCATTAAAAAGGATGTCCGGAGGGGCTTTAACATCAATGGCTTTAACTATATGGCTTTAACATCAAGCCAACTTTTTTTCCTCCAGTCAGCTCACACTTTGCCTGACATATAGCTTTTCCTTTGGCCTAATAAAGGCATTTCCCATAATGGATTTTGGAATGTACTGTTGCGTGCCACCCCAATCTCCAAGTGGTTTGAGATTTCCAGGGGTTCCTGCACTTTTCCCAGAGTTTGGTTTCCTTGGAAAAAAGGTCAGCAGAGGCTGTGGTGTCTTATAGGATATATGGCTTTTATTTACACACATTCCAACCTGAGCTGAAGATGGAGAGGTTCACAGCATTAACAGTCTATCAGATCTTGCTCCCCATTGCCCATAGCTTTGGGGTCTAGAGAGCAAGCAAGCCTCTCTGTCTGTCTCCAGTTCCCAGCCTTTCCTCTGACTAGACTAAAAACACAAGCCTCTCATTGGCTCCAGGAGGGGAGGGAGGGGCTCTCTCCTATAAAGATTTCTAATAACAGCAGGACCTCTCTGCCCCAAAATCTATTCACCTGTTAATGGGCACTTCACAGACCCATTAGCACACTTGGTCACTGTATTAGATTAACAAAGGAAACTAGTCTGACCAGTGGAGCAGGTTTCTTCATTTGCAGGTTGTATCCAGGGTAGTAGTTGTCCAAGGACTTGGGGTGTGTGTGTGTCTTAGACTCTTTACTTTTTTGGGAGCACGATCCCTGTGTCTCCAGCATTCTATGAGCTAATCAGTATGAAAGGCAGCTTGTTAGCCACAGAGAAGAATCTTCTAACATGTTTCCCGGTCTTTTCCTGCTGCTTGGAGCCAATCAGAGTGAAAGGAGGTGAGTCAGCCACTGAGAAGACTCTTCTCAGTAGCTCTCTTCCCTTTAATGCTTATTGGCTCCTAGGGATGTCTGTTGTTGTGGGAGAAGGTATGAACAAGGATCTCATTCTTAACCCAGCAGGGGGGGAAGGATGGGAGGGGGCGTGGCTGTGACTATCCTGAAGGGACCTCGCATTTCTGAATTTGCCACTACGCTACTGGTTGTATCCCTTACAGTCACACAATTATAAACTAGAAAGAAAGAGTCTCACAGATATCATCCAAACCCACCCCACAATCCTATAATAGTACCTTTCAGTGCAACCATTACTGCCAGTTGATGGTAAGTATGCAGAGGGCTCCCATCATATCTTGCTCAAGGAGTGAGCATACAAGTCCTCCAAAAGTTTCAAGTCCCAGAGCTGTTACTTGTTGTCAGCTCTTGAAATTAAGGTTAATGAATTAAAGCTTAAGCCGTAGTATATACCTGTAGGAAAAACAGAACATTGTGCACAAAGAACAAGGTGCAATGATTGTGGACTCAATGGGTTCTTGGAGAAACCTACTGACTTTATAACAGACATTTGGCTGTGGATTAACTCTTTTGTCTTGAAAATACATTGTGTGCTACATGTAGTTTTGGGAAAGAACTGTGTGAATGTTACATCCAAATCCATAGAAAGTTTCATAATACTCCAGAGAAAAGAGGAAACACTTGCTGAGTGGCATGAGAATTGTGAAATAAATGTAGCTTTTTATAGGCAACAGCCTTAGTGTTAAGTTCCAATGTGTCACATCCACTTCCTGTTATGCTTTGCCTCACTTTTTCCTTGAGATCTTTATCCTGTTTATCCACCCTTTCTATCTTTGTGTATTTTTAAGCTTATTGAGCCATAAATGGCTTATTTTGAGTTTGAATATTACTAACGGGCTACTGATCATAATGGTACTCGCTCGAGTGGTAATAACATTGCACACTCCCTGTTTTTCAGAGCAGTGAAACGTTCTAGGTTCTGCTTCCCAGATTTGGTTTCCTTTGGATGAGAGGAAACTAGGTATTACTACTATTTTCATAACAATTGCTTTATTCACATATTTTATTTATTTAAGACATTTTTAGGTGGCAAGATGGTTAAAAGAAGACAGCAGTCCAGAACTTTTTTAAATTGAAGGTTTGTCGTCACCTAAGTGCTCTTCAGAGTAGACTAATTGAAATTAATAAACCTACGTTAGTCACATCCATTAACTTCAGTTGGTCTACTCTGAGTAGGACTAGCACTGAATACCACCCAAAGATTGCAATAAAGGTGCAGATAAAAGCAGCACCTAAAATAGGAAAACATTGATCACCACCACCACATGTATAAAATTATCCATTAATAGCCTGGGAAAATAAGAATGTCTTCATTAGCTGCTTAAAAGAGCATTCCTGGAGATTCCATTCTACAACCAAGGCACCACCACTGCAAAGGCCTTGGCACTGGCCATAACCGACCTCACTACTCAGGAGGTGATATCTGGAGCAGGACATCTGATACAGGTTCATATGGGAGTAGGTGATCTTTCAGATAGCTTGCCCTTAATCGTATAATAATGAAAATCAAAGTGAGCACCTTCAACTGTAATCAGAAACAAGTTGGAAGCTGGCGAATAGACCTATCTAAATTAATCACTCCAAGTTAGTCATGTAAATCAATTTCAATGCATATACTCTGAGTAGGACTCATATTGGATACAACCCACTGAGTTCTATAGGACTAACTCCTAGGGAAGTGTGGTTATCAGGAGCCAGTCCAATCCACAATGAGTTAAGCTGGAGTATTCTTATTCCAGCCATGGCATCCTATAACTGGGCAACTTTCACTGGGATATCACTGGTACTAAATCCTCACAGTTCCTGTTGAGTACTTGGAGAACAGGAGCAAGCCTTCCATTAGTGGAGTCATAATCCTTTGTTTTTGACATTCCAGCTTGGTAGCAATGGAAAAAGATTAAGATATTTGAAAAGCAAGGATTATGATCTCAAAAAGCAGTAGCAACTAATGCTATGATCCTTATATAGAGAGCAACAGAAAAGAAGAAAAATTTGGTTTTGCAAAGTACTCTGTGAGGTCTTTCAACACCGCAGTTACTATATTTCTTCAAACAGCAGAGTAGCTGAAACAGAGGAATTGTGATGGGATCTGTAGACTCCCTTTTATAACCAGAATCCACCCATGCCACCCTACCTACAAACAAGTAGATGCAAGTGAGGACCAGCAAATACATGCAGCCCTGATGCAAACCTTGCCCCTCACTGTGTCCTTCTCCTTACCTTTCCACTGCTTGCTCTCGTTTTCCTGCTACTTCTCTTGCATTTCTTTATTCACCTCCACCACCTTCTTGCCTTGACTGTCCTCATTCCATCCATCACCCAACAGTTGTTAGACTCTAACT
The DNA here is from genome assembly GCF_030035675.1 of Rhineura floridana. Classification (NCBI taxonomy): domain Eukaryota; kingdom Metazoa; phylum Chordata; class Lepidosauria; order Squamata; family Rhineuridae; genus Rhineura; species Rhineura floridana. The sequence goes on from NC_084489.1 coordinate 44,124,155, forward strand.
GCCATCAGCTCAACTGCCATCAGGGATGATGGGAGTTGTAGCCCAACAACTTCTGGAGGGCCACAGATTCCCAAACTTTGGCTGTGCCGACCCACCTGCATTTTCTTCCCCAGGGCTGGTGCCAGGTCGGGCCCTGGCTGAGGGCCCCACAGCCCACAGGGGCCCCTGAAGGGCCTCTCATTAAGGCAGGAGAGTAGGCCGTGGATCGCAGGAAGGGAGCTTCCAGGCCACCAGCCCATTTGCTCACTACACCTAACTGTCTCTCCTGTCTCCTGCTGCTGCGCACGCTGTGCATACAGGGCTACCATCACCAAGATGGCGGCAGAGGCTTCTTTAAGGGGCTGATGCCCCTACCGCCATCTTGGTTGATGGCAGGCATGGGCACGCCTGTGCATAGCACGCATGCGTGCCATCAACCAAGATGGCAGTAGAGGCATCAGGCCCTTAGGGAAACCTCGGCCACCATCTTGGTTGATCGCAGACTTGAACCCGCAGCACAACAGACCCCAGCATGCCTGGTGCCGGCCCTGGCAACCAGCATTTACCTCAAGGGAGAGGTAGGCAGAGCATGCTGCAGGCGGCCGTCACAGGCCTACGTGGCAGTGAGGGGCGGTGCCTGGGAGCTCCCTCCCATGATCCACACCACACATCGCAGAAGGGAGTGCTACCTACCCACCCTAAGGAGGGGCCCTTCAGGGAGAGGCAGGTGGTGCATGTGTGTGTGTGTGCTGGGGCTCAAGGCAGGCTGGTGCCCAAGGGCTCCGGCATGCCTGCTGCTGGCCCTGCTCTTCCCCCTTGGCCATCTCATTTTGTCTCCTGCTCACCCACTTCCTCTATGTGCTCTTATCGCACTCTACCCCATATTTTTGGTCTCTTGGGAGGGAATGGAGGAGAAAACCCATCTGCAGACCAACAAGGGCATCATTTTAAAGGACCTTTAGCCAGGGATTATATTAAAATGCAGAAGGGGAGGCAGCAACCAGACCACCAGTGATTACTTCAGGAATGAAGGAGAGGTTCAGAGGGAATGAGGAATCAGTCTGACCTTCACTATTTTTCTGGAGTTTTGACCACTGACAGAGAGCCTTCTTGCCCTATCCAACACCCAAATTTGCATTCTCAACCATCTGCACTTTGATAGTCTGGGGCTGCAGACACACTAGTTGCTTTAAAAGCAGCCAGACCGTTCTCTCTGGTTGCTTTTTGAAACAACTCTGCCTGCATATGGACTAGGGTTGCCAAGTTCATGGCCTGATCCTGATCCTGTATCTTTAGGAGAAGAGAAAGTCAGCCAAGTGCAGGTGTTCTTGCAACACTGTAATGAGAAAAACCACAGGGTGGAATTCTCCTTCCCCCTGCACATCTTTTAAAGATACAGAGGACCTCTTGGAGGAATGGGGGAAGGGAGATGTGTCCAGATCAGGGTTGCCAGGTTCATGGCCTGAGACTGATCCTGTTTCTTTAGGAGAAGAGAAAGTACACACCACAGCATGGAGGAACAGTGCCACAGGGAAGTGGCATCTCTATGGCTCAGTGTGCATGAGAAGACAGCATTAAAATTAGGCCACATATTCTATTGTTTGAATGATATAACTGTTTGTTCCTTTCCCTAGATTATTATCAAAAAGAGGGACTGGGAGCGTTCAGGTTTGTGGGATCTACACTTTTTTTATTATTTACAACTCCAAGGATCAGTAATTTTAGCTATGTGACAAATAGTGGGCTGGAAAACAACAACAACCACCATTTATATCCTGCTCTTCCTCCCAGTAGGAGCTCAGGGCAGCAAACAAAACCACTAAAAAATTCTGAAACATCTTAAAAGCAGACTTTAAAATATATTAAAACAAAACATCTTTAAAAAATACTTTTAAAAAAAGCTTTAAAATATCTTAAAAAGCAATTCCAGTACAGACACAGACTGGGATAAGGTCTTTATTTAAAAGGCTTGTTGAAAGAGAAAGGTCTTCAGAAGGCGCCAAACAGATAATAGAGGTGGTGCCTGTCTAATATTTAAGGGGGGGATTACATTTAAAATGAAATAATAGGGGCTTCTCAGTGCATGCTCAGCCCAGGAATTTGTTTTTAGTATCAGGAAGATAGGAAGCTGCCTTATACTGAGTCAGACCATTGGTCCATCTTGCCCAGTACTGTGTACACTGACTGGCAGCGACTCTGTAGAGTTTCAGACGGGACAATCCCAACCCTACCTGGAGATGCCAGGGATTTAGCCTTGGATCTTTTGCATGCAAGGCAGATGTTCTACCACTGAGCTATGGGCCTAAATAAAGCTCACTGTCTTTCCACATTAAAAATAAACTCCTTATTTTCTACTAAGCTTTATTCATTTTTAGCAACCTAATTTGGGAGATGGAGGGGGGAGGATGCTATCAAACAATTGGGAGTTAAACCTAGTGATGTAAAAACCTCACTGATCTACTAGAAATCACTCAAAGAACTACCAGCAGATGCTCAACTACCTTGTCCATGCCTGAACTAAAGTCTTGGTTCATAGTAAGTACTTGTGCCAACAAAATAGTTTTGTATCCCTCCCCCCAGTCCATCCACCAAAGCAGTACGTACTTATAATGATATTTGCCACTAAGGATGGAAAAATCTGTCAATTTTGGTTCTCTGTTTTTCATTTTTGCAAATTTAAATTCAGTTCTCATCTCTGTGCCAGTTTGCAATTTATTGATTTGTTTGTTTAAAAATCCTCATGAAAATTCATTAGCATTTTAGTGTGTATTTCTCCTAATAAACACATTTTGTATACAGTTTTGACTAAGGTTCACATTTTTGCAAGCAATTTCTCCTAATCTAATATGTTTTTATGTTATTTTCACAAATATACTCATTTTTATGCACACTTTCCCCTAATATATACATTTTTGTAAACATTGTTTGGTTGCATCACAAAATTTGGATAAGTGCAACTTTCAAAGGATGGTTGTGTTTTAGTTCTCATATTGTTTTGGAAAGTGCAAATTTGATAGGTTTGGCTTGAAAGGCAAACTAAATTAAATTTCTCGCCCATCCCTATTTGCCACCCACATCACATACAAATCAAATTGAAGCTTGTATCTCAGACTGCTGTGCCATTTTTTGTAAAAAGTTAGTAAGAAGCATAACCTATAGACTACTACTCATGCTTTGATTTTAGAAATATGATGGAATAAGCTGCCACCTAGAGTTTGAGAACCAGGTTGATATTGTGTCTATATTTTACGTATGGCTCCGAGATAATACTTGTTGTTAGGTAGCATCATTTTGAAGCTCTACTCAAGTGAGTACAGCGTGGATATACCAATTACAAATAACACTGAGGACACACCATTCTTAATGAATTGTGTCTTAACTACATGATGAGATTTTATAGGTTCATATTCTGTATCACATCAGCAACAATGGTTGCTTTCAGTAGTGCAGCAATTATAGGAGCAGTTCATACATACATCAGAATCCGGTGTGTAATTTTTTTGTATGTCAGTTGTACCATTTTAGGATGTAGGGGGAGATCACATATTTGCATTTTTTTTCCTCTCTGAAAAGTTCCCTGTATCTACAGAGCTAGAGTGTCTATGGGAAGGAGTCAGCCTAGGTTCTGACTTGCAACTTTTCTCTATGCAGTTTTCCCTTCAAGGTGAACATTCAAATGTGCACACACATGTATTGAAGTGGTACAATCTAGGAAAGCCTTTACTACTTGATTCTGATAAATGCTCCAAGTTGTCTATAGTGATTTTTTTTTAGTGTCTTGATTCCTCATTTATGTTCAAACTCAACCTTTCCCAATCTGGTGCCCTCCAGATAGTTTGGACTACAACTCAGTCAGCTTCTGACAGTATAGCCAGTGATGGGAGTTATATTCCAAAACATCTGGGCAGCACCAGGATGGAGAAAGCTGTTCTAGCTATGTTTTGATGAAAGATTTGTGTGCGGTGTAACAATCTAGTCCTAGACAAAATGGGTTGGGTCAGGCATTTTATAAACTAAGTTTATTGCACTTAGTTTCCACTAAAATCAATGGGACGTTAAATTATGACTAACTTTTCACACTGAGTTCAACAGGAAGCAAATGCAATTTATGCAGACTGGATTGACCCAATTATTCTATTGACTTTAAAGGAACTTATTTCCACAATAGGATTCAGGCCTATGACAGGGTGGGAGTTCCATGGCAGTGATGGGAAGTGCCAGAGATCAAAGTGTTCTAGATTAACTAATTCAGAATAAAGAATGTTGTGCTTCAGTTTTCAGCATGTCTATTTCAGATTATAATTCCCAATTCTATTACATGTCAATTCAGAAGGGAACTCACCGGGTTGATTGGCTTACTCTAAAATAAGTATACAGGGGATGCTTTAAATTTGTTGTTCTTAGTACAACAGAGCCATATGGCTACTATTCTGGAAAGTAAGTGATATTGTTGGGCTCCAGCTCCCATCAGCCCCAGCCAACATAGCCAAAGGTCAAGAATGTTGGTGTTATAATAGGTAGCAGTTCCATCCAGCAGAGGGAACTGCAGGGAGACTGCCATGGAGATCTGAAGGCTGAGCTCTAGTGTAAAGGTCAGGTGGGAGGAGCCTGAGCAAGCACGGTAGATCTTGTAAGCATTCTCTCAATAAAGCTTTAGTTATAGGAAGTGGATTTCTGTCTTCTCTCAGCAAAGAAAGCACTATTAAAACAGTTGGGAGCTGTAATCCGAAACAACATCTGGATGGAGGGCATCTGCTTAGTCATCCTTGTGCTGTGTGCACATGCACACACACATACAAGCACACATCAGAAATTGTCAGATAACGGGGGGGATCTTTTCCCATAAGCTTTACAACCATTCATTATGGATTCATTATGTTCTTCTCACATAGGGCAGACTTGTAGGGATACCTGCATGTTCAACACCTTGGAAGAGACCAGGGAAACCCACCGCCCAGAGAGCTATTGCTAGTCGGGCGGTATATAAATTTAATAAATAAAATAAATAAATAAATAAAGCCAGGATCTGATCTACTGAGGCAAATACCCAGTTCTTGTACATCCCAGAATACTAGCAGCACCTAAATGATGGAACTGTGGTGGAGCCTAGGAGGACAGTACTGCTGTTTGGTTTTTGTTGTTGTTTGTCTGTTTTTGCTTTTTGCCTTTTATATTTATTGAAGTTATATATTGAGCTGTTACTTTTTTTGTACACCGCACAGAGAGCCGTTAGGCTTAGGGCGGTATATAAATAAAATAAAATAAATAAATAAATAAATAAACCAGGATAAAAAAGGGGGGGAACCAAACATCACTTTATTTTTTATTAAAATAAAACTCTGTCCCTTCCACTTGTTCTAAAACTACATAGAAAAGGCCAGAAAATAATGAGGAAATTATAGAATAGTAGAGTTGGAAGGGGCCTATAAGGCCATCAAGCTCAACCCCCTGCTCAATGCAGGAATCCAAATCAAAGCATTCCCGACAGACAGGGCCGGTTCTAAAGGGCGGCCAGGTGGGGCACTGGCCAGAGGGCCCCTGGGCTGCTCCCCTGCTGCAGATCGCATAGCGAGAGCTTTGGAGCGCCTGCCATTCGATTGCTTAACCTACCTTGTTCTGCGGTTGCACATGCAGCACTGCCCTTAACAAAGATGGCAACTGAGGTTTCCCTAAGCGGCTGAAGCCTCTGCCGCCATCTTGGCTGATGGCATGCATGCGTGCTGTACGCGCACATCCCTGATGGAGAATTTTTCTCCTTCTCTGGGATCTTTTGCTGGGGGTCCTTAAAAAAATAATTCTAAGTGACAGGCCTGGAGCAAAAAGGTAGGCCTTCATTCTTTACAAGCATATGCAGGGTCAGTCCCTCAGAAAGTCTGGAGAGGACTGCACTGAGGCACTGTGTGCACAGATCTTTTATATAGTACAGTTACAGCATGTGACAGTAATTAACCAATCCCTTAAATTATTTCCCACGTAACATAACGGTTCTTCCCTCTTGCAATATTTCCAACCAATCAGATAACTTTTATTAAAATGAATATATGTATATTCATACTTTTGCAGATACCTCCCATCCTATTGTCTTGTCTTCCCAGATTGATATCCTCAATCTATCCCACTGTCTATTTGACCTGGGATACCGCTATTCTTCTGTCTTACGTTACTAATGATTTTGTACCATACATTCCATTCCATCATGGCTTTTGATCAGCCAAGCTAGCCAAGAACATCTCTAGGACATTACAACATGATCCTTAAGTGATCATCATGATGCAAGGCCAAGTTTGGTTCCTCTTAGAGTGACTGGAAGTTTCTATATGAAATTCCAGTTATAACTACCCTGCTATAGAGAAAAGGTTATTTTTTATCACCATATTATAGCTGAAAGCCACACAGCATAAAAAGCGATTAGGGAACATAGTTAAGGAAAAGTGTAATTCTGAGCCACCCACCCTTCATCAATCACAGAGGAAAAGAAGGAAGTCCACTTCAGAATACCTCTCACCTCGAGAGCACACTTATTATATTTATGAAGTAAAATTATACACATCATGCTATTGTAAAGATCAATATAAAACTCAAGTTTTATCTCTTTTCCACTTTGATTCTGTTACGAAGATTTTCCATTTCTCGACAGCATGCGAAACCAGGAATCTCTAATAATCTGTTTTCCCAAGATCAAATAGTGAAAAATATATTAATCAAAAGATTATACACATCTTGCTTAGGACAATATACCCAGTAAAGGTAGTCACTCACAATGAGGTGAACGTGACCTTTGCCTGCTAACTAGATTTCATTCACAGGATTCTAGGATTTTAGGATTCTCTGGATATATTTCTTAATTTATATATCTCTATAAAAGTAAACATATAAAGAAAGGATATGTGAATTCTCTATAATCTTAACTAAACCCCCCATATTTTACCATGGGAAGATCCAACCAGCCCCCCCCAGTATTAGTTACTTTTGTTACTACATGAATGCTTGCTCATCAACAATATGTCTTTAATCATATGCACAGGCCTACTTGCTTCATTGTCATGGGTTGGGCAGTGCAAGCTGAATTCCTTTTCTGCGATCAGAGAGCCTGTGGCCTTCTTTGTTTGATTCCTTAGCTCCTTGTGATTTTATTATATAAACCTATACCTTCTAATATAATAATCCCTATGTGTGAATATATATATAAATTCATTGTTCTCCATCATCCCTGCCATGAACCAAGATGGCAGCAGAGGCTTCAGCCTCTTAGGGAAACCTCGGCTGCCATCTTTGTTAAGGGCAGCGCTGTGTGTGCAACCGCAGAACAGCTGAGAAAGGTAGGTTAAGCAAGGGAATGGCAGGGCATGCAATCCACGGCAGCGATCCTGCCATGAATCACGGAAGGGGAGCGCTGGGGCCTGGGGCAGGCTTGTGTCCAAGGGCCCCAGCATGTCTGGGGCCGGCCCTGCCAACAGATGGCTGTCCAGCTGCCTCTTGAATGCCTCCAGTGTCAGAGAGCCCACTACCTCTCTAAGTAATTGGTTCCATCATCATACCACTCTAATAGTTAGGATGTTTTTCCTGATGTTCAGCTGAAATCTGGCTTCCTGTAACTTGAGCCCATTTTTCTGTGTCCTGGACTCTGGAATGATCAAGAAGAGATCCTGGCCCTCCTCTGTGTAACAACCTTTCAAGTACTTGAAGAGTACTATCATATCTCCCCTCAGTCTTCTCTTGTCAAGGCTAAACATGCCCAGTTCTTTCAGTAGCTGCCGCAAATCGCAGGGAGGGAGCTTTTTCCTCCTGCCCATTCGCTGGCTCCACCTACCCGTCTCTCCTATGTTTTGAGGCTGCATGGGCTGCACACACAGGACTGCCATTAACCAAAATGGTGGCTGAGGTTTCCCTAAGGGGCTGAAGCTTCCGCCACCATCTTGGTTGATGGCAGTGATGTGCGCATGTAGCAGCCCATGCAGCCACAAAAGACAGGAGAGATGGAGCCAGTGAACGGGTGGGTAGAAGAAGCTCCCTCCCTGCAAGAGACAGGTAGGCACGTGTGTGTACGTGTGCTTGGGCTCAGGACAAGCTGGTGCCCAAGTCTAGCGCCGGCCCTGCGTAGCAATTTCCCATGGCTGTTTTTGAAAAGTTTTTTTAAAAAAAAAAAATCTGCCTCTAAAAATATCATTAAGAACGATACTTTTATCAATATTTCCTTTCAAAATATCAATACTAATATCAATATTTTTTGCAAGGGAAAATATTTGATTGGTAAAAGCAGTAGCTAATGGACAAATAATGAATTCAAATTGATACCAGCCTGTTAGGTCAACAGGATTCTTTTGAACCAGCACCGATTGCAGTGTGCATACAAAAATGTAGGGAACCTGTGGACATCCAGGGAACATCCAGGGAACATCCAGGTCACAGCAGCCCCAGCCAACATGGCAATCCAACCACAGATTTGGCAATCCAACCACAGATTCTGTCATCCCTGCTTTACAAAAATCCTATGCATTACTATTCATTTATGTATTTCTTTACATCTGTCTACACAGTTTTGAAAAGAACAGTGGGTTACATTCCATAAATAGACACAGGAAAACAAAGGAAATGGCAGCAGAAGTAAACAAAGGAAGAATGTGCTATTATTTGAATTATACATACTTTGGTTTAGAGACAACAAGGTATTGGGATGAAGGGATTTTCCAAAGGCTTCCTGGAAGGAGGGAGTTTTGAGAATGGAACTGAAGAAAGTAAAGGAGGTGGTAACATGGATGCATTCTGGGACATACGGGCCAAAGTTGTTTCAAGGAGCTAAAGACCCTTAGATGACTATATGCTGATTGTGCTAAGGTCATAGAATCACAGGATTGTAGAATTGGAAGGGGCATATAAGCCCATCGAGTCCAATGCCCTGCTCAATGCAGGAATCCAATTTTAATGCATATCTGACAGGTGGCTATCTAGCTGTGTCTTGAAGGCCTCCAGTGTTGGAGAGCCCACTACCTCTCTAAGTAATTGGTTCCATCATCATACCACTCTAACAGTTAGGAAGTTTTTCCTGATGTTCAGTTGAAATCTGGCGTCCTGCAACTTGAGCCCATTATTCCGTGTCCTGCACTCTGAGACGATCGAGAAGAGATCCCAGCCCTCCTCTGTGTGACAACCTTTCATGTATTTGAAGAGTGCTATCATATCTCCCCTCAGTCTTCTCTTCTACAGACTAAACATGCCCAGTTCCTTCAGTCTCTCCTCATAGGGCTTTATTTCCATTCCCCTGATCATCCTCATTGCCCTCCTCTGAACCTGTTCCAGTTTGTCTGCATCCTTCTTGAAGTGCGGAAACCAGAACTGGATGCAGTACTCAAGATGAGGCCTAACCAGTGCTGAATAGAAGGGAAGTAATATTTCGGACGATTTGGAAACAATACTTCTGTTAATGCAGTCTAATGAAGGAACTCTGATGGGATGGAAGAATGGGGCGAGTTCAGGAGGCATCAGGGGCTGCATAAGATGAAGTTGGACTTCATGCATACCTTGGACTACAGGTAAGGATGGGTGAGAAAGTTTAATCAGTTCACATTTAAAGGTGAACATACCTAATTCACACTTTTCAAAGCAATACACAAACAGAAACACAGCCATCCTTCAATATTCACACTTGTCCAAATTTTGCAATACAGTTCTCCAGCCAAGTAATGTGTACAAAATTGCATATACTAGGGTTGAGTGTGTGTAAAACTTCATATATTAGTGAAATATGATACAAAATTGCATTATTTTAGGAAATACTGCTTAGTAAAAATGTGTACATTAGGAAAAATTGTATACAAACGTATACTAGAAGAAATTAGCACTAAAAGAATGATTTTTGGGGGATTTTCATGAGGCCTTTTTTAAAAAACAACACTCAAAGTGATGTTGAAATGTGGACAACTGAATTTAAGACTGAAGAAATGAGAAACTCACAGCACCAGAAACCAACATACTCATCCATCCTTACCTATAGGTTTTCCACATGTGACATAAGAAGATCCCTGCTGGGTCATACCAAAGGTCCATCAAACCTTGTTTCCCCCAGTGTCCAACCACATGCCTTTGGGAAACCTGCAAGCTGAGAATGAAGGAAAAGATCTCTCCCACCATTGTTCATCAGATACCCTGCCACTGATCCCACATGTTCCGTATAGCCATCAGAACGAACAGCCAGGGTCAGGCCTACTATCCAGGAGTTTATCCAATCCCTTCTGAAGCCATCCAAGCTAGTGCCCATCACCACAACTTGCGGTAGCAAATTCCACAAATTCCTTGTGTACTGTGTGGAGAAGTATTTTCTAGTGAAGAAAGTGCATGAAAGAACTGGCAATGCTGTAAACTGAAAATGAAATTTAACAAGTCTATACAGGCACTTTCAACATACATCTATTTACTGGCCAACTGCAAAGGAAATCATTAAAATGCAAATGCACATACAAATTAGGCATTCTCAGATATTCCTTATTTTATACCATTCAAGTATGTCTCTTAGCAGCAATTTTTGAAGCGTGTCTGCAATGTCATAAAGCATATCATAGTGACAATTTGGGATGTTTAGAATAAACAAACAACAGTGTGAGGCAGGGAGGAAAAAGCCAATTCTGGCATGCCTTCTGACATTGTGCACATGGCAGTACCAGGGTCACAACAGTGGGCACAATTCTCTGTTTGCAGAGGGTTTCCTCTCTCGGCCAATGGTGACGAAAAGAACCCATAAAATCAGGATAGTCTTGGAGCAATATAGACCTGATGAAATGGCATTTTAAATATACTGCGTATGAAATTATGATGGTGCATAGAATTGTATTGCAAGACTTATTTATTTATTGAAAAGTATTTACATAACACTGAGTATTTCAAAAACCTCTAATAATCCTGAAACACAATGTTTCCATATAAGCTATATTGCAAATGCTTGTTGCCACTATTAGCATGTAACAGAATTCTAGTCAAATGCACATGTTCTGAGAATGCAGAATATTTTCCAAAATATTAATTTAGCCTTGCTGAAATCTTCAGTCTTTGAACTTAATCTATCAGCCATGTTCAACCTAGAGTTCTCAGTGTGGTTTTGCATGTACTGTAACACTCATTCTCACTGTGTGAACATTGTCTTTCATTTGACTTCTCAAACCAACTATTTATATTTGATTAACAGATGCAGTACAATAAACTGACCAGCAGGGGGATTTACTAACTCAATACGGTATTGACAGTCAAGAACTCTTAAGTGAGATGTGAACTCTCCATTCTATTTCATCATGTTTGATAAGATGTTCCACCTGGTGTTTCCCCTACATAACACCATTCATACTCCCTTTCCGGCAGCCTTTGAGGTTGGTCTGGACGCTGTAGCTAGTGCAAAATGTGGCAGTGCAATTGCTCACTGGGGCAGAGGATCACCAACATGTTACCCCACTGCTGAAAGAATTGCACTGGCTGCGTATTAGCTATCAGGCCAAGTTCAAGGTTCTAGTTTTGGTTTACAAAGCCCTATACAGCTTGGGACCAGAATACCTGAAAGACAGTCTTACCCTTTATATACCCAGTTGAGGGCCTCCTGCAGATACCATCTTATCAGGAGGTCCATTCTGCACAACATAGGAAGCAGACCTTTAGTGTTGTGGCACCTTCCCCTTTGAAATTCCCTCCCTTCAATATTAGACAGGCACCATCTCTGTTATCTTTTTGGTGCCTACTGAAGACCTTCCTCCTTCAACAAACCTTTTAAGTAGATACCTTTTCCCAGTCTTGTCTGTGTTGGAATTGCTTTTTAAGATGTTCTTAAAGCTGTTTTAAAAAAAATGTTTTTAAAGATGTTTTAATATGTTTTAAAGTCTTTTGTTTTTACTATGTTTTAGAGTGCCTTTAGTGTTTTGTTTGTTGCCCTAGGCTCCTTCTGAGAGGAAGGGCAGGATATACATTTATATAAATAAATATATTGCATTTATCTACTACATTCATATCCCAACTTTTCTCCATAGAGCTCAAGCTGGTGGACATGGTGTTTCCCATCTTTTTATCCTCACAACAAGCCTATGGGGTAGGTCAGACTGAAGGTCATATGGTGAATTTTCGGACTGAGTGGTAATTTGAAGCTGCCCAATCCTAGTCCAACACATTAACCACAACATCACACTAGCACTCTATAAGTTTCAGTGCATCGCAGCTGAAATTGGATGTCAGAGTATGCACTATAACGCCTTGCAACATTTCTCTTCATTTAGATCTTCTGAAGAGACCTCAGCTTCAGTATCAGTGAGTAAGGTTAGATAAGCAAGAGCTTGTAACAGAAGACTGAGCGACACAGCAAAAGAATGATATGGAATGGTGGCTGCAACTCAAGAGTAGCAGAGAACAAGGCCAGAGGGAGGCCTGTTTCTTTCTGAAAAGGAGTGGTCTACACAAGGTTAGATGTACAACATAGGAAAACCAGTCAATACATAACAACAGATGCTAAGGCTTGACCAGTTGCTAACAGATGAACAGTGGTCTCCAATATTTGTGCATGGTTAAAATCAGCTGGGACAGCAGTAAGTGTTGGTATGAAAATGTGATGGGAACAAGAATTGGATATTACAGTTGAGGTGGAGGAATGGAATTCATTATGGAGAAAATAGCCATACAAATCCATCTCATCAGGGACGCGGGAGTTATCCCTAAAATTAATACACAAATTGTCATGAGCCCCACAGAAAGGGCATGGAGCAGTGAGGAGGAGAAGGACTTTGAATGGGAAGAAGGCACTACTGATGAGCATTCAGGTGCACTGGACTCTAAAAGCTCTTGTGCAATAGACAGTGACAGTCTGCCCCTAGCTCCAGTTACCAGTGAGGAGGCTCAGCCCAGTTAGGCAGTTGTCTCTCAGCCCAACTTTCACCTCCTTCCTGTGCTCGCTCTGCTGCTGCCACCACCAAGCAGCCCCACTCCCTCTGATGGGGAGGACCTTGCTGAGGCAGAACATTTGCCCTTGCCTCATACACAGAGGGTGTGGCCCTGACAAACTCAACAAGCCCTCGATGTGTGCGCATGCTCTCAACAGTAACACTCAGTTCACACAAGTAGGGTGCCCACTCATCCTTACTTAAGGCATGTCTAGTTGCTGCTACAATGTCTTAGTGCAGTGTAGTTATGTCTAGCTATTTCCGGTAATGATGCTGAATCCTCTGTAACCTGTAAGCTGATTCATGAAGAGCTCTGAATTGAAGCTTTCCATTAAATCTACTAAAGAAAAGTACACCTCCGAATCCGTGGCTAACTTCAGTGGGTTCAGGCAGGACACAAATGGTATCTCACCCCAAGGAAACTCTTCTTTATGTGCCCCAGAGCCCCCCCCTCCATTTGTTGGCAAGGATGTGTGTCTCGGTGGGAATGTATGTACATATGTGGTGGGCCTGCCCTTGAGTGCAGGTCTTTTGGAGAGAGGTCTTTCAAGAGGTGAGCTCTATGGGCAGTGGATCTACTTCACAACTAGCCCTTTTTGGTCTCTTTGAAAGACCAGGTAAGGATTTAAGATCTAAAGAATTTGTGAGACATCTTTTGTTAGCAGCGAGGAAAGTCATAGCATGGAACTGGAAATAATTTAAGGCAGAGTGGTAAGCGGCGGTAACGCAGCTGAAAGCTTTGCTCACGGCTGGAGTTCGATTCCAACGGAAGGAGGAAGTCGAATCTCCGGTAAAAGAGGTCGAGGTCCACTCAGCCTTCCATCCATCCGTGGTTGGTAAAATTAGTACCCGGCATATGCTGGGGGGTAAAGAAAGGCCGGGGACAGAACTGGCAATCCCACCCTGTGTATACGGTTTGCCTAGTAAACGTCGCAAGACGTCATCCTAAGAGTCGGAAACGACTCACATTACAAGTGCGGGGACACCTTTACCTTTTAATATCAGAGCAATGGTATAAATGAGTTTGGCAAATTGAGTTATTGGAGAAACTTACACAACATTTGAAGATAGCCAAAGGGCAAATACATTCACAAAAACATGGGGTTCTTTATTGATTTTGTAATATGTAAAGGAATGATTGTTTCCCCCCTGGGGCTTACACACACTTGTGGTTTTCCTGTTCCTGGATTAGCTATTGTCTCCATATTGGTGGACCCAGAGGCCTAGAAGAGAAAAAAGACAGTTAGCAGAAGGGGAGAAGCTACAGATCAATAAAGCCTAGTTAGTCAAAAGAAATGGATTTATTAAACATGCTCTTACTTGCCTAAGAAGAACTATGATGGGTAGTAGAAGCAAATATGCAGTGGTGTAATCATGTTGTTATTTACCTGAGAAGAATAATGATGAACAGTAGACATAAATGAGTAATGAAAGGTAGAGCTAATGTAATGTTATGTTGAAAGCTGTATTAGCCTTGTTATCAGTCAATCCCATATGGGGTGCGGGGTGGTAAAGAGTTGAAGATTGAACTGGATATTTTATTGATATTGATATGTTTGCTTTTTGATACACAATAAAGCCATAATAAAAAGTGTAGAAATTAAAGATGTTCTAAATGCAGAGACTAGGGGGCAATACAACAAATAACATGATGCCCAGCTGGAACAGAACAAGCTGTTTTCTGGGGGCTTAGGCGGAGGTCTTTTCCGTCACCTGCTACCTATCTGAAGATTTCAGCGACTGAACGATTGGATTGCAAAGACATGTGCTCTATCACAGAGCAATTGTCCTTCCCTCGCTCTTACTCCTCCTCTGCCTGCATAAGTTTCAATAAGGTCCTTCAAAGCGGTTGCTTTATTCTTCAGGTATTCTTAAATAACTACTGACAGTTTAATATATGTTACAAGAGCTGAACAGCTATCATTTTCTCTGAGATAAAACTTGTAAGAGAAGAAGGCCATTGGGATGAGCTCATGCATTCAGAAATGTGATCGGTCTTTGTACAAAGCATTTTATTTTATACATTTCAAACCCGCTTTTCACCATTACTGATCTCCGGATTGGGATGTAATGTCATCAGATATTACATTTAAAATAATACAAATCCAAAATAAAATAAAATAAAATATTGAAATAACTGGTATACAGCCTGTTTCTTAATAATTTTATATGAAAGATTGACTACAATGGATTTTACTTCTCATTGTTAATGAAGTGTGCTTAGATTCACTGCTGTGCAGTCAAAGCTTTATTGGAGATCTCTGAACAAGGTCTCCTGTTTTCATTTCATTTTCTTTTCTTTTTTAAATGTTAATGGCCACAGGGGAAGGGGATTTGGATTATTTAATCCTATATTTGGGATCTGCTGGGAAAAGGCCATAGGATTTGGTGGAAGCTCCACTATGCTGGCAAAATGCAAGATACACCATTGACATGACAGATACGCTAGCAGAGCACCTCAGATACATCAGCAGAATGTCTAAAATGGAGTAGAGTCATGGGGCTGGCACAGGAGAGGAGCACACTTAATATGTACCCTATACCCCTTCAATCTGCAGCCACAACTCCAACATCAGTGCAACTTTATCTTATCCCCCAGACTCGGTGCAAATAATTTCCCTCTGTGGCATTCCTATTGTCTCTACAAGGGCCTGTTCCCAGGTGCTCACTAGATCAACCTGTCAGCTACAGACTTCCCTTAAAATACCAGCTGATACCACCAACTGACTTAGTGGCATGGTTGGCACACAACGTTAACCATAGTTAATGTCAACTGTGGCATATATGCCCACTTCTGGACCCATTGTGGTTGGTTCCAGAGACATTGGACCAGGCTCCATAGCTGATTCTTTTACTCATGCTTTTCCTTATCCCAATACAGCTCAATTAAAATTATTTAATGTCTATGGAGGCTCAGGTTTCAGCAGTGAGCCGGGCAGCTTGGTATCAATTACATCTGATACAGAGGCTGCGACCCTACCTTCCAGTTCATCTGCTCCCACAAGTGATACATGCCCTGGTCTCCTCTCGCTTAGACTACTGTAATGCGCTCTATGTGGGGTTACCCTTGAAAACAGTCCGGAAGTTGCAGCTGGTACAAAATGCGGCGGCGCACTTGATTAAGCGCAGCCGTCATCGTGATCATATCACTCCAGTACTAATAGATCTTCACTGGCTACCAGTTGTCTACCGGGCTCAATTCAAGGTGTTGGTGTTGACCTTTAAAACCCTAAACGGTTTCGGCCCAGTTTATCTGAAGGAGCGCCTCCAGAATCACCAATTATGCTGCCTAACACGATCAGCCTCACAGGACCTTCTCTTGGTCCCACCGGTTAAAATGGCTAGGCTGGTGCGGACCAGAGAGAGGGCATATTCAATTGTGGCCCCCACCCTCTGGAACTCCCTTCCATTGGACCTCCGACATGCTCCCTCCCTGATAAGTTTTCACAGAGCCTTAAAAACCTGGCTGTTCAGGCAGGCCTATGGGATTGGGCTGGATTAGTTTTATGTTGTTTTAACTGTACGATGGTTTTAAATTTAGTATGATTGTGTTTTATTGTATATTGATTTTCATGTTATTGTAAGTCACCTAGAGTGTCCGCTCACCCGGACAGATAGGTGACCAATAAATAAAATTTATTATTATTATTATACTCTGAAATGAAGGCATCTTTCCATTTTTGTGATGTCCTTCAGAAACAGACCAGATTTGCAAAGCAGACTGGTACATCACTACTTCCCATTTTCTATACTGAACCAATACACCCATGTCTCCAGTTATAAAAAGAAATCCTTGAATAGCCCAGACTCAAGCAATCCCATTTGCAACATTTATAGATTACAAGTTGTGTTCACAGCGAAGGCTATTTTTAACATTAATAGGTTAACTATACTCAGATGTGAATCAGATACATTCTCATAATATAATTTAGGTTTTGATAATAATATAAAATATAAGAAGAGCGTGATGGATCAGGCCAATGGGCTATCTAGTACAGCATCTTGTTTTCATGGTGGCCAACCAGTTGCCCTTGGGAAACCCAGAAGCAGGACCTGAGTGCAAAGAACACTACCTGTGGTTTCCAGCAACTGGTAATTGGAAGCATACTGCGACTGCAAAAAAACCAATTGTATTTGATTTGGTTCCAGCCTTTCCCAACCTTTGGGTCCCCAGACGTTGCTGGACTACAATTCCCATCATTCCTTGCCATTAGCCATGCTGGCTGGAGCTGATGGGAACTGTAGTCCAGCAACATCTGGGGACCCAAAGGTTGGGAAAGGCTGTAAGATGTGGCTAAAATTATTTTGTCTGATGATAGTAGACTGTGTTTAATCAAAAGTACTGCAAACGTTGCAATGTTTGTTACCTTGGCATCTGGCTTACTGAAGTCTTTCATGCAGTTGGTATTTTGTGGAATCTAGTCTTCTTTTTCTTTGATAATTGAGAAAGTTAGCAATAAAGTTTAGGAATTCATCATAAATGTATTTTCTTCAAAGGAACAACTTATATCCCTTTCTTTGAGCATTTGGGGATTTTCTTTTTGAGAGGCCTCTATCACCTTTGCTTGCATCCTAGCTAGCCTTGCTGATTCAGGTAATTATGATTTAATAGGGTTTCTCAGCTCTGCATCAATATTTTAGAACTGTAATAATAGCAATTGTATTTTATAATGCTTCTCTGTTATTGACTGATTCCATTTATTTTCGCTTCTATAATGTTTAAGCTCTGTTAAGTAAAGGAAATGTATTTATCAAACTTATATGCCTAAGACTCATCCCTGAACCTTACATTTTCTGTTTGCAGAAACAGAAGGGGACTCACTCTCCCCCTTAATGTGACTTCTGTTGTGGCGAGAGCTAAGGAGCGCTTAACTGCCAGACCCAGTGTCTGCTATATAGAAATCAGTCTTAGAGTTTCATTCTGAACAGAGATTTGCCATATAACCATAGTTGATAAACCACAGTTAAAGCTGAGGTGTCTGGCAGATGATCACTTAAACCTTAGCTTATTACATCATAGAATACTAGTGAGAGTAGCCGAGCCTTGAAGTTTTTGCCACTCTTTGCTCCCAGCTCTGTAGCTTTTGGGTAGTGATGGCTCCTTAACCATAAAGGTGGAAGTCTGGATTTGTATGTAATGCTAAACTATGGTCAATGTTAACTAGGGTTTAAAAACCAACAACAAACCTTGGTTAACAAGCTTTATCCACGGTTATTAAACCATAGTTAAGCTGCTGGACTAAGTTCACACATAACGCTAAGCCATCGTTTAATAAACGATACTTTAATAAACCATGGTTTAGCATTATGTGTGAACCAGGCCATAGATAGCAGTAGGACTCTTCATTTATATTCTTACTCAAATACATCTATACAAGACAGTAGGGTGAGATATATTGATCTTAGGCCAGAACTCAGTCAGTTAACACAAAACATATAGTCATTCCATAATAATACTCATCATTCCAATATCATATCATAACATAAGTCACTCTTCTCCTTTTATGTATGCTTTATCTCTCTCATCTCATGCCCTCTCTAAGCCACCGGAATTGTCATTTTCCAACCAACACACTCTACATGTGCTTCACGCTGCCCAGCATTCAATTCTGCTCCCTACTGTCAACCATTCTTCCACTTGATCTTCTGTCACACAAACATTTTTTAAAAATCATCCAAATTTGGTGTCCCACAATATCAAACAGAGAATGATTCTGCTGTAAACATTAAACCTGCAATTATGTCATACATAAACAAATGAACAGAGTATAAGACAAGAGTACCCTTAATCATGGTTGGAACAATATCAGTGAGTTTACTGGCCCATATTCTATTTACAGAACTTATTCTGAACAATTCCCCCTCCTGAATCGAATGGAAGTTTCAGATTTAATAAGGTCAGTATAAACAATGTCCCTTGAATAAATTAAAAGCACAATTTCTTTTAAGACATCTGAAGCAATCTTCTTATTTTTCTCTTGCCAATCATTTTGCAGGAACAGATCTACCAATTTCTCAGCAAGGCTTTCTGAGTCCAACCCTCATTGTCAGCAGCTGTTTCTCTGAAACAGAAATGAGGTCCATATTTAATCTCCAGTTCAAAGTTTTAGCAAGATTAATAGTCTCTTGTCCTGCTAAAATGGCAACTACATATTCACCTGGACCACAACAGTCTATTTGCATCCACATTCTTTTGCCTGGATTCCCTGTTCCCTGCCTCTTGCCAGGTTGCAGACTTTAAAGTAACACAGTGATCTGTCTCGCAACTAGAAATGAGAGTTCCACAGTCTTTTTCACTTTGGCTGGCTTTGCAATTATTCATACTTACAACCGGGCTTGGGTTTTCCTTCATATCTGTTTTCCCCAGGTGTAAGCCCCTCTCAGGAATGTTAGATGTAGAAGTCCCAGTGCCAACATTTCTTGTCCTCTTCACCACAAGATTACTATCCACAGTCTTCGGATCAAACTGTCTGTAAAATCCTGGAAGAATGAAATAAATACACAGCCACCCCCTCTGGAAAGATGGTTACTTTACACCTGGTGGCCGAAATCCATTCATTCCCATTGCTCTGCTCTTTCTCCAGCTTGTTAATATTTCTCTTCAGTTCTTTTTCCATGGCACCCTTTGATTGTTCCATCTCGGCCAAGTAATCCTTTATTATTATTATTTATTAACTTTGCCTGCCTTTTTCAAAACGTGCACAGCCCTGCCCCTCTATAGCTTAAGTCAACCTCTGGCTTTAGCCCTCCAGTTCATTAGTAGTGCTCTTGTATATATTAGATGGCTTGATATGGGCATTTAGTTCATTGTGGAAACTCTCTTCCATGCTAGCTTGCTCCTCTTTTGCCTCCTTCAGTTCCAGTAAAAGATCTGCCACCCGTTTCTGTAGATTTTCATTAGATTGTTTTAAACCACCAACTTGCTCTTTGGTCCTAGAAATCTCCTCTGTCTCCTTCTCCAGGTTACACTTCAGCTCCAAAATTTCACTTCCTTTTTCCTGAGCAAGAAGCCAGAGTTCATCGTTTTTTGCCTTTAGTTCTATATTGCGCCAAGTGTTCTGATTCTGTAGCAATTCCTTTTCTTGCTCCCACTTTTGCTTGCATTTCTTCACTGAGGTCTGAAGCCCATCCAGCTTTACCTGCAGCTCTACCATAGCGGCATGTGCACCTGTAAGTTCCTCATTTAAATGTTTAATCTCATCCTTTAAATACTCCACCTCTTGAGTTGGCTTCCCCTGTGTGGCTTTGGGAAACGTGGCCACCTCAGCCCATTCCAGGATCTGCTCATCATCCCTGCCAATGGACAAAGCGCAGGCCTCAACTGGAATCTTCAGGCTTTTGGTTACAACTCCCGGCTGAGCCGCTTCCATTGTAAGCTGACTCTCAGGTGACACTGGTTCCTCCAAGTGAAATTGCTCTGCATTTGGAAACATCACTGCAAAGCCTGTTTGGGTTATCCTCTGAGTATGCTCTGCATTCTCACATTCTCTAGCATGTTTCTCCCATATTTCCCATCGCAGCATCTCTAAATCGTGCTTTCTCTGTGCTTCTCTCTTCCTCCATTCTGCTTCTAATTCATTCTTTTCCTTCTCCCATTCTTTCTGTCTTAGTTCTGCCTCTAGACGGAACCTCTCCTTTAGCTCTGAAATCTCTCTGGAGTCAGGATCCATTGCTGAATTTTTGTCTGCCTCCTCTTGCTTGGGTATTTTCTCATAAGGCATTTCCCTAATCCATCTCTCTCTCTCTCTCTCTCTCTCTCCAGACCCAAATAAATAAAATAACAAACCCTTGGCTGCACTTGTTCTTTAAATCTTCCTCTTTCTCTCTCGACATTCCCTCTTTCTCTTTTCTTCACAGCCCTCTTCTTTCTTACCCACTCCAACTGTCATTTTCCAACCGACATTTGCTCCTTGTCAATAACTCTACAGTCCGCCTGACATTCCACTCCATTCTCCTGCTGCCAATCACGCTTTTGCGCTCTCTTCTGTCATATCTTCCCAATGACTTTAACAGTGGTGGTAAAAATGTGTCTTTCCTGTTCAGGATCTCCTCCATCCCAACTCTTTCAATAAAGGCTTGGACTCTGACACATATATTGTATCTTTGTTGCTAGGGAATACTAACTAGGGATTCCTTCCTTACATCCTATGATGGCTCGGGATGGGTCTCTGAAGGGAAAGGCAGGGGGCTAGATGGACTCAAGAGCCTCTCCACTGTCTGCCTACTTAGGTTCTCTAGACTATGAGGATGCAGGCCTCTCGGGGTGTACAAATGAGAACGGATGATATGGCAGGGGTGCATGAGGCTGTCAGGGGGGACAGATGGGAAAGGAGGGCATGAGGGAGGATGAAAGGGGGGTGGGGCCTGTAGGCCAGTCTTTTGAACAGATAGCATAGGGGATAGATTGGTCACATGAGCTGCCAGGGGAGAGATGGATCAGAAGGACTCATATGCCCATTCAAGAGCCAGGTTATTGGCCTGTGCAGCACACCTTCTAATTGGCTCAACCGTGCAGGGCTGGTGGGGCCTTTCTGCATTTTCCTGGTGCAGGGGTTGACCCCAGATTCGAACAGGGCACTGCCTGCCTATATAAGGTGAGCTGTCACACCTGGTTGAGGCTCCTGCTGCATTGTTACACATGTCTGTCAGAACCTGCGAGGGTGTATACCCCACATGTAACCCTTAAAATATGTTTCCAAGAGAGGCAAGATCTTTTCCATGAAGACAATTGTGCTCTGCCCTCAAAGTGAGACTAAACCATTGAAACCTAGAAATTCCACACCAAAATATCTTTGAATGCCAAGGAAAACATCTGTTTATTATAAAGAAATAGCAAAGAGATTTTTAATCACAAATTACTTAATGTGATGCAGCATATACATGAAATCATAGCATATACATGAAATCAGAATATGAAATCGTATTAAAAATCATTTAACCCTAATTTCCTGACACATTCATAACCCACGTCTAAAGAAATAAGAGTACCTACCATATAAGGTGAAATAAGTTGCTATTGGACTCCAGAAGATAGGGAAAGATGGCAAAGTTACCTATCCCAGATTGGTTTCAGCTTGCCTGAAGTTTTTTGTGTCTAAGTATATGATGAAGCCAGGACCCCAGAAGTTTAGGATCAGGGATTCCATGCCTTAAAGTGATTTCAATTCTTTTTAGGTCTCTGGGTGGTAACTACAGATGGAAAGATGTGGCAATTTCAGTTCTCTCAGTTTCTCATTTTTCCCAATGTAAATTTCAGTTCTCCACATTTCTGAAGTGGTGATTTAAAGAAAAAACTCATGAAAATTCTCCAGCATTTTAGTGCAAATTTCTCCTAATAAACACATTTTTGTATGCAGTTTGACTAATGTACACATTTTGAAAAGCCATTTCTTGTCATATAATGCATTTTTGCATGCTATTTTCACTCATATTCATTTTCATGCACACGTTCCCTAATATATACATTTTTGTATATATTATATATATTGCATCATAAAATTCAACTAAATGAGAATTTTGAAGGATGGCTGTCTTTTGGTTCTTATATTGTTTTGGAAAGTGTGAATCTGACAAATTCAGTTTGAGTTGTGACCTGTGACCTGCCTTGAAGGGGGTGCCAGCTGAGGAAGTCTGCGGGCTGGCAGAGACCCCCCCTCCTTCAACGCCCCCAGGGACCTCGTCCTCTTCTGACTCCTCTCCCTGATCTAACTCCCCTTGCGCCTGGGGCACAACACAAGTAATGAATTACTTGTAATTCATTACTTTTTTGAGGAACGAGTGGGTAATTCCTTTACATTTTGATTGTAATAGAACTAGGAGTAATTTTATTACTTTTGTGGAGTAACTGTAATGTTTCCAGCATTATTTTGGGGCATTACTGGGGGGGGGAGGAGGGGAAGTCTTCTGCTCCTCTGATTTGTGGATGAAAATCATGTGCCTCAAACTGGGCTTCAGTGCAGTGTCACTCTTCCCTCATGCTTTGTGGGTAGGTGGGTGGGATGCAAAGAAGGAAGAGGTGGAGAGTGAGATGCAGTGGAGTGGAGAAAACAATTGTTTTAAAAAATAGATGGTGATGGTGAAGAATGGAGTGGAGGGGAAAAGGAGCTGGAGGGCAAGAACATGGATAAGGAGGAGGAGGCAGCAGCAGAATGAGAAGTGGCCTTTGCCTCCCTCCCCATCTCCCTTACCAGCAGAGAGACCACCATTGCTATCTTATGGATAAAAAGAATTATTCTACGACCTCTGTGTCTGTGTGTTTATTTTGAATGTTGTTTTAGGCTACTTAGATGTGCAGCAGCCAAGGCCAGCACCTTGTAGGCATTTTTTTTAAAAAGCAATTGAAATGTAATTGTAGTGATTACTTTTGAGAAAATGTGAGACTTCCCAGAAGGATTGCTCCGCCTGTGGCTGCCTCTGAGATGAGCTCTGTCTCAGAGGAAGCTTTTTTCAGTTTAAAATCAGTCAAAAGGGAACTTTGACTGGTATAAATGTTCTCCCAGGCAAGGGTGAACTGAAGATTATCCACAGAAACTTCGTTGGGTTGTCGGTGGCTGGAATTGATCAGGAATTCCCTGGGATAAGAAGGCATACCTAGCAGCCAAGGACGGAGTTAGGACTTCCAGCAAGCTGGGCTGAAAAAAAGCGAGACGTTTTTTCTTTTAAACGATCCACAACGGGCGAGCTTTCTTCCGTCTAATCTTATCATTTGGCTTAAATTACTACAGTAAAAGAGATTTGTTTAAGAATCAGCAATTAAGATACCTGGGTGAGTTACACTTCTCTCTTTTATACAAGGAATTAAGGAGGAGGAAAGAAAATTTAAAAAGCTTATCTTATTTTTTATGGCAAAAAGCTGGCCTGAATTTGGAAACTATAAAGATTAAAATGGATGAGGGGCAACTTACCCCAAGAGAAAATCTGATTTAGATGATTATTTGATTGATATATGTCTGGGACTATTTTTTCTTGGACTACTTTCTTTAGACGAATCTGCTGTTCGTGTATGTTACTAATTGTTCGGCGCTGTGAACCAAATTTGTTTTGCATTCTTGGCCGTGCGGGAGATAAGAACTGTGCTGGCCAGATGATGTCAACAGGTCTGGAATATTAACTCCCTTATTGCTGGAAAAAGAAGCAAATTACTCTTTGCTTGGGAATTGTGGCTATATTGGAAATTTGAAGGGTTTTTTTTCGGCTTTAAGAATGACAATCAAAGAAGTGGCAGAGACCCTGGATATATCCCTGGAAGGGTTTTCCCCTCTGGATATGTTTCAGAAGATAATGGATGAGATTAAGATAACGAAACAAGAACTGGGACAGAGTAGACAAGAGATAGCAGCTGAATTTGGTAAAGTGAAACAGGAGCTGAAAGAAATAAAGGATTATATGAGAAAAAAGCAGATGGACAAGTGTGATGTTCCTATATTAATGTATATATGGTAAGTGTTGGTTGTTTAGAAGATACATGGTAAGTGGAGTGAAAGAGGAGGGGGAGTGAATGGGCAGTAGAATGCTAGATGATTGGCTGAGTGTTTAAAATGGCTGAACGTATAAAAGGAAGAGAGACAGTGGAATCTGGGTGGTGGTGGATGAGGTGAAACTGAGTGGGTGGTTTTGGTGGGTTTGAGAGAGTTGTTTGCCAGGAGAGAGTGGAGAAGGAGGGGGGTGGAGTTCGGATTAGTATTGAGTAAAACCATATGCTTATGTGCCTTAAGAAGAAATCTTGTTAATCTTGTTAGCTTTGTTATCTTTAATAAATACTTAATTTGGTTTACCAAAGGCCTGATCCTTGGCTGGGGTTTCACAGACCAGAAGGGAGGGTAAGGTAATGACCAAGGCTGAAGGGAAACTGTAACAAATGGTGGCAGCGATGAAGAGAATAACAATACCAGTATTCAGAGTCTCTGGGAATACTAGTATTAGGACGTGACTGGTGGTTGCCTAGCAGGGGGATCTGTTGAGATCTGTGCTAGAGCGGGGAGAGAAACAATAAAAAAGGACAGTCCGGACTGGTGGAGTCCCTGGTGGTGCCTAGTGACAGGCAGTAGCCACGCACAGGTAGGAACCTGACAGGGAGAGCCAGGGAAGGGCCTCACAGGTGGTGGCAGTAGCGGTGGGATACGAACAACAGAGAATCCAGATACGAATACTAGAGAATCCAGAACAGTGGTGTGGCAAACAGAAATAACAAAACAAGATTTCTTGTGAGAGTGACTGGCAAAGAGTGTGTGGCAAAGAGTGAGTGAACTCAAACACCATGGCTGAATACATAAAAATGAAAAGAGAGGAGCTGGTGGAGAAGTGCATAACATTCAATTTACCTCACGAGGGTAAAGGGGTAGATGAATTGAGGGTACCACTTATAGGATTTGCAACTGCCCTGCAAAAACAACCTTTCAGGGAAGAGACCCCAGAAGGATACTCAAGCAATCCCGCTTATATAGAGTACTTGAGAGAGAAGTTAAGATGGGAGCATGAGTTGGAAACTGAGAGATTGAGGATGGAAGGTGCAGAGAAGGAAAAACAGAGGGAGTTGGAAATTGAGAGAATGAGATTGGGGTTTGAGGAGAGGGAGAAGCAACGAGCATTGGACGATGAATTACAAGTAGAAAAGTTAAAATTTGATAGAGAGAAATTTCACTCTGAGGAGACAAGGGAAGACAGAGATGGAGCAAAAATAAAAATTACTCCAAAGGACTTTGCTGTCTATGAGCCTGGTCAAGATCCTCAAATTTATCTCACAACCTTTGAAAAGGCAGCTCAGTTGTGGGGGCTACCTGAAGATAAATACATGCAGTATTTATCAAACCTGATCAAAGGGGAATTGGCTGAGGTATACCAATATTTCCCCTCAGACAGGCCCGTCACCTATGCTGAATTCAAAGAAGCAGTGTTTAAAAGATTCAGACTGGGGCCTGATTATTTTAGAAAGCTTTTCAGAAACTGCCAGATACAGACAGGGAGGTCTTTCGTGGAGCTGGGGGCAAAACTGATGGACATATTTGGGAAATGGCTGACAAGTGCAAAAGCTCAGTCTGTGGAGGAGGTGAAAAACCTCATGATATTGGATCAATTATACCATCAGTTACCACCAGAAATAAGGCTCCTGGTCAAAGACCGTTCCCCTACATCGGTGCAGGAGGCTGCAGAGATGGCGGATCACTTCGCCTCCAACAGAACTGGCTGGGTGGGGAAAACATCAAGAGATTTTAAACCCAGACCATATAATGCTGGCAGAAGGGATGTGGTACCACAGTGAGTGAGTCCTCCAGTAAAATCTGAAGGGCACAGGACACCCCAGAGTGGATCTGTGTACCCTAAAAGTGAGGAGAAATTATGCTACAAATGTGGTAGACCGGGGCACCTACGTTTTCAATGTGAGGTTGCCAACCCCATTAGTAATCCTGCTCAGACAAAGGCAGTGAAAACAGAGCCCAAGGCTTTAGAAACAGCGAAAAAGGTTCAGTTCTGCCAGATAAACTGGACAGAAGTAACAGACCTTGATTCAAGTCTGAGAGAGGAAGTGAGTGTACAAGGGGCAAATTATTGGGCATTGCTTGATACTGGTGCCGCTCAGACATTACTGAGGCCAGATTTAATAAAATCTGAGGTAATATTACCTCAGGAAACTGTGACTATCCAAGGAGTGAGGGGTCAACCAGAAAGTTTGCCTGTGGCCCTGGTGGAAATGACTTGGAGAGGCCGAGAGGGCCGATATAAAGTAGGCATTAATGCCCAGCAACAAGAACCAGTAATACTGGGAAGAGATGTAGTGGGAGCCCAAGGAAAGATATATGTATTACCAGACAGCAAATTGGCAGAGAAAAAGAACCATATTAAGGGGGGCTGAAACAAACAGGGTGGAATCTGTTAACCAGCCTCAGGTCACCATAGCAACCACTAGCAGGCCTGCTGAAGGAGACAAACTGTATCAAGTGGTCTCTGATAAGAAAGAAGCAGAGCAATTCAGGGAAGAGCTGCATAAAGATATAAGTTTGAAGCAGATAAAGGAACAAGCTCTGACCCAACAGATTCCTTTCACTGACAAACTGAGGAATCAAGTTGTGTGTGAGAATGGGATTTTATATAGACTGTGGATGCCCGCTGAGAGAAAGGATGAATGTGAACCAGTGAAGCAATTGATAGTACCTAGCAAATACAGAACCAGATTGCTAGAGGTAGCCCACAATGTCCCATGTGCAGGACATCTGGGAATAAAAAAGACCAAGAGGAGATTGGCGGCACACTATTATTGGCCAAACATCTCCAAAGATGTAAAACAACATTGTCTATCTTGTGGAATATGCCAATAGGTGGGAAAAAGTGGAGTAAAGACTAAGGCACCCTTAAAGCCCCTTCCTATAATTGGACAACCCTTTTATAGAGTGGGAATAGATTTGGTGGGCCCTTTTTCCAAACCCACAAGGCATGGCAAGAAATATCTATTGGTGGTGGTGGATTTTGCCACCAGGTACCCAGACGCAGAAGCACTAAGATCTGTAGAAGCCCCTGTAGTGGCAGAGGCTTTATTAAAAATCTTTATGAGGCTGTGTTTCCCTCATGAAATGCTGATGGATCAAGGCAGTGTATTCATGGGAGAAGTGATGCAATGTATGTGGAAATGTTGTGGTCTAAAACATCTAAAGACCACTACTTACCATCCCGCCACTAATGGTTAACAGAGAGATTCAATGGCGTTTTGAAGGGCATGATCAGAAGCTATGTTCAAGATCACCCACAAGACTAGGATGAATGGTTGGGATGCTTCTTATTTGCATACAGAGAAGTCCCTCAGGAGTCAACAGGCTTCTCACCCTTTGAACTCATGTTCACTAGAAAAGTGAGGGGACCTTTGGAACTATTAAAAAATTCATGGGAAGGAACCCTGGGAGAGTACAAAACATCTGTAGTAGATTTTGTATTGGAATTCCGCAATAAATTAACATCAATGATGGAGGTGATGGAAAAGGATTTGAGTCAAGCACAGGAGAAGCAATGTTACTGGTATGACAGAACAGCCAGGGAACATGTGTATGATGTGGGAGATATGGTTATGGCGTTCATACCCAGGAAACATGACAAATTACAGGCTAACTGGGAAGGACCATATACCATCAGAGAAAGGCTTGACACAGTGACGTATGTAATCACCACAGACCAATTAAACAAAAGCAAAGTGGTTCATGTAAATATGTTAAAGCCTTACCATACCAGGGATGTACAGGTGTTGCAAGTTACCTTATTCCCTGAGGGAAGTGGGCCTGAACTTCCAGATTTGGTACAGGAAAGCAAAGACAAAGGAGGGGTAGATCAAGTGGAATGGTCAGAGGAGGTGAAGGAGGAAGTAAAAGAAGAGATTCTGAGAGTTTTGAAAACCTATAGGAATCTCTTTAGCAACAAACCTGGCCAAACCAGTATAGTTATACACAGAGCTTGGAAAAGTTACTTTTTTGAACAACTCCCATCAGCCCCAGCCAGCATGGCCACTGGAATGGGCTGATGGGAGTTGTAGTTCAAAAAAGTAACTTTTCCAAGCTCTGGTTATACATTCCATTGATACTGGAGATCATGCCCCAATCAGATCTGTTCCGTACCGTGTGAATGGGAAAGTTTTGAATGAGATCAAAAAGGAGGTGGAAGATATGCTGGAATTAGGAGTGATCAGGGAATCCATCAGTCCCTGGGCCTCAAGTATTGTCCTGGTTCCGAAAAAAGATGGAACGACAAGGTTTTGCATTGATTATCGGCTAATCAATAAAATTACTGTCCCAGATGCGTATCCTATGCCTAGGGTAGACGCAATGTTAGAGTTATTGGGGGCAGCAACCATTATCTCTACACTAGATCTCTGTAAAGGATTTTGGCAAATGGAACTAGACGAGCAATCCAGAGCCAAAACTGCCTTCAGTACACCAGATGGGTTATATGAGTTTGTGACCTTACCCATGGGACTAAGGAACTCACCAAGTTCATTTCAGAGGCTAATCAATACTGTGTTGCGAGGCATGTCAAATTTTGCAGTGGCCTATATCGATGACATGGCCATTTTTAGCAAGTCGGTGCCTGAGCATGTCCAACACCTGACAACAGTATTGGAGGCCTTAAGAAAAGCAGGCCTCACAATAAAAGCTAAGAAATGCCAGTTTGGACTAAAGGAAGTAATCTATTTAGGACATAAGGTGGGGAGTGGGAAAATCACCCCCTTATGGAGCAAGGTGGAGGCAATACAAGCGTGGCCGATCCCCTTAACCAAAAAACAAGTAAGGGCATTTCTGGGTGTGGCTGGATTTTATAGGAAGTTTGTGAGAAATTTTGGGGAAATAGCAACCCCCTTGCATGAATTAACAAAGAAGAAGTGTTCTGAGCGTGTGATATGGAAGGATGAATGTCAGAAGGCTTTTGATCTACTGAAGCAAGCCTTGTGCCAAGGACCCATATTAATAGCACCAGACTATGAGAAACCATTCATCGTGGCTACAGATGTGTCGGACCTGGCGCTGGGGGTCGTCTTGCTACAGGAGAGAGAAGGCACCAGACATCCAGTGGCGTACCTGAGTCGCAAGCTGACGCCGAGGGAGAAAAACTATTCATCGGTCCAGAAGGAGTGCCTAGCGGTCGTGTGGGGACTGAACAAGTTGCGCCCATACGTGTGGGGACGAAGATTCACGGTGACTACGGATCATCGGGCCTTGTTATGGTTGCAGACTATGAAAAACCATAACACTATGCTGCAGAGGTGGTCCTGGGCCCTACAGGACTATCAAGTGGACTTCCAGTTCATAAAAGGCAAGGACAATGTACTGGCCGATGGACTTTCCAGGCAAGTGGCTGGGACTGCAGTGACGTGACCAGACGGAGGAACAAAGAAAGACATTTTCCCCATAGAGACTTTTATTTGTTAACGCAACGTATAAATCCTGGAACAGGAATAATACTCTGCCGTTGTTTTAAGGGGGGGGAATGTGATGTTCCTATATTAATGTATATATGGTAAGTTTTGGTTGTTTAGAAGATACATGGTAAGTGGAGTGAAAGAGGAGGGGGAGTGAATGGGCAGTAGAATGCTAGATGATTGGCTGAGTGTTTAAAATGGCTGAACGTATAAAAGGAAGAGAGACAGTGGAATCTGGGTGGTGGTGGATGAGGTGAAACTGAGTGGGTGGTTTTGGTGGGTTTGAGAGAGTTGTTTGCCAGGAGAGAGTGGAGAAGGAGGGGGGTGGAGTTCGGATTAGTATTGAGTAAAACCATATGCTTATGTGCCTTAAGAAGAAATCTTGTTAATCTTGTTAGCTTTGTTATCTTTAATAAATACTTAATTTGGTTTACCAAAGGCCTGATCCTTGGCTGGGGTTTCACAGACCAGAAGGGAGGGTAAGGTAATGACCAAGGCTGAAGGGAAACTGTAACAAATGGTGGCAGCGGTGAAGAGAATAACAATACCAGTATTCAGAGTCTCTGGGAATACTAGTATTAGGACGTGACTGGTGGTTGCCTAGCAGGAGGATCTGTTGAGATCTGTGCTAGAGCGGGGAGAGAAACAATAAAAAAGGACAGTCCGGACTGGTGGAGTCCCTGGTGGTGCCTAGTGACAGGCAGTAGCCACGCGCAGGTAGGAACCTGACAGGGAGAGCCACGGAAGGGCATCACAACAAGCAATAGAAGATGAAAAAGAAATTAAAGGGAAGGAGCAAATTCTGGAGATTGGATCAGATATATCAAATGTGGAATTGGAAAAAGATTTGGACTTTATGGCAAAAATTGAAGGGAGGATGCAAGTCCTAGAGATTGGAACAGATATATCAAGTGTGGAACTGGAAAAATATTTGGAGTTTGTGGATCCTGGAGATAAAGATTACTGTTTGGAATTCGGCGTTGTCTCTAGAGAAATTGATGAAGATATCAGAGATAAAGCTATCAATGTTTCGATGGAATTTCTGGACTGGAATGATTTGATGGAACTTGAAATAGAGAAAATTTATAGAATTAATTCCAGATATGTGACAATGGAAAAACTCTCAACAGATGTGCTAGTGCATTTCGTAAAAAAGAGGAACAGAGATATGACTTTACAACAATATTTCAGCAACACATTCAGAATTGATGGCAAGGAAATATTTGTGATGAAGGAAATTCCCATCAGACTCTTACTATATGACTATGACAGCAAGATTATTATGGGTGCAAGGATGGAAGTTGGAAGATGGAATTAACACTGATAATGGAAAAATGGCTATTGAAATTATTGGACCTAGCAGACTTGATGAGATGGATTAATTGATATGTTTATTTGGAGAAAAATCGATGGATATATTTCTCAAGGAGTGGAAACCTCTCTTTGACTTTTTGCGGAAAGAATAAAGTGATGTTAATGAGATTTGATGATTAATTAAGATAACTACTGGAGGAAAGTGATTTTGTAATATGTTAAGAGACAGGTTTGTTATATATCATAGACCTATGGCTGATCTGCGACAAATCGCAAGTCAACATTTTATTTTATTGTTTGATTTGTTTCTTTTTGTTTTGTTTTGTTTTGTGTTTGAAAATTTGAATAAAATTAATGATAAAAAAAGAGAAAATGTAAAGTAATCAGTTACTTTCAGAGCAATGGTAATTGTAATGGTAATTACTACTCTTTGGGCTATGTAATTGTAGCTGTAATTTATTACTTTTTAAAAGTCATCTTCCAAGCTCTGGACTATTAGTATTCATGTCACACAGCAAGCTGTAAAGAGAGTGTCAGAGACGTAAAAGGTGAAGGAGGAGTGATTACCAAGCATGCCTCACTGGTTATGCTAACTCCTTTGTCCAGTTATGAACCAAAGTGTAGGTTTACTATGAGCGGCCCACAATACATTTGTGACTGGGTGCCAAGGCTGTGACTGTGGAGAGATCAGAATGCTTCCCCTTGCTGGTTGGGTTTTGAACCTTGTCCCAGGAGAGCTCTTGCCTTTTCTGCATGTGTTCTGCCCAGGGAGCTATGTGGGTGCTAATTGTGGGCCATTTCTTCCCTTTGTGCTTATGAACAGCATGAGGGGATTTAAATCTTTGAACTACTGCCTGGGGATTGGTTGTACTGTGCTTGTGCTACTAGGACTGGAGGAACAGGGTGCTGTGGTGGTGATGCAAGAGTATGTGTTGTGGTTGTTAGTGTTTTGGCTCTGTGTGTGGGTGGCATGTAGGCATTGTTGTTGGGACAGTCCCTGATTGGTGGAAACTAACAGTTTTTCCATGGACCCTGGGCACATATGGAGGTTTTAAAGCTGTTTTTTGCATACTCCAACAGCCAAACCCACTACTTCCCACCAGATCATGGAGGAAGATAACCAGCACCCCAAAGTGCGGTTAGCTTAGAGAGGCCAAACTTTATTCTGTACCCCGACTTCTTCTAATGTTTGATTTGAATTGCATCTATTGTTCTTTTTTTGCACAAATATCTTGCCCCCTCAGCTAAATAGAAACAGAAGTAATCTCTTATAATACACAAACATAAGAACAGCCCTGCTGGACTGGGCCAAAAAAACCTATCTAGACTTCCTGTTTGCATGGAGGAACTGTACAGAAATAGATCATTTTCGCAGTGATGCTAAATGTGTGGCTGCCATGAGGTATGGGGAGTATGTGCATCAGAACTGAGGGAGCACGGCTAACCCATATGATCCCATTACTCCCTGTATGTGTGGATTAAATGTGTGTGTGAGAGAGAGACAAGAGACAGAGAAAGAGAGATTTCTGAACACCCTTACAATGAAGCATCATTGGGGCAAAACAGGATATTGTAGGCTGATCTTTATTTATTTATTTTAAACATTTATAGCCTGCTTTTTATCATCTAGGTCTCAAGGCAGCTCACAAAGATAAAAATATTATGCAATATACAAAATTTAAAACATAAATTAAACCTCTGAAATTTAAAACCTGCAAAATTTAAAATTTCAAAAAACATCAGAAAACGTTTACATTTTCTAACTGTTGTATTGCTGTTTTTAAATTGTTAGTCCCTGAATGTTAGTGTGTTTGATGAGATGCAAGCCAACTTTGAGCAAGCTATGCACAAAAAGATGGCCTATAAATAATACATAAATTTATTATTTATGCAATTATAGATATAGGATTCCCCCCCCCCAATTATTCAGTTCATATGTGGTTGTGCCTCTGGAGACTTTCTGCTTCACCTTAGTCTTCATGCACGAACTCCCTCCTTAATTTCCTGTTTGGTTGTTTTTCAGCCAACTATAGTTTTCCGTGATGTCCTAATTGACAGTATTGTTAATGTGTTGCTCCAAAACTGAAACCACAGCTTGAAGTAGATTTGCACACCATGATTTGGTGGTTAGACTTAACCATATTTTCCCAATGTGAACATCATGGCAAGCTATGATTAGTAAAACTGCCTAAGAGGTAGAAGATGAAACTCATGACAGAAAATAACAAGTCAGCCTAAAGAGATGATCCCAAGCACCAAATCACCATTTGGTGTTTATATCTGAATTGAACCAATGCAATAAATTTCAGTCCCCTGTTTGTACTAAGAAAACTTGAGATTCAAACCAGGGAAAATAAAGTCTGAATAAATTTAGCCTGAAATTTATATAGTAATTGTATTATTTAGACATTGTTGTCTGTGTGACAGATGGTAACTCTATTTGCTTTGGGTTTACTGCCTTTAAATAATTTTAGAAATTCATTAGCCTACCACCAGCTTCCTCATTTGGTTATACAGGGTTTTTGTTTTTAATTTGTAGTCACTTCTCACACTAAACAGTGAAGGTAGGTTATAGCTCTGGAGGAAATAATAAACCAAATTAAGTCTCCAAGGGTTTATGCAGAAAGGCAAAAGAGATAATGTGACTAATAAGGAAAATTCAGACAGACTATTATATGAGTTGTAAAAAAGCAAACACACACACACAAACAAAAAGCAAAGCAAACAACAGCTGGTGCTAGAAACCTTGAAAAAGCAAAAAGGAACTATTTCAGTTGATTCTGTATTACACAGCCAGAGGAACATAATAATACAAATGATATATAAATAGTAATTAATACATTGTTGTTTTAATTTATGAATAGGCTTTCACATAAGTCTCAAGGTGACTTATGTTCATACAATAAGAACAATTAAAAACAGGTTTAACAGCAATACACAAAACCTGTTAAATATAGGTTTAAAGACAGTAACACACACCCACCCAAGGCATAGTCTTATATATATTCATCCACTTGGAAAAAAACATGATTAAACAAAAATGTCTTAAATTGTTTGTGGAAAGTTTGCTACCGGGCCAAGTTCAAGGTTCTAGTTTTGGTGTACAAAGCCCTATATAGCTCGGGACCAGGATACCTGAAAGACCATCTTACCCCTTATATACCCAGTCAATCACCGCACTCTGCGGGTGAGAGCCTCCTGCAGATACCATCTTATCAGGAGGTTCATTCTGTACAATATAGGAAATGGACCTTTAGTGTGGCAGCACCTACCCTGTGGAATTCCCTCCCTTTAAATATCAGGCAGGCGCCATCTCTACTATCTTTCCAGTGCCTTTTGAAGACTTTCCTCTTTCAACAAGTCTTTTAAGTTGAGACCTATCCCAGTCTGCGTCTGTGTTAGAATTGCTTTTAATATGTTTTCTTTAATAATATGTTTTTAACCTTTTTTAAAAAAAAAATGTTTTTAAAGCTTTTTTGTTTAAAAATGTTTTTAGCGTTGTTTTGTTTTAATGTATTTTAAGGTCTTTTTATGATGTTTTAAAGTGTTTTTAGCGTTTCTGTTTGCCGCCCTGGGCTCCTGCTGGGAGGAAGGGCAGGATATAAATCAAATAATAAATAAATAAACAAAGTACAAATAGTGGGTACCTTCATATCTCAACAGCATAAGTATAGTTAAGGCATGACACATGGGCCTCATTCAAACATCACGGTAAGCCAAACTTTGGCTTACTGGGGCCGTGGACATGTGCAGGCTCCTGGAGAGAAGCTTTCAGCTGCTTTGCTCGTCTCTGGCCTCTTTATTCCTGTGGTTTGGCTTAAAGTGTCATCCAAATCTAGGCTCGTGGTTAAGCTTTCTCCTCCTTCACTAACCACAAGGTGTAGCCAAGGTTTGCTCTTGGTTACAACTTGTGGTTAGTGAAGAAAGAACTTAAACATGAGCTCGGGTCTAGATGGCACACTAACTAATCCTTGGCTTAGCTCAGCACAGCACAGGAGTAAAAAAAGATCACATATGCTATGTGCAAAAGGTTCATTCTCTGGCATCTCCTGGTAGGGCTGTGGAAAAGACTTCTGCCTAAAACCCAGAGAGCTGCTGCAATCAGTGTACGTCTGGGGGGGACACACCTGCAGCCTAGGTCTGCATGTAGCCCTCTGCAAGAATTTAGTTCAGATCTGTGGAAAGAGCAAGCTGTCCTTCCCCAGCAGCCTGCTGGGCTCTGTGTGTATGTGTGCATGTGTGCTGCACTATACATTTAAAGCACTTTCACACAGCTTTAAACAGGCAGCAGCAGACCCATTGAAATTAATGGGCATGACTAACTTGGGTTCATTAATTTCAGTGGACCTATCTGAGTAAGACTTAGTTGAATACAGCCCATGGCCTTCCCCAAAAGAATCCTAGGAACTGTAATTTGTTAAGAATGCTGAGAGTTGTTAAAAATGGAAATGGACTGCCTTCAAGTCAATGCTGTCTTATGGCCAGGGCTGGCCCCAGACACGCTGGGGCCGTTGGGCACAAGCCTGCCCCAGGTCCCGGCGCTCCCTTTCTGTGATCCGTGGCAGTATCGCTGCTGCGGATTGCACGCCCCGCCATTCCCTCGCTTAACCTACCTTGTTCTGCAGTTGCACACGCAGCGTTGCCCTTAACAAAGATGGAGGCCAAGGTTTCCCTAAAGGGATGAAGCCTCTGCCGCCATCTTGGTTCATGGCAAGGATGCTCGCGCACAGCATGCATGTGTGCCATCAGCCAAGATGGCGGCAGAGGCTTCAGCCCCTTAGGGAAACCTCAGCCACCATCTTTGTTAAGGGCAGCACTGTGTGTGCAACTGCAGAACCAGGTAGGTTAAGAAAAGGAATGGGGGCTCTCTGAAGCTCTCACCGTGTGATCCGCGGCAGGGGAGCAGAGGGGCCTCTCAGGGGCCCCTGTAGCCCCAGGGATCCTCAGGCCAGTGCCCCGCCTGGCCACCCTTTAGAACCCGCCCTGCTTATGGCAACCCTATGAATAGGGTTTTCATGGTAAGCGGTATTCAGAGGGGGTTTACCATTGCCTCCCTCTGAGGCTAGTCCTCCACAGCTGGCTAGGGCCTGCTCAGTTTGCCACAGCTGCACAAGCCAGCCCCTTCCTTGTCTGTAACTGCCAGCTGGGGGGCAACTGGGCTCCTGGGGACTATGCAGCTTGCCCGCAGCTGCACAGGTGGCAGGACACGTAACCCCTGAGCCACTCACTGTGGGGGTGATCTTTAGCTGGCCCTTGACACCCAGGAGACACGAGCGGGGATTTGAACTCACAGACTCTGGACTCCCAGCCAGACTCTCCTCCCCACTGTGCTATACCAGCTGTTGAGTTGTTAAGGATACCCTTATTTCCTTCACAGAGATACAGTTTCCAGAGTTGTTTAGCAAACAGTCCCAGGGAATTTGGGGAATTGTAGCTCTGTGAGTGGAATAGGGATCCCAGCACCCTTAACAAGCTATAGGTCCCAGGACTATTTGTGACAAGACAGGACTGTTTAAAGTGGTATGACAGAGCTTTAAATGTAGAGATAGGGCCAAAGAAAGAGAATGGCCCTGCCCACTTTGGCTTCATCATGCCCATCAATGCAAGTACGCTGTCAAAGTTTCCCTTCTGAAAAGTTGTTGCTTTTTAAAAGTTGTGATGCTGTTCAATTCAGTAACAAACATTGAAACTGAACCGCATCACAACTTAAAAAAAAAACAACGAATTAGATGGGACTACATTATACCCCATCTAACTTGCACATTGGATCTTCCTCAGTCCTGCATTCATCTGGCACCATGCTGTATTTTAAAAAAACCAAAACAGTTTCAATCAATCAATGAAGACATTCTACAGCAGCACATACTGTGTTTGTTTACAACTTGGGATCCATGCACTAGGGATGGAAAGATCTGTCTGTTTTGGTTCTCTCAGTTTCTCATTTTTCCAGTGTTAAATTCAGATCTCTACCTTTCTACAGTGATCTGCATTTTTTTTAAAATCCACATGAAAATTCTCCACCATTTTAGTGTGAATTTCTCCAAATAAACACATTTTTCTAGGCAGTTTTGACAAAGGTACATATTTTTGCAAGCCATTTCTCATCCTTTCGTGCCTTTTTGCATGTTATTTTCACTCATGTATTCATTTTTATGCACACTTTCCCCTAATATATGCATTTTTGTAAATGTTGTTTAGTTGGCGAACTGCATACCAACATTCTAATAAATGTAAATTTTGAAGGATGACTGTATTTTAGTTCTCATATTGTTTTGGAAATTGCAAATTTGATAAATTCTGCTTGAAATGTGAACTGAATTTAAATTCTCACCCATCCCTACCATGCACTCAGACTCTGCCTTGGTGTTTCAGCCCCAGTCCACTTCCTCTGTATCTTTTTTCCTAGATGACAAAAGTATTTTTGTTTAACAGAATCTTTGTCATTCTCTCAAATGGAATGTAATAAACTGTAAAAGTGCTTGAAATGTATCATAGTTTTTGTTGCATATCTAGCTTCCCATGTATCTCCCTTCCTCATCTGTAATTGCCACTCCAATTCCTAGCAATTTGGTTAATCTGTTTTTCCCCAGTGACTAGGGGCTTAGGTTCTGCAGGTGACAGGATGTTGGATTCTCATGTTGGGTTCCTGGTAGAGACCAAACTTTGCTGATCATTAGATTTCTATGTTCACACATAGAGTAACCTCTATAGAATTTAGTGGGACGTACTTCCAAGTAAATGCACATAGGCTTTGAGCTGCAGATGTTATACCAGCATGTTCAGTGCATGGGGTGGGGGGATAACCATTGTACAACACATCACATAGTAACTCCAGGAGGAGGAGGAGATGATCTGCCTTCAAGTTGATCCTGACTTATGGTGACCCTATGAATAGGGTTTTCATGGTAAGCGGTATGTCATGGTAAGCGGTATTCAGAGGGGGTTTACCATTGACTCCT
The DNA here is from genome assembly GCF_030035675.1 of Rhineura floridana. Taxonomy (NCBI): domain Eukaryota; kingdom Metazoa; phylum Chordata; class Lepidosauria; order Squamata; family Rhineuridae; genus Rhineura; species Rhineura floridana. The sequence continues at coordinate 44,162,200 of NC_084489.1, forward strand.
CCTGAGGCTAGTCCTCCCCAGCTGGCTAGGGCCTGCTCAGCTTGCCACAGCTGCACAAGCCAGCCCCTTCCTTGTCTGCAACTGCCAGCTGGGGGGCAACTGGGCTCCTGGGGACTATGCAGCTTGCCCGCAGCTGCACAGGTGGCAGGACACGTAACCCCTGAGCCACTCACTGTGGGGGTGATCTTTAGCTGGCCCTTGACACCCAGGAGACACAAGCGGGGATTTGAACTCACAGACTCTGGACTCCCAGCCAGGCTCTCCTCCCCACTGTGCTATACCAGCTGTTAGTAACTCCAGATCTAGTCATAATAGCACATACCCCTTGAATGAAATACAGTACTTGTATTGTACTGTTTGCTGTTAAGTCTGCTTGTCAGAAAAGTCTAAACCAAGTTTCAGTTTCTTTTTATGAAAAGTCAGTGCAGGAAAGAAACTAATCTATCTCACCCAGGAGTAGGGAACCTCAGGTCTGGGGCCCAAATGTGGCCCTCAAGGCATCTCTATCTGGCCCTCAGCACCCTCTCCAGGCAACCTATTGGGAGAAAGGGTGGGATATAAATCTAATAAATAAGCCCCCCTCACTGGCCATGCTCCACCCCCTCCTTGAGTGCTTTTGCCTGGCTAGAATGAGTCCGTGAACTGTGCTAATTACTTTTGCTTGCCGGGACAGAGGATGGAGAGATGTATATTTGCATGTGTTTAAACCTCTGGCTTTTACATGGCTGGAACATTGCCTACTCTACAAACGGTAAAAGTCACATTATTTGCTTTGCCCGTTTCCCCTCTGGCCACAGCCACAATTCGCATGCATCCCCTGGGAGATTCCTCGTCACATAATGGCATGTGGCCCTTGGGCTGAAAAAGCTTTCTCCTGTCTTTGGGATAGCTTTCACCAAGTGTTGCAACTAGGGGGCAAGCTGCACATTATTCACCCTGGAATTTTTAATGGAAAGATGGCATAGAAAAAATAGATATCTTAGTAGCATGTTTAAATATAGCACTTTGGACCTGATACACCTCTTTCTTAACGAAAAGTGTGGCTGCTGATCCAGATTGGGACCATAGTGCGGGGGGGGGAGGTGCTTTAACCTTCACTCTTCCCCCACACATCATTTTCCTGCCAAAAATCACCCCCAGAAGTTCTAGTTTCCTCTGAAAGTACAATTTGCAACACTTCCTCTTTCAGTCCTAAGCACGTGACTACTGTCACTGGGAAAGCTAATATAACTTCTAATTCACTCTTGCTTCTGCTCCCCTCCCACTCTTCACTTTGTTTCCTTTCATATGCTTGCCCTATACTGCATGAGCCATGGCTATTGCATTACACTGCGGGCAGGAGGTGTTTGGAATCTCGTTTCTGACAATTAGTTATAATGAAAATACATTATGAAATTTTTTGAATCAAATATGTTGCCTCTGATTTGGTTTCATCATCATTGGTTACCAATTTATTTGGGGAGAGCTTTTAAAATATTGGCTCTAACTTTATCATTGGCCACACTGGCTAGAGCTGATGGAGAGTTGGAGTCCAACAACATCTGGAACAGTGCAGGACCCTCACCCCTGCTTCAAGGACTTCCTCTGACATTTATTATTATTATTATTATTATTATTATTGTTATTGTTGTTATTGTTATTATTATTATATTGCAGCATTTATTGCCCACCCTTCACCCAGACATACCAGGGTGGGTTACAACATCCTTAAAATACAGTATTATTGTACTGATTGGAGGGGTTAGGCATAGGGGGCACTGTTCTGCAGTGGTTCCATTCCTTCCTCTCTGATAGGTACCAGAGAGTGGCATTGGGGGATGAGGTTTCGGATCCTTGGCCTCTCACTCGTGGGGTGCCGCAGGGCTCCATCCTCTCCCCAATGCTGTTTAACATCTATATAAAGCTGCTGTGGGCTATCATCAGGAGATTTGGGCTGCAGTGTCACCAATATGCGGATGACACACAGCTCTATCTCTCATTTAAATCTTCACCGAGGTTGGCTGTAGAAACCATATCCAAGTGCCTGGAGTCGGTGAGTGCCTGGATGGGAAGGAATAAGCTGAAACTGAATCCTGACAAAACCGAGGTAACTGTTTGTGGGAGACAAGGGAAGGTTAGGGGATTTGGACCTGGTGCTCAATGGGGTACAACTGCCCCTAAAAGACCAGGTCCGTAGCCTCGAGGTCATTCTTGACTCCAAACTGTCCATGGAAGCTCAAGTTTTGGCTGTGAGCCTGGCAGCACTGTATCAATTCCATCTGATACGGAGGCTACGCCCCTACCTTCCCAATCATCTGCTCCCATCAGTGGTACATGCCCTGGTCTCCTCTTGCCTTGACTACTGTAATGCGCTCTATGTGGGGTTACCCTTGAAAACGGTCTGGAAGCTGCAACTGGTTCAGAACGCGGCGGCTCACCTGATTAAAGGCAGCCGCCAGCGAGATTACATAACTCCAGTGCTCAGAGAGTTGCACTGGCTACCAGTTGCTTGCCGGGCCCAATTCAAGGTGTTGGTTTTGACCTTTAAATCCCTACACGGTTTTGGCCCAGTCTATTTGAAGGAGCGCCTCCAGCATCGGCAGCTATGCCGCCTAACAAGATCGGCCTCAAAAGACCTTCTCTCTATCCCACCGGTCAAAACAGCTAGACTGGTGAGGACCAGAGAGAGGCCTTTTTCAATTGTGGCCCCCACCCTATGGAACTCCCTTCCAAATGATCTCCGCCAGGCCCCCTCTACAATGAGTTTCCGCCGGGCCATGAAGACCTGGCTCTTCAGGCAGGCCTTTGGGGTGGGTTAGATTTTATCATTATCGCTTTTAGATTTTAATGTTATTGTATTGGTGTGTCATTTTGTGTTATTTTGTTCATTTTGTGGATGGCCAGCCAGATGGGCGACTAAGAAATCCAATAAATTAAATTAAATTAAATTAATTAAATTAAAAACAGCTAAAAACAATGAGAATCACAAAACAGGGTGGGTCCTAAAAACATACACCTGAGGTCTCAAAGGCCAGAGTAAAGAGGTGCATCTTCAACATTCACCTAAAGCTATCCAGTGGGGTTGCCATATGCACTTTGGTGGGGAGGGAGTTCCACAACTTAGGAGCTGCCACAGAGAATGCCCTCTCCGTCCCTGGCCACTACCACCAGAGCTTCTGAGGGTGGTGGAACTACCAAAAGGGCCTCCTCTGCTGATCTCAACACCCGAAAGGGTCTGTAAGAAAGGAGGCGGTCTTTCAGATATTTGTGCCCTAAGTTGCGGGCTTTAAACACTAGAGTGAGCACCTTGGATTAAGCCTGGAAATGAAACGGAGACCAATTCTGGATCAATTGCCTTCTTAAACACTATGTAAATATCAGAGGCCCTGCTCCATGTTCCCTCTGGCGGCATTAAAACTATGGCTATTTCAGAAGACTTCAGGGAAGACTTCAGGCTGTTGCAGAAAACATTTTTTTTTAAAGTTTGCTTCCTTCTGGTTCTTTTGACTATTTGTCGCGCTTACTGTTTTTGATTTATTCTGTATCTAATTGTTTTATAATGTTTTAAAGAACTCTGTTAGCCATCTTGGGTGTCTGTTCTGAGCTTGTGACAGACAAGTGAGATAAAAATAATTTCATAAAACAAACAAATATGGAAGCATATATTCATGCTCCATTTGGTAGAAAGCATATTGTCCAAAAAACAATGTTTGTTTTGCGTGCCTGTGTGGCCTTACCTTCTCTCAAAACATTTTTCAGTCCTAATGTCTTATGTTGCAATCCAATACATGTCTACTCGGTAGTAAGCTTCATTGGGTTCACTCCCAGGTAAGTGTGTATTGGATTGCAGCCTTAAAAGAGTTTCTTGAGTAACTGTTTGACTAATTATGAGGACAATACAGCAGAAACAACCAGCCACAACAGTGACAATTCTGAAAATCTCATGGGAGATCACAGGAATAAGCTGATGAAAGAGGAATTCATTTTAAGCTGCAAAGAGGCAATTACCACCAGTTACCCCTTCAAGCCGTTTCCTACTCTGACTGATGTGCGCTATCCTAATGTTAGAGTGCTGTCCTTCCAACCACTTCCGGAACTACTATATCTTCATTGACATTCTGGTTCAGAAAGTCCGGTATTCTGCCATTCCATCATTTCCCTACACCAGATAAACAAGATTACAGGCAGGTCTTGAATAATTTCCTGTTTCCATACAAGGTCAGGGAAATGAATTAGAACAAACACTTGATAACACCCACAAACAAGTGTTGGAAAAGGTGTGAAAAGAAGACGCTATCGGGTTAGGTGTGATAATATGGTTAAGAAAGGAACAAATTCCTTTAGGATTCAGATGAACAGCAAATCCCAAACAGAAGTAAGCCCCCACTGTGTTCAGTACCACAGACTCCCTAAAAAGTGTATTTAGTCTAAGTAAGCATGTTTGTGCTCATTTGTCCCAGAACCTCCCTTTTGCAAGCCTGATCTTCCCCTTGATCACTATGAATTACGCCCCCAGTACGAAACTGAGTATCAGAAGAACTCCCTACATTCGTATTACCCGCCTCACGTGAGGTAGGTAAAGTGGTTACCGTCATCATCTCTGCAAGGTTTGTGACTGAGCGGCAATTTGAACCCAGGCGGTCTCCGCAGTCTAAGTCCAACACTTCCCCGCACTGATTCTCTCATACTTCACCCCGCTTTCTCGCGTACTACAGCTCTAAACGCACGTTACCCACGGGGACAACCCTGTACTTGGGGAGAGCACAGACAAAAACGCGCCAAGCGGACGTTGCGTGCCTGTGTGAGGGAAGAAGTGTGTGTGCTCGGCGGAGGGGAGGTGACAGGCGGAAAGCCGTCAACGAACAGCCAGGGCAGAAAGGCCTGCCCAGTGTTTCACCGCCCCAATGGGCGGCCGCGTCGGGGAGAGCACCCCCACCAGCAGCGTCGGTGGCGGCGTCTCGCGTAGCCTTCTCAAGATGGCCGTCTCTCCCGAGCGACCTGCGGAGGCGGCGGCTGTTGTAGGCTCGGCGGTACGGAGGGACCGCTGAGGAGGGTGACAGCCGGCTGGCGCTGTTCCCCCTGCGGTGGGAAGCGAGAGCAGACGTTGCGAGCTGCGCCTGGGAAAGAACACACCATGCGGCGGGGCTAGAGCCGGAGGCTTCCACCGCGATTAATGATGTTAGCTGAGGTAAGAGGCTGACGGTGGCTGCGATGAAGATGGGGGGAAAGGGGGCGGGCGCCGGCGGGCTGTGTGTGTGAGAAAACCTTCTTGCTCCTCGACCCCTTGCGCTATGGGGCCTCCCCGAGATCCTGCCTCCTTTTACGAAGACTTTTTGTGACAAGACTGCCTGGGCCCCGTTTTCTTCTCGTCTTCATGAAGGCTGCGGGCGCAGAGGCGCCCCAGCTGGGGCCGTTCGACCTTTGGCTACTTTTATCTTGAGTTGTGGTTTGTGTATCTGTCTGGTGTTGGCACTTACACTGGCGACGGTTTTCCCCTGTCCCTCAGCAAGCAGGCCCGGGCGGCTGAGGGTTTCTTTGGGTTTCATAAGGACTTCAGTGTGATTAAGTTAATGCCTGCTCAATATTACTACTCTCGTTGGGCCTTCTTTCCAGAAAGATTTTGCTTCAGAATGTAGGCCCAGTTTTCCACACACCTGAATTTCGTGCTCCCTTGGAATAACAGGGGCTGCTATCCGCTCTCAACCCTTCCCCCCCCTTAACTGAGCATTGAGGCAACTTTGTATCATGAGCCGAAGAGGCCGCCAGGCACTCCCTCTTTCAGCTCTTAGTGCTTCATTGTATGCCATTCAGCAGTTTTCTTATCTGCCTCAGTTTCACTCGTGATCCTGCAGCTTAATTTGAAGAGGAAGGGCTAAATGAGTTGTTGATAATATTGTTATGATGATTTCACAGAACTTGTCAGGGTAAAATGATGTAAGAATCAAGCACAGATTACTATTTTTCAGGGAGGGGAGGTGTGACTGTTGAGGGTGGGGGTGCATTCAGCCTTGACACTTTCTTTCTCAGGAGTCTGCTACTTTCTCAGCCAGTCTAAATGGCTTTGATGTCATAGTGTTTGTATACTAACTTGTTGGTTGAATGCCAGTGTTATGCTTTTGATCTGAAGAGTGATCTTCCAAGTTAAGGGGTGAGCACTCTTACAGCACAATCTATGCATATTGATTAAGAAGTAAAGTCCCATTGTGTTCAGTGGGATTTATTTCCAGGTAAGTGTGTATAGGATTGCCAATTTATTGTGTTTTTAGCAAAAGTGTTTGTAAACATTTAAGCTACACAGGAGCATTTGAGGCTGCTAATGTTTTGCTGTTGTATTTTTTGGAATATTTAAGTGGTCCAGTTGTTAGCTTGGTCCAGTTGTTAGCAGTTAATGGGTTGTAGTTATCATTGTAGAATATGTTGAATATTTTGTGATAATCCTGAAGTCACTCACTAGTGCCTTGGCCCTAAAGGGTATTGACTTGGAACATGCTGAACATGTGAAGCTGCTTTATGCTCTGAGACCACTGGCACTGCCGACTCTTTAGTGGCAGCAGCTTTGTGGATTCCAGAGCAGTGGTCTTTCTCAACCCTATTGCCTCAAATTCTTTTAAACTGATGAGCGAAACTCAGACTTCCTGGTTGCAAAGCATTGTGATGTGCTGTTATCATTAAATTTATGGTCCTTCTCCTAAGGAGGAAATGGTTAATAAGGTACCTTGCTGCTGCTTCCATGTTGTTGCAGCAGTAATGTATGAACCAGAGAACTACATGTATGTATTTGGGAACTACATGGAATAACAAAATTCGGTTACTCTGCTGCCGTTTGACAGTTCCATGTAATTTGGAAGCTTGTGCGCGTTTTCATCAACAGAACTGAAACAAGTTATTGTTTGAAGCAATGTAGAAAAAAGTGATGAGCAAATAATAACAAATAGTATTTATGTAGCACTCTGAGTACTCTAAAGTGCTTCACATGTATACCTTCTTGATCCTTACAACAGCCCTGTAAGGGAAGTCACTCTTGTTATCTCCATGTTACAGATTTGGGGGGGACTGCCTTCAAGTCGATTACGACTTATGGTGACCCTAGCATAGGGTTTTCATGGTAAGTGGTATTCAGAGGTGGTTTACTATTGCCTTCCTCTGAGGCTGAGAGGCAGTGACTGGTCCAAGGTCACCCAGTGAGCTTCATGGCTGTGTGGGGATTTGAACCCTGGTCTCCCAGGTCCTAGTCAAACACTCTAACCATTATGCCACACTGGCTCTGTGTTACAGATGGGCTTAGGTTAATAGCTAATGACTTTTCTAAGGCCGCACTGAGTCATATTGTGGTAGAAGCATTCTTGTAAACTACATTGTAAAACATGCGTCTTACTTTTGCTTCCTATTCATCCTGTGATCAGCTATTTAAAAGTTCACTGGTCCTGATGACAATTAGAAAATTTAGCAATGTATCATAACTGTTGAGGAAATACTGTTTTGAGAAGTTAGTTTTTCCCAAGATTTATGTACTTTTTTGGGGTACATGTCAAATAGGAAATTAATTTTTTTCATCTGTCTGTTTCATGTTGTTCATCTCTTTAATCTTGTTCAAATATGTACGTTCCAGAATAAAAGGTATAGGGTGGTACTGGTGGATTTCTATCAACATACGAGTTGGAGACAGAGATGCCTTGCACAGTGAACACTTGGCTAATACTACTATCTATGTAAAATGAGAGGAAGCTATAAGCAACAGTGGCACACAACCTCTGCTTTAGCCTTATAACTCATTTGTTATTGAAAGATGTGATCTAATTTTGGGAAAATCAGAAATGTACAAGTATGAATATCTTTTCCTTGGTAATACAGTATTACACATATGTCATCTTACAATCTCTTTCAGTGCTATCTTATACCTGCTTGTTTGGAAGTAAGTACTGATTTGTTCATTGAGGGCTTACTCCCTGATGTGTGTTGAGGATTGTCAATACTGGTTTAATATGTATCAATACTTGTTTAATATGTATTGTAGCACAATTTTTTTGGTGCCTTCATTTGACAGTTATGGTGTATGTTTGACTGTAAACTTTATCAGTTTTTTTATTTTCTTGCTGGTATTTCAGTATATAAACATCTGCTTTTATTTATGAAGTTATCTCCCTGCAACATTTTTTTTAAGTTCATAGAATTGAAAGGAACCAAATGGATTGCCTAGTCCTACCTTGAATTGGATATTTTGTACCTGAAGTGTCTCCAATGGAAGCCTGTGCAACTTAAAACGGTGGGTTGAATTATTATCTCCTGCATCCCTGGCAGGCTGCCCACCTGTCAATCACCTATTGTCACAATGACATTGAAATCAAACCAGGTGAGTGGAGGCACAGCCCATAGAGTGCTGATGATCAGCTGATGGTTGGTACTTGCGAGGCCCCATGCACAGGGCTTTGCAAGAGCTGACTGATTATCTGCTGATTATCAGACCTTAGGGAGCCAGGTGCCTGGGACCCTGCAAGCCCCGACAATCAGCTGTTTGTCGGAGGTTGCAAAACCATTTTGTGGAGTGCTGCGGATTGGGTTGCACAAGACCTTACTATCAGCTGTAAGCCACTTTGTGGCTCAGCCACACGGTTACCTGCCCCACACCTGATGTATGCCTTCAGAGTTGTGAACTTAAGTCCATGCACATTTTTGGATAGATGTTTGGACATTACAAATGCTCTAGATGGGACTGTCATAGTTGGAGAAAGGGTACCACATCATTTTTGGTTGATGCATACAGTTTCCAGGTCTCCTCCAAGAAGTATCTCGCCTCTATCCTTATGATTACCGATTTTCCAGCCTTCATTTGCAATTATGCTAAAAATAATCTCCTCAAAATCATTATGCTTACCATCGAAACTTGTGGATATTTAAACTGGAACAATGTATTTAAACAGTACATTTTTGTTCTAATGTAGAATATGGGGAGTTCTCAGTATTTTAGGGCCATCATCTATAGCTTGTTGCCATAAAATGTTGTTTTATCCTATTTAGTGCAAATAATTTTGAATAGCAGACATTTTTGCTACATCATGGAACTTTCCTAAATGGTAACTCTGATGTTTGTATATCCACAGAGGTCAACAACTGCATCTAATTCTGATTTTAAATTAGATCATTACAGTTATGCAGACTTAAGAAAAGTCTGAAAATAAGTGGAAAGGTCAAACAGTATAGGCCTTTCTCATTACATCATTTATAACTGCAGAGACAAACATTGTTGTAAAATATAACTGAGTCATACTTTTATTATAGATCTTAACAGGTGACTGCGAATATTAGCAGTCTTGCTATTTGTTCTCTAGACCTTTGTATTGTCATGCTTGTCCTGTCTGTTACCACAAGGAGAAGCAGTTGATGTACACAGGAATCTTAGCTCTTTGATATTTAGCAGCCATCATTCAAGTGCCCAGTCCTGGCTAGGGGTGGCTGTTGTATAAGGGCAAAGGGAACAGTACTCCATCACCATAGCAACTCCTAGTATGCGGCCACTCTTCCTCTCTCCTTTCCCCATGTTATATTAGTTCTTTCTCTCTCTGTCTTTGTGCTTGGAGTCTGCATCACTGTTGCCTGGCCAGACCCCATAACTCTCTAGAAGAAAGGAACCCCCCCCAGCAATTTCTGTTGAAAAATAACCTTCAAGGTGGGCAAGGAAACCCAGTGATCCTCTAGATAGCCTTATTTCCTTGTGGTTGGCACCATTGAGCCAATAAGGACATAGTTATTTGCATAAAAGGTTTCTGTGGCTGCTACCCCCAGCCAATGTCAAGCACTGAGATTGCTGATTCCTATGAGTTTGTCCCAGAATGCTGATCATTAAAAGCAGCAGCAACTTTGTAAATGCCTTGTACATGTGGAGAGCTCTTAGAACCATGCCAGCAGCAGTAAGGTCATTTTAACGTTAATTCCCTCCACCCCCCTGTGTTCCTCATCCAGGCAAAATTGCTGCTTGGGGAGCAGGGGATGCGGGGAAGTATCTTTGCATGCCCTGAAATGGGCTTTTCCACATCTTTTTTGTTTTTGGCTGGCTTGCACTCTTCACTGCTCTCTGGGCCCGACAACTTTGCCAGCCTGAAATGGGCTTTTACAACTGAATTGTTGCTGTTTGAAAATTTAATGAATGTTTGTTTCAGTGCTTGGAGCAGGGTCCCAAACCTTATTGAATTTTCATTCTTGGAAAAGCTACAGCTGTTGAATATCTGCCATGGCTGCAGCTGTTAAAGAGCCATGTGCAGAGAAAAGGTGATAACCGTATTTAGAGTAGAGGCACACTAACTGCTGTGCCTGTTCCAGTTCATCTCCATCTCTGTTTTCTGAAAATGGGGCACATGACACTAGTCAATCTCCTTCCCCTTTTACTTTAAAACCTGGTTCGATCAGCTTGAGTTTTTGTTCTTTTTTTAAATTCAGCTTCAGACAGATTTTGCAACTGATTTGTAGATCAACCCGTTGCCCCTCCAGGTGTGACCAATGGAAACACTTTGCTGTACGCTCAGGCAGAGATAGTAATTTGATGCTTTTGAAGCAACTAGTGTGCCCACAGCCTTATTCTCTGCAAGTGTACAATCTCGGGCAACTTTCTAGACTACATGGTGGCAGCAGGATTGTCAGCTTCTTTTATTGGCTATGCTGTGTGTGCACACGCAACTGGATGAAGGCTGTATGCTTACGCATTTAGGAGTAAGTACACATCTAAGTATACATCAGGGATGTGCTAGAATTCTGCCCAATTCAGATTTGGTACCAAATTTTCCATTAATTTGCTTATTCGCAATCGCTGAGGATTAGAGTTTAAAGTAGCCTGAGGCTACTCTTCCTCTCCCATTTCTCCATGTTTTCCCCATGTTGCTGCTATTTTTGAGAACAGACTTTAAAAAAATTCTGCCTCTAAAACATCAGTTGTAAGAAAGATAATTTATCGATACAGTATTCCCTTTTAAAATATTAGTGTTTTCTTCAAGATATCAATATTTTCTTTAAAAATATCAATATTAATAACTATATTTTTTCAGAACAAAAAAAACCCCACAGCTCAGTAAAAGCAGCGGCTAGTGGATACAGAACGAACTCAAATTGATGCCAGCCTGTTAGGTCGACGGAATGCTTTTGAACTGGCAGCAGCCAACGGATCTCATCCCTGGTATACATACAGAAAGCCAGGCCGGAAGCAGTTTTCCCCACCACCGATAGAGCCATGCAATTAAGTCACTCTGCTGCTAAAGGTGCAGGACTATTAGAAAAAAGGGGGAATCCTTGGATCCAGTCCAGTATACACTTTCCTTGGAGCAAGGCCTGTTGCATTCAGCAGGGTCTACCTTTCAAGCAAGCATGTATTAGGTTGGGCTGTGTGTGGTAAAATAACCCTGTTTCTGAAGGTAACAGATTGTATCCAGTATTCTACTCTGAGTAGACCCATTGAAATTGCAGTAATGAGCATATCTAACATAGATCCATTAAGTTCAATGGATCTACATTGCTTAGAACTTAGATGGATACAAGCCAGTATTTTATGACTTCTTTATAGGATTGCTATGTTATCACTATATGTAACAATTATTTATACTGTGACATTTAACACAAACCTGTGTGTTTTACTCTGAAGTAAATTTCCCTGTGTTTTGTTGGATTTACGGTTGTGTGAGTATACATATGATTGCCGCCTTGCAGTGCTCCAAATGCCATTAGCTCTGCCTATTGTTACCCCTTGTTGTGCCTACTGTTGTGTCAGCTGCCCTGCCCACTGCCCAACCAGTCCCAATGGGTAGCAGCTGCCACAGGTTGTGGCTGATTGCAGAAACATGCTAAAGATCAATGCACACAGAATTCCATGCATGTTGGGCTATTGGCACTGCCCCCTACTCTGGTGGCTGTATCTTAGTAGCAGCATCTGTCATAATTACGACACTCAGGAAATAAAGCACTTGAGTTCACACTTGTGCTGTTGAAAATGCTTGTCTTAGCAGGTCTAATAATAGAATTAATGTGTTAATCCTTGAGCTGAAGTATAGGGCTTGTGGCCTTTGACTCAGGGACTTAGGTGGTGGGAGATACATGGTTGGAATTGTGTGTAGCTGTAGCTACACCCAAGTAACCATATTACCACAAAACAACATGCTGTGCCAGTATTGCAGCAAAGGTGCAAATACTTAAAGTTAGGGCGTAAGTAGTACAAACTTCATGATACAAATCTTAGTTGCTAATCATAAGCCACTTAGAATTCTGTTATTCTTGTGGAGGCTGCCGCTGGATTTAAAGTATCTCTTATCATGTGCATTGTTGTTGTTGTTGTGTGCCTTCAAGTCGATTATGACTTATGGTGACCTTATGAATCAGTGACCTTCAATTGCATCTGTCATGAACCACCCTGTTCAGAATCTGCAAGTTCAGTTCTGTGGCTTCCTTTATGGAATCAATCCATCTCTTCTTTGGCCTTCCTCTTTTTCTACTCCCTTCTGTTTTCCCCAGCATTATGGCCTTTTCTAGTGAATCATGTCTTCTCATGATGTGTCCAAAGTATGATAACCTCAGTTTCATCATTTTAGCTTCTAGTGACAGTTCTGGTTTAATTTGTTCTAACACCCAATTATTTGTCTTTTTCGCAGTTCATGATATGCGCAAAGCTCTCCTCCAACACCACATTTCAAATGAGTTGATTTTTCTCTTATTCTCTTTTTTCACTGTCCAACTTTCACATCCATACATAGAGACTGGGAATACCATGTTGTGAATGATCCTGACTTTGGTGTTCAGTGATACATCTTTGCATTTGAACACCTTTTCCAGTTCTCTCACAGTTGCCCTCCCCAGTCCTAGCCTTCTTCTGATTCCTTGACTATTGTCTCCATTTTGGTTAATGACTGTGCCAAGGTATTGAGAATCCTTGACAAATTCAATGTCCTCATTGTCCACTTTAAAGTTACATAATTCTTCTGTTGTCATTACTTTAGTCTTCTTGACATTCAGCTATAGTTCTGCTTTTGTGCTTTCCTCTTTAACTTTCATCAGCATTCGTTTCAAATCATTACTGGTTTCTGCTAGTAGTATGGTATTGTCTGCATATCTTAAATTATTGATATTTCTCCCTCCAATTTTCTCACCTCCTTTATCTGGGTCCAATTCCTCTTTCTGTATGATATGTTCTGCATATAGATTAAACAAATAGGGTGATAAGATACACTCCTGTCTCATACCCTTTCCGACTGGGAACCAATCGGTTTCTCCATAATTGCTTTTGCTACATCGCAACCCTGTTTCTTCTTAATTTCTCATTTCCTGCATAAAATATTTTGTAGTTGCCTGATTGAAAATGTCCCATTCCCATCCATTTTAATTCACTCACACAAAGTATTGTAATGTTGATACATTCAATTTCTTGCTTGACAATTTCTAACTTTCCCTGGTTCATGCTTCTCACATTCCACATTCCTATTGTGTGCATCGTACAACTCCGGATTCTCCTTTCGCATCTGTTATAAATATATGCATTGCTAATAGCCTTTAAAAGGTACTATAATTCAGCCTTGTAAACAAGCTTGCAAGAGTTTCTAGCCTGCAGCCCTTTTTACACTGGCCTGATAAGAAACTAGACTGCCGGCCACAGAGGAAGAAATATTACTAGCTTATTAGCAGGCTAGTAAAAAAAAAGGCCTTCTAACAAAAAAGGATTGTGAAGGAGGATACTTTCCTTCTTCTGTACCTAGCGCAAAGATCAAGTGGGCTGGTGGAGGAGGGATGTGGTGACTTGTCCCTCTTCCACCGAGTCTGCTCACGCATCTGCATGAAATTTTGTGCACTTAGGAACATACGAAGCTTGCCTTATACTGAGTCAGACCATTGGTCCATGTAGCTCAGTACTGCCTACACTGACTGGCGGTGGCTCTCCAGGACTTCTGGCAGGGTTCTCTCACAGCCCTACCTGGAGTTGCCGGGGATTGAACGGCCCTTCACTTGCTTCCATGGAATTTGTGGCTTTGTCTGGCTACCAGGCAGGTGCTTACATATATGGCTGTTATAATACTTATGTCCATGTTTGCCTTGTAACATAGCATTTTAAAAGGGGAAGGTTAATCCTTATAAGATGTTTGCCAGGAATACAGATGACTCAAAGTGTGTTGCTTGTAGTGTCTGCAGTTTTGCTTTAGAGGACAGTGAGTGCTGAATAGGGATCTTAGGACAGCAAAAAAAAAATGAAAGGAGGTGGACAAAACAATAGGGTTATTAATACATCTTCCTTGTTCTTTCCATAGTTATAAATCCAAATGCTCTAGTTCTTTTCCCACCCACCTTTCATTGGTGATCATCTCAACCTGCTTTCTGAATGCTAAACTTAGCGTTGTTGCTAATAATAGATTGGATTAAGTTGTTAATTTCTTTTCAGTATAATTCCAGAACTCTTTATAGACTGATTGTCAACCTGAGGCACTAGTCTCATATTTGCAAGTTTCAATTTTTATTTAATGCAGGCATGGGCAGACGTCAGGTTGATGGGATCTATTTTGTTTTTTACAGGGACGCTGAGGTCCACCAGTAGCACCCAGCTGTAAAACATTGCTTGAGTGGTGAAGCCAATTACCTACTAAACCCCATGAGCTGTGAACTAGAATAACCTGCATATATAAATACATATATATCTGAGTTACCACAGATCAGGAATTGTAATAGCCTCTCATTTGGGGGGGGGGGGTTATTGCAGTTGTTAAATAATTGGAAGTCAAAAAACCTTGCCTATGTAATTCAAGTCATCCAGAGATTTATCTGCCTTCTGCTTGTCTCTGTCTTAATCAACTTTTCTAGTAGTTGTAATGGGAATCATCTTGTATTCATTGAACCTGTTGGTATATGTACTTATTGCAGGTGAATCATGAGAGTTAGAAACTTATATTTCAAACAAAAGTTGAGATGCTTAGAATTCCAAAAGGTATATATGGGCCAAGAAAAGGTGGCTTATTAAGTCTACCAATTTCCATTTAAGGGATTTTGTTGTTGTTGCTTATTTAGCCATATGCCTTGTTCAGGTGGTTCACTATCAATTTTAGGCTGCAATCCTATACACATTTACCCGAGAGTAAGTCCCATTAAACTCAATGAATAAGTTTACATGAGTTTGTTAATTTAGTACATGAGTAAACGTGTGGGATTTCATCACTGTTCAAAACTTAAGAGACTCATTGCCCAGTTTGCCTCTGAAGAATTAATAGTGTGATGTTCATGTACGTATTCTCACTATAATGGCATGAAGGACTATTTTAAGTGGTCTAGCTGTTGTTACCTCAGCTGTTGCCTTATGATCATTTGCAGCCATTATTAAATTCCCAGCTATCCTTTTGCTAAGAAGACTAAATTAAGCCAAATAGCACTTGTTAGGTCTACTGGACAGACAACTCATCCACATATTAAACCCTTGTTTATGCTGTTTCCCATAGACATACTTAAAACTAGTTTCTTGAATGAATGTTGTCATGTACAATAGTTTCATTGATTTTAAATAGTAGAGCATGTTGGTAACACTAATGACCCATGGGTGTGACATCTACTGAGCAGTGTGAAGTCCTGCTTTTTTGCTTGCCTGGTAGAGGTTCTTCCAACTTTAGCTTTATGTTAGTTTCACCTGTCCATGATAGTGACATCACTGTTTTTTATAACAGTGTACTATTAAAGTAATGGAAGGTTGATGTCACACAGTATACACCATAACAGACAATATAAATGGTGGGTGTAGTGTTTTGATGAAGGTCAGCATAATTTGGAGCAATATTAGCTTTGTTATATGTAGAACCAATCACTCGAAATGACATTCTTAGTTTAATTGCTTAAATTTAATTTTAGTTCAGAAGTCTTTATTTTGAAGAAAACAAGTTTGAAGTTTCAACTGCATTAATTCAACATTGTAGGTTAGGTAGAATAAGATCATAATTGGAAAGCAGCCACATGAAAATTGTATAAGGTTTTGTAATCTTGGCTCACCTTTATTAAGGCAGCAAGGCTGAATTGACGTGCTAGAAGTGCAATTCTAAGTATGTGCTCTCAGAAGTAGGTCTTACTGATAGTATTTACTCCCAAATAAGCATGCATAGGTTTGCAGACTAAGGCTGCAATCCTAGGCACAAATTTATTTTTGAAACTCTAGTCTCTTGACTTCATATATTTTGGGGTTGGAATGAAAATCTTCCAAAATCCATGATTTGGAAGTAAACACGGCATACTGTTGACTTAGTGCCTATTTTAACATGTGAGGTATGTTGTTTGTGATGTAATTAATTATTTTCCAAAAACTTTTTCTAGAAAAATGCTGGGATCACAGGAAGGGGAATGTGTGAATTGAACTTTAATATGTAATTTATATTGTGTGCACAAGATTTAGAATCATAGAATAGTAGAGTTGGAAGGGGCCTAGAAGGCCATCAAGTCCAACCCCCTGCTCAATGCAGTAATCCATCTTAAAGCATATCTGACAGGTGGCTGTCCAGCTGCCTCTTGAATGCCTCCAGTACTGGAAAGCTCACCAACTCTCTAGGTAAATGGTTCCATTGTTTTACCGCTCTAACAGTTATATAACTTCCTTACTGAAAGTGTGCAGAAAATCTTATAAACAAATGCCTAATTTGTTAATGCTGGTATGCTGCAGCTAGAGATGCGGAGGCCTGGGAGAAAAACTGGGGAATGGGAATTTTTCTGTTTTTTTTCAATCTTTCTGGATTTTTTTCAGGCCCTGTCTGTCCCCCCCTTAATTTTTCTGGTTTTTTCCCGGGCCTTCACATCTCTGCAGCTCCGTGACTGTCTTGTTGTCACTCTGGGGTTCTTCTGGAGGAGAAAAGGTAAGAATGATATGGCAGTACTACCACTAACTTATTCAATTTTAATTTTTTCATTGCTTATGTTCAAGAATGTTTACTCTTTTAAACTAGAGCACCTTTTATTAGCCCCCACAATATACTGCGCAAGACTGAAATTATCAGCTTCTTTAGGTGAACTTTGTGCATTTTTCTTCACATAGGTAAATATGGAATCTTTTGAATTCAATGAAAATGCAGGAGATGTATTTTCTAATTATGTTGTATCTCACATACTAATAGCAAACTTATTTTTCTAGTGCAGATCGTTATGTAGCCAAAATGGCACCATCAGCACCCAGGAAGGAAGAATCAGCTGTCTTGGGGAACTCAAGATTTGCAGATATATGAAAAATCTGTTTTTCCCAAGCTGGTGCCCTTCAGTTGTTGTACTTCAGCTCCCAGCTGAGCTAGCATGGTCAATAGTCAGGGATGATGAGAGTTATAGTCCAATAACTTCTGGAGGACACCAGCTTGGGAATGCTTCCCAAAGTTGTGGGGAACTCCCCAGAACAATCCAATGTAGATTAAGTATGCTCGGGGGCAACAGAATGCTAAGTGTGTTTTGGGAGAAGAATGAGAACACATTGGGGAGGGGGAATGAAACTGAGTAACCTTAAAGAGGGCATGGCTAGAACCCTTTACAGGAGCACTCCACATTGCTTGTTATATGTTTCATTTGTAAATCCTAACAGTGCTTTTAGAATATCATATGTTATTTTGAATAAGATGGCATTTGCCAATATGGCTGTAAATCAGGGGTGCTAGCCTTTTTGGCCCGGAGTGGCACCAGTCACAAAATGGCTGCCATGGGGCAAAATTTGAGAGCAGGTATGGCATAACACACATAACATAAAATTCAAGAGTAGTCATGAGTAGAAGCTTTTCCCATAATTCTATATCCATACTAGAAAATGCTTGACCTGTTGAATTTCTGCCTGTCATACAGCTATTAAAGGTACAAGAACTCCATTTTCCCCCAATTGCATCCCTAAACCAAAGCCTAAGCTTCCATTCTGTACCCCATTACTGGACTTAAGCCCATTAAACACAAAGAGACTTACTTCTGAGTAGACAAGTATACCATTGTACTATAAGTTAACTATACAGTGAATTCTTAATGAGTCCCTCCCTTTATCTCCTGCAAGGCAGGAGATGTACCTAAGCCTCTTTGCAAAGTTTTCACATTTGCCTTTTGGAGGGAGGGGGATTTTTAAACATTCTGCTACACTTATTGTGTACTAGTATTTGCAGAAGATAACTTCTAGGCACTACCTGATCCCAAGAGACTCCAGCACAGGAAAGATACATCCAGGTTTCCTAGGGAGAAAGAAAGGGCAAACTATGGAGATTCAAGGAATAAGTGCACTAAAAGGGATGGCAAAACAGCAGCTCTTTAGGACCCCAGGGATCCCTATTGGCTGGTGTCCAAACAACTCACTTATCAGTCACAGCACTGACTTCACACTTTGGCTAGTAACACTGACATGCAGGACCAGCCAGCATGGCTGATTTCACATAAATCGATTAGGAAAGGCATCTGCACATTTTGCTCTATAACATTCTTTCTAGAAGGGCTAGTGATGTATTTTTTTAAAAATGAAAGTTCAGATTCTGAGCTACCTGCTGGAGGCTTTCAAGGGCACCATGGCATCCTTGGGTGATGGGTTGGTGAACCCTGTTCTTAAATGAATATCCTTTAGAGCAGTTCTAGGCACAAACTTTAAAAGTGGTGTCACAAGTGCTTGGGCTTACCCCCACATTGGTTCATTTGGAGTCAAAGGGGTGGCAAGGCCTGGAGTATTCTGGACCACATCCCCCCCCCGTTTTCTGACTTATTGTGCTTCTTAAGTACTGTGAGATGAGGACAAGAAGTAAGGACCATCTTTTGGCACTTTTGGAGGAACATGAAGACCCTGAATTAAATATTACCTCATTTCTTGGCAGAACAATCCCATTGTTAAAAGACAGTATTAGAAAGTAGAACTATTTTTTCTGAGTGTCGGCAAGAAGTACACATACAACATGAGATCACCTCATACCCAGACCCCTCCTTTTCATGTTAATTTGTAAGAGGGAAAGTGTATTTAAGGGCAGGTTTTGAGACTCAGGATGGCGATCTGAACTCCAACATGTATAACTGTGCTCTCAAGGAACACAGCGCAGGACTGCAGGCCGCAGAACAGGAAGGGAGTCTGTGTCTGGTGCAAATGTTGAAGCAACGAGATTCCTTCTTGCTTCTTTGGTCAGAGTTCCTTCACATCACTTCAGCTGTATTCCACTGCCCACTCCCTGGGCCCTAGGATAGGTAATCTCTGCTACCTGTCATTCCTTATAGCAGTAGGGACCTTGCATCTCTTGAGTTTAAAGTTAAGAATAGGTTAGGATATGAATAATTAATGCTGCTGTGCACCCAGTAATTTTGTATCGCTATTCTTCTCTTTTCTTTCAGTAAAAGAAAGCTTTGCTTTAGTCTGGTTTGGATCTGCATTTCTTGGGTTATACACACACTAATTTGGCACATTTCAGGGTAAATCGTCTGATTTATCCCTAGCAAAAGATCCCCCTCCTCTCAAGGAGAAGTGTTTAATGGGACATATGGGTCACTGCATTTATATTAAAGTGTTCTTTACAATATTTACAAACACATTGTAGGAAGTTGTACATTCTGAAACCTCATTGATAGTTGGAATCAAATATACCTTGATACCACCTTCTGCTGGATTTATATAGGGTTAAAATGCTGTGAAGCTGAACATTTGTTAGGTTTGCTTTCTTCCCATGGTCTTTGATAGAGTGCATCACTTAGGGTGATCCCTAAATGATGTCGGGCAGAGCAATTCGACTCATGCAAAGTCAGTGGAAGGGGTGCTGGCAGAGGAGGATGTGGTGAGAAGCTCCACAGCACCCATTTCCCTTCGGGAGCCACTGGGCCAGCAGAATGTTGGCTCCACCAGAAGCTGGATGCACGAATGAAAAAGAAAAAGCTGGCTGTTGTGAATACCCCTACTGGTGAGTAAGCACTCCCCATTGACTTCCATTACAACTATTTTCTTAGACCAAACTTTTTGTTGGCATAACTTTGGCCTGGATTGGGACTTGGCCCTTCCTCTGACATGTCATCAGAATGCCCCTTTTTTGGGCTTTCTGCTGGCACCCCTTCCACCAGGCTGGGCTTCCCTGGCGGTCTCTGGCTGAGTTGGCAGTCCCGGCTCTGCCATAGTGGATGGACTTCTGCCAGCAGAGCCCAACGGAGCTGGGACCCTGCTGGCTCAGCAGAGGTCTGTCATATCCGACTCCCCTCAGCCTGGTGTAAATATGAGTTAGATTGCACCCTAACCCTACTTGGGTAGTTCCAGAGATTTAAAATAAATTAGCAGTTTTATAGCTATGTTCCAGCTCAAATAAGTACTAAAATGTTTTAAGGATAAATTTAAATCCAGGCTGGTAAATTTTCATAATGTAGATCAAAAGAAATACAGATGTTATCCTAAACTGCCAATGATATTGATCAGCATTTTTAAAAACAAAAAAAGTTAAAATCCAATTAAATTGGACTGAGGCAGTGATATGATTTTGATTGTATGAAACAGGAGAATTGCTATCTGTTTTAGTGCTAAAAATTGTTACTAATTTTAAACACTTCATTTAAGTCAATATCATTTTTGGAAAATATATTGTAAAGGCACTAATTATCCCTTTTTGTGTTTAACAGTCCTTTCTGCAGATCCCAGTTTTCACTAACTATAGTTTGCATAAAGTGTGTGAACTAGCAAAGTATGGTTTGTTCCTTTCCTCTAAATCTAAACCATAATTTCAAATTGTGATTTGGAGCATCACATGTAGGTAACATGGATCTTTTATCCCAAGAGAGTTCATTATGATTTTGGACTTAAAAGCATATAGTTGCCAAATTTTGAGGTAAGATTTAGGTGTATTTCAGTATAAAAACAACTCATTGGTTGTTCCCACTGATCTTTGAGAGACTGCGGCATGAATTTATTATAAGCAGATTTTTGTTTGCTACCATAAAATATTAAGACATCTATAGTTATCATTTGTAAGGATCTTAATTTTTGCTAGTAAACGTTCAATAATGGGGATTTTTTATAACCTATATACTACTTAATGCAACAATCTGTAAGTGGTTTACACTAATTACAAAAATCAGAAGCAAAAAATAAATACATGAATATATAACATCAAAATCCATTACATTGTTAAGCAAAATATTAAAACAGAAATACTGAGCACTGTCAGAAAATTAATAGCCAGGGAAAGCCTTATGAAGCAAGTTTTCAGTAGGCATTTAAAGCAAGGTATAGTGGCTGCTTCCTGAATTGACTGAGAAGAATGTTCGAGAGGGGCAGTATCACTACAAAGAAAGCAGCCACTTGAATTTTTCTAACACAGGTAAAATATTTTTATAGATAGAAGCAGAATTCTGCAGCTTCTGGATGAAGCACAAAGGAAATAAGGGGGTAAATCACAAGCAAATTATATTTTGGTTATTTTCAAAAATGGAAAAGCTTCAGCTGTATTAAAGAAACATGGTGGCATTCAAAAAATGGACAAAGCAATTGGGAGTATAAATTGTGGGCAAACCATTTTTAAAAAATCCTTTAAAAAGTTCTCATTGAATAGCTTTATCTGTTCTGCCTTTGATCTCCACCAGAAACAGCTGTCCCTTATTGCCAACAAAGTCCATGCAGTTATGTAGATGAACCCAGCTTGAGGTCTAGAAGTTTTGCATCCCTGCTAATTTGAATGTTGCACTTTGCTAGCAGAGTCAGAATATGAAATTATGAAAGGTGATGAGCCACTCCAGCACCTCTGTTGCTATACATATTAGTGCTGTGCAATCGCTCAAAAATATGTGGAAGTTTTCTTTTACTCTTTTTGTGATAGATAAGACACAAGTATTTAAAACTGGTTCACGTACAAGCAGAACTTTAAAGCTTCTGTTTGTAGTTTTGAACAGATAATAGTTTCCTGTTTGGTCCATACAAAATTGTTCAAACAAGTTAGTTCACAGAACATGATATTAAACCATGTTTTGATTGATTCGAGCAAACCCATATTCAGACATAACAGAAAACAATTTTTACTTCTTCAAAACTACACAAAACTAGTCTGCATGGGACTCTTCATAGGTGACTTTTGGTTTTTATATGTCACAACAGAAGCAGATTTTCAAAAACCAACTTGTAATATGTACTACTGTCATTTGGGGTTTGTTTTGGTCAAGCATGCAACTTTTTTTTCTGAAAACAGCATTTCAAAATGTTGACATCATGCTATATCCATTTCTTTGCACATTCAGGAATGCTAAAAAAACCCACACCCTTAAAATTGTAGCTGGCAATCTTGAGGACAAAAGGACCATTAGTTGCACTAAACAGCCCTGGCACCTGAATGCTACTTGCCATCCTTGTGTTGACCAATTTTTATTTTATTTTATTAGAATTATATTCTACCCTTTAATTTGAGCAGTACATGACAAAAATATAAAATACAGAAATCAGTACAAAACCATAAAACCACAATGTAAACTAGATATCAGAAAACAAACATTAAATAACAGGTACAGTGCTAGAAATTACAAATGGGTCCAGCAGCCACTCCAAAAACTCTCAACCAGTACTATAGGCCTGAGAAAATGGGTACATTGTGAGTTGATGCCTAAATTAATTACTGCTAGAGCACAACCTTATCTCTGTGGGGAGGGAATTCCTTATTATTATTATTTATTTCTTACCTGCCCTTCATAAGGTTCCAGGTTGAGTTACAACAATATAAAATTCATTATTACAAACAGTTGAAAAAAAATTAGTTACAGGAATAGTGTGGGTCCTGAAAATGTATATCTTGGGTGTCAAAGGTCAGGGTAAAGAAGGGCACCTTCAGTATTTGATGAAAACTGTATAGTAAAGGTGCCAGACACCTTTGTGGGGAGGGAATTCCGCAACCTGAAGGCTGCCACAGAAAATGTCCTCTCCTGGGCTCCCGCTCCCCAAACTTCTGAGGGTGCTAGAACTACCAAGAGGACTCTCTCTGATGATCTTCACTCAAGAGGGTCTGCAAGGAAGGAGGTGATTTGTAGGGAAGGAGGCATATCCAGGGTGCCATAACAGAAAGAGCCCTGCCCCACATAGCTATGCCATAAGCTACATTTATTGATGGTACTATGAGCATGATCTTTTCCTCAGATTTCTGGGCTCCTGCTGGGAGGAAGGGTGTGATATAAATCAAATAATAAATAAATAAATCTTAAGGCATGGGCTGGCTGGTAATAAGGGAGGCAGTCCTTCCAGTACTTGGGCTCTAGGACCTGTAGGGCATTATAGGCCATAACTTGAATTGGGACTGGTAGCCAACAGACAGTCAGTGCTGATCCTTGATGATAGCTCTGACATGGTCTCACTTTACAGCATCTGACAATAATCTGATTACTGTGTTCTGCATCAGCTGTAGCTTCTAGATCACTGCCACACACAGTCCCATGTGGAGTGCATTGCAGTAATGCCAGAGCATGCAGTACTGT
This sequence comes from Rhineura floridana, assembly GCF_030035675.1. Taxonomy (NCBI): domain Eukaryota; kingdom Metazoa; phylum Chordata; class Lepidosauria; order Squamata; family Rhineuridae; genus Rhineura; species Rhineura floridana. The sequence continues at coordinate 44,185,573 of NC_084489.1, forward strand.
ACCTAAGCCAGGGCATCCCACCAGTGGTCCACAAGCTTCATTCAGGCAGTCCGTGGCATGTCTGCATTAAGTATTCATATTGATTTTAAATTGTATTTTATTGCTTATTTTATCTTTTGTATTGTATTTTGTTGCATTACAATTTGAATTCTATGGAATGTAAATTGTAATACAACATAAAAGATGCAATTTAAAAAAATTAAGACTCATACAGCAGGTAGCACAGTGCAATACAATTGCTACAACAGACAGAAAAATAATTAAATAATCCCCCAAGACCATCAGCAATTTTCAAATGGTCCTTGGAGGGGAAAAATTTGGGAATCGCTGAGCTATCCTACTCCAGGAAGGGCTGGTGCTGCTGAACACTCCTTGCCACTGACGTCGCTTCGGTTTCAAGAGACAGTGATGATACCAAGAACACCTCCAAACGAAGAAGCTGTTACTTAGAGGGAATGCAACTCCATCCAAAACAGGCCATTAGCCACCTATACATAGTACTTATCAGGATTCACCTTCAGTTTATTAGCCTTTATGTAGCCCATTGCTGCCTCTAGGCACTAGTTCAACACCTGAACATCCTCTCCTGATTCATATGGAATTTAGAGAGAGAGTTATATGTCACTGGCATACTGCTGACACTGTATGCCAAATCTCTGGATGATAGCTGCTAAATGGTTCATAGAGATGTTAAAAAGATGGCACTCTGCAGAGCCCCCCAACCCAAGTGCCAAGGAGCTAAGCAGGAGTCTCCCAATGCTACTCTCTGGCATTAGTTCTGCAGGTAAGAACAGAACCACTCTAATGCGGTACCTCTCAAGCTGCAGAAGTGATCCAGATGGTATTGAAAGCTGAAGAGAGATCAAGGATAATCAACAGTTACACTCCCTCTGCCCCTTAAGGTAATCAGCTATTTCCACCTGCCTTGCCCCATCCTTCAAATTTGAGAGCCTTCATAATGGAGCTGCTTCCAGAGGAAAAACAGTGAGGGGAGAGAGACTCTGGGTCTGTCATCAGGGGACAGCTTTTTTGGGGGGGAGGGGACAGCTTTTTGGGGGGGGGACAGGGGGAAGAAATTGCTGGCTACTAAACAATCAGCTTGGGAGGTTACTTTTGGATGTGAAGTTAGTGGATATTTAAACATGACTTGTTGATGAGCTTTATGCTCATTTACATTTTGATGTATACTAAATAAGTTTTTTTTAGTGTTGTAGTGATATTATACTTTTTATTATGTATTGTTATCATACTACTGTATTTAGACTGTTTACGTGAACTGCTTTGAGCACAGAAATATTTGAGGAAAATGCATTATGTAAATAAATTTACTTTGATTATGTAATAGTGGAGTCCCATAGGGATTAGTTTGGGGATGGAGTAGGCAATCTAACCCGTTCAAAAATCATTTGGGTCAGGGAATTAAGATATCAATATACTTGGCTGACATAAAATCATTCAGGACCGTGAAATCCTGCGCTGAGTGAAGAGTTACAAAGGGCTCACTGGGCAAACAGGCAACACAGTGGCAGATAAATTCAATGTAAGATGCAAAATAATGCATATTGGGATAAATAATATATTAGTTACATTTCTAGATTGTCCTTCTTCCCAAGGGAGTCCAGGGCAGTGTACAATAAAATATAAAATCACAAAATACATACAGTAAATCAAACAACAATAACCAATATACTATAACAGTGGTTCCCAAACTCTTTTCCCCCAAGAACACTTGAAAATTGCTGAGAATCTTGTAAGACCACTTAATGATTTTTCCCCCTGTTATAGCAATTATAATGCACTGTGCTAGATGTTTTATGATTTTTAAATTGTGTTTTTACAGACACTCTGTGGACCACCTAAATGAAACGTGTGGACCACTAGTGGTTCACAAACCAAAGTGTGGGAACCCTTGTACTATCTTTTATTTATTTTTTATTTATTAGATTTATTAGTCGCCCATCTGGCTGGTTGTCCAGCTACTCTGGGCGACGTACAGAATAAAAACATACAAATACATTAAAACATTAAAATCTCAACTATAACATAACCATAAAACTCAGGATGATTAAACACACCAAAACACTATCTGCAACTTTGGGGTATCAAAACAAGCTAACTTTAGTTTAAAAACACGTAAACAATAATGTCTTCAACTGACATCTAAACATGTAAAATGAAGAGGCATAGCTATTCAAGTTTGAAGAATTTGGTGGCAGCCTGGCTAATGAGGCAGATGTTGCCCATCTGCCATCCTTTTCTTAATTTATCCAGAATGCCTGTCAGACCCGTACTCAGGGTCTGGTCTCGTAACAGATCTCTCACGATCCCAATACTAGGTGCTACCACCTGACACTCTGTAACACAATACTGCCCTGAGACTGTGCCTTAGTCTCTTCCATAGATTGTTACGTATTCTCTGGGTGCACTTACAGGCCACAACCCCCCTGTATCTTTCTGCCTTTAAAGAGTAAAGAATTGGATTGCTTTTGGATACCTGCTGCTGTTAAACTATTCTTTCACCACTGCCACCATTGATACTGTTCCCAGCTTTGGTATTTGCTCTGCCCACCCTTCTGGTCTGTAATATCCCAGCCAAGGATCAAGCACGATGTTAAACCAAAACTATTTATTTAATAACACAAGGAATAAACAAGATTACTTTAAGTTCAGTCAGCATGTGCGTGGTTACATATAATAGTTTTCTCTTTATATCTCTTAGTCCTAAAACCTGCCTCGCTACCCACCTAAACGCAAATCCACCCCTCAAAAACCCAGAACCAACAACAACCCTCATTCTCTCATTTATACCTTCAATCACCCAGACGCTCAGCCAGTCACAACTCAGCATTCCTTAACATTCCAACCTATGTACTCCCCCCTCTCACTCACTCTACTTACCACATTTACCCTACAAAACTGACACTTACCATAATTACTGTACAACATTTATAGGGGCATCACAGCCCCCACCCGTCATACCATATCATACCCCCCCTTCCTCATCATCTGACCAATAATGGCACCCCATTCTCTCCACTCATGCCGGCACATAGTACTGAATATGCAACAATTAATAAAACAACTATAAGGCAATGAGTTGCACTGGTACATATAAAGAATGCAAATAGTGTTGTTAAAGTGCATTATGTGTGCAAGGTACATAAAGTGCTCAGCAGTGATGTCTACAAAGCAATAATAGTAGCAGCATAAAATCATTTCGGCAACCAAACTGGTATATAGATAAACAGATAGCTTACGTTAATAAAAGCACTAAAATAAAAAAGTGCAAAAGGTGTTATAAGTTCTCAAAGTGCACTGTGCTTGCAGTAACCATTTGCCATTTGCAACTTGTGACCCTATCACCTGGACAAACTCACCTTAAAACTCAGATAATCACAAAAACTATTGGGGGCCCAGTGCACACCCAGTACCCCCCCCCCCCCAATCAGTTTAACTCCACCTCTCATTCCGAACTGAAGTGCATCCATTTACACTTGCCCTGAATGAAGCACTATATGGTTCCCTGGGCCTCACCCCTTCAGGAACCTGTTCATCAGTTTCTGCAGAGTGGGATGTCCTGTTCCCATCACTCTCTCCAAATGGCTTCTGAGAATGGGCTGGCCCCTTCTGCCACCCCCACCAGGATCAGTCCACCAATTGCAACTTGTCTCCTGCAATGGATTGGCTTGTGTGAGCTCTGCCTGGAAGGCATTGTTTTGGGCTTCTAGCTGCAATTCAGGTCAGTTTGCTGGAGAATCAGCAGCAGTTGGTGGAGAAAACAGATGGGATGGCTGTTGTTAAAGTGCTGTCTTCTCTGTTGCTGACTCACTTGTGCTACTGGAATATTTATGCTCTTGGCCTAGTCAGCATTGAACAAGACTGTTAAACAGACTATTTTTGCACATAAATTAAACATAATTAACAAGTTGTGAAGATGTTAGACTTTGTGAAGCCAATATTTTTATTTTTATAGAATAACACTTTTGCAAATCCTTCTACCCCAGCATACATCTTCTTATATCTTTCTGCCAGCTGTCACGAGATCTTCTGTTTTTTAAACGCTCTCTGCATTGTAAACACATCTGTCAGTTAACTTTATTCCTATTCAGATTCAGATGTGCAATCCCAAATAAGAAACCGTTGAAGTGTGTATGTGTGGGCTTTCATAAAACATGCACACCTTTCAAAATGCCACTCTTGCAGTGGAATTAAGTGTAAAAGCCACAAACATTCAGTGAAGTGAACCATATCTTTCATTAAGGGGTTAACCCAGAGAATCACTTTCATTCAAAAGATGCAGCTGGTATGGGGGATGAACCCTGCAACTTTACCAGCAGTTATTGAGAAGGGGTGTCTGAGATGAGAGGAAGCTGAATCAGCATTGTGCAGTTACGCAGCTGCTGATTGGCCAGCAGTGTTCTGTGTGGCCTATTGTCTGTGTCCATGCAAGGTGTAACGACGTGCCCACCCACCCCACCTCCAACACTGTCTTTCAGTGCCTACTGGTAGAGAGATGGGAGTGCTCCCTTACCTTCAGTTGCCTCTTCGTGTGGGCCCCACCAGACTACCTTACTATATCTCCTGAATTAAAGGCAAAAATGATTGTCCGCATTCCTGATTTGACAATCCTAGCTCAGCACTCAATATAGCTGCAGCAATCACCCCTCAAGAAATACTGTTGGGATATGCTTATCTGCTGTCTTGCTGCTTGCCATGCTATGCGATTGCAGACTGTTTTGTCAAAAATGTGAGGACAGATATCTGTACATTTCCCTCTTCCCACCTCTTACATCTCCTGAGTAGGCATTTCACTGTTTAGGACATTAATATTTTCTAGTGTTCTCTTTTGCTCATTTTCTTGGGTTTTTTGAATGACATATTTCTTTAGATTAGATTTCCTTTTATATGTTATATGAATACCTCTGGATCTGTTTGTTCACATAGTAATGTCATATGTGCAAATGATTTCCTACATAGGATTCTTGTTAACCATGAATCTCTACTAGTCCCTTTAATATACCTTAGATTTGATGGGGTCCATGGGAGGCATCTGACCTGTGTGTATCTTCATGGAATGGATCAAAGTTTGATATTAGTCCTATAAGCTAAAACATTGTGAGACTGAGTTACTGATGTTACATTGTTGGGTTGCCACTTGTTTTACACTTCCTTCGGGCTTCCGACTTTGTGTTGGTATGACATGCATAGCCTCTTTTAATCTTGGTGGGACATAACCCAGATTCCTGGTGGGGAAAAGGACACTGTATGTTTGTGAAAGTGCTAGTCTTCCTTGTCACCTTCCAGGAGGTAAGGTTTTCTTATGTTTGGTTATTGTTTTGGGATTTTTTTTTCCAGTTTGGTGGGGGGAGGAAGAAACAGCACAGGTTGCAGTGGATGCTTGAAGGATTGTGAGTGGAATCAAGGTGGGAATTCCACCTTGATTCTGCTCACAGGAATTCAAGCAAGAGTGCTCAAAGGTGCTCACATAGTCAAGCACCCTTGCTTTGAATTCTTGGCCCATCTGTAGTGAAAGGCACTGCTTCCCTTCTACTTACAAACCCTCAACAAGCACTAGAGTAAAAAAAAGTTTGAAGGGATGTTGGATTATGCTGTCAGGAAGCAGAAACAGACCAAACTAATTATGATTGAGGGAAGGAGTAGTAGAATGACACAATTAATAGGGGAAGCAGTTAAGGCAAAAACATATAAATGCAATGCCATTTCGAAGTATCCTGGATACACATACATGGCTTATGAAATACATACTGCAGGGATGGGGCACCTATCACTCTTTAGGTGGTGTTAGACTTTAGGTCCCATTATCCCTGCCATTGGCCAGGCTCCTGAGGCTGATGTGAATTGGTGTACAACCATGAATCCCGTTTGTCTGTGAGCAAGAAGAGAGCAAGGGATACAGACAAAGACAATATCAGGGTCTGCTCCAGCCTCCCCCAGCTCAAACCAGCGAACACCTGTGCCCTGTGAGAAGGGAGTGAGGGGGGCAGGCAGAAGCAACTTTGGAGCTTGATCAGTTTACTATTCTCTTCCCCTCCCCCAGTCAATTTTACATTGTATATCATTTATTTGTTTTAGTATTTTAAAATTGTAAACTACCTTAGGTACCTTGGTCAAAAGGTAGTATAGAAATGCAATAAATAAATAAATGTTTGAAGGGTCACAGGTTCCCCATGTCTAATGTATTGATGTAATGTAATTCTACGCATGTATACCAGAAATAAGTGCCATTGAATTCAAGTATGTATATAGGATTACAGCCTAGTATGCTTTAGACTAGGTTGTCAAACTGAAAGCTATTATACTCTGGCTTTTACCCAAATAAGAGCAGAATTGATTTAACTACTCCTAATCATCATAAAAAGTCTTGAAAAGATTTTTCTTTGAATAACTTCTCTTTTAATGTAAAATGTCAAATAGAAAACCCAATACTGCACTACAATTCAGCCTGAAGGAAAAAATAATAATTTGAGCAAATAACTGAGCAATTCAGCTTTTATTTGAACATTATATTTAATCAGAATGACACAGAATTTTTAAATCAAGTAATTACTGTGTTAAGGAAGTTTGAATTTAAAGAATTAAACCACCAAGACTTTTATATAATTACAGCATATAAAGTTAACCAGTAATTAAAACCAAGACATGGTTGTAAAAATAGATGATAATAAGTAATGAATAAATCATTACTGTCTCAGGCTGGTATTTGGTGTATGGCAAGTTTTTGTGCAAATCAACAATGAAATATGTTCCCATCCTTTTATTAAATAAGTCCGAAGTGTCTCTGGATCATGCCCACTACTCTGAACTATACCATACTGATGCTTTTGATGTGCTGTTTTTCACCCTGGTTGTAAACACAGTCCTTGAAACAAATTCCATTGAATTCAATAGAATTCACTAATAGGCAAAAAACCTTGTGGTTTAAGAATGTACCTATAGCCAACAGATATTTCTATAAAACTTTCAAAAGCAGGGAAACTGGGCAGCTCTAGGGAATGCACCAGGGGAGCAGAAGACCTGACCTCCTCTCGGAGATATTGGACTGCCCTACAAATTTGTCAAAATGCAAACACAATTTGGGTTGGTCTTTCACAGTCCAATTCATTTCCTGTGTAGCTTGGAAGAATTTGGTAATGTGTGCCTCTCAGCATATGGTGAGTGGTGGCAACACCTGCAGTCAGCCCAAATAACAAAGAAGACATGTCCTGTGCTGATTTTGTTTTAGCAGTGAGGAGGAGGGGGAAGGAGGGGATTGGAAAAGGATGGGGAGTGGAAGGGAGGGGTGAAGGAAGGGAGAGGGAAGGGGCAAGAGGGAGGGGATAGGAGGAGGGGAGGGCAGGTTTGATCATTTGCATGCTTTTCGAGTTCAGTGGGATTTACTCCTGTGCAATCATGCTTAGGATAGATGACACTGACCTGTGGGAGTGGGGGAGGAGGAGGGGAGGAGATTGGGTGGGTGAGTGAGTGAGAACTGGGCAGAGGGGAAGCCCCTTTCCTTTCCAAAAGGAAAACATTGTGAACAGTATCATTCTTTTTCAGGGTTTCCCCCACCTTTTTATTCTACAGCAGGCACATATAGCCTCCCACCCAAATTTAAACCAAAGCTGTCCCTGGCCACATCCACACCAGACTGTTATTTCACTTTAGGCAGTCATGGCTTCTCCCAAAGAATCCTGGGAAGTGTAGTTAGGGAAGGGTGCTGAGAGTTGTTAGGAGATGCCCTGTTCCACTCACAGAGCTTCAATCAGAGCGGCTGACTGTTAAACTAGTCTGGCCACTGGAGCTCTGTCAGGGGAATAGGAGTCTCCTGTCAGAACCCTTCACAAACTACACTTCCCAGAATTGTTTGGGTGAAACCATGAATGCCTCACATGAAATCAAAGTCTGGTGTGGGTGTGGCCCCCTGATTAGCCAAGCCCAGCAGCTGTGAGTCTGGCTTTTAGAACACTGGCAGTTGGTTCTTACTGAGCATGCCCGACATCATTGAGTTCAATGCAAAATTTCTTAAATTAATTAAAAATCAGCCAGGCATTTTTTTAAACTTTTAAACTGCAGAAGATGAAGGTCAGAGTATGGGGCAAGGTCAGTAATAGGATTTCAGGTACTCTGTGAACATGGCTGATTTTTAATGAATTTCAACAGATTATGAGAACTCTGACAGAAAAAAGTCCAAAAGGGGTCTGGTTTTTCTCTCTCTCTTTTTACACTTTGAACTCTTGATTCTCTCTGACTGTTTTGTTTATTTTCATGAAAATTTACAGGGTTGTTAAACAAGTGTTTCTGAGTTCAGGACTATAAGTTTTGTAATGTTTTGTTTTGAAATGAGCTTATGGGAAGCATCAGAATGGCTTGGGGGTATTTTCAATTTAACATTGCGGAATGAGAAAAATCCATGCTGACTATAGTATACAGCCACTCTCGTGACTGTGTAATTTATTCTACAAATCTTTGAGTATTATTGTGGCTTAGACTATGTCAGCATGCATCATGGAGAGGAACTGACAAGTTGGATTGCACTAACAAAAATCTATTCATGGACTGCTGTTTGACTCAGATAATCTTTATTGCTTGTCAATGGCAGGAATAAGAATGAGTCTCCTTAATGCTGTCCAGCACACTCCTTTTCCCCACCACCAACCATTTCTCATATTTGTGTGTGTATCTACGCTTGTGTACACAGCATACATATAAAGCACATGATTTCCCTCAAAGAATTCTGGGAACTGTAGTTTACCACACAGGACTACAACTCCCAGCACCCTTTACAGTTTCCAGGATTCTTTGGGGAAAGTCATGTGTCTTAAATGTATGCTGCACATGCAGCATCTGTCTGTCTGTAGTGAAGTGTGGTGTACTGGCTGGAGGATGGAAGTATAGTAGTAGCTGCCTAGCTTTCTGATACATTCAGGAATCTGAACTGGGTGTTTTCTCTTTGCCTGAACATTAATAGTGACAGAAATAGCTTCCTGTGTCAGTGTGCTGAAGTGCACAGTACTTAATGTAAAATTAAAGGTAAACCATATACATCTTGCCCTGTTAGAGTTCTGCACTCGTTATTGAATGAAATCTATATGTAGGAGTCCATGCATATCTGTTTGGCATATTAGCTAGCTTCTTTTTATTCTCAGTACACATTCTTCTGTCCTCTACCAAGGCTTCTGATACGTGCAGAGGACGTCATGGAGAGGCAGACTTTTCCCATTTGCACTGGAGTATTGAGAAGGTAAGAAAAAGGAGTCTCTTGCCATTTCCTCCCTTCTTCAAACTGCTGCATAAGTTGAGAGGAAACTCCCCTTCTTTCTCAGTCCCTCTGGCAAGTGTACAGAGGTGGACCCTCCTGCTATTTGTTCCTTTCTTCAAAATGCAGTGCAAAAGGAGTCTGTCAGAGGCTGCTGGAAGACCAGGGGTGTTTCCTCCTGTTGAGGGGATTGTGGATGCCATGTTGGATGCTACAGTATCTGAAGCACCATGATGTGACCTCTTTGCTTTAGTAATATACTTAGTGGTGCACAACATATGCACACTTTCAAACTGTGTTTTAAGGTTCCTTAAACTCTTGTCATGTGTTTCTTAAGGAGAGAATAATATTGGCAGAACAGTTTTCCTGAAGGGCAGCTTACCTTCAGTATCTGAAGTGCTGTTGCAGGGGGAGTGCTGGGTGTATAGTAAAATATATTCATGTGAAGCTGGCAGTTAAGTCCAACCAAAAAGTTCTGGCAATACCCTACGTAAGCTGAATGTGGTATAGGATCTTCTGCAATGTGCAGTGCATTGGTGTCTGACCTTCATAGATTCTTTTGACTGTATTGGGTGTTCCCTGAAGGTGAAAGATTTCAAAGCTAATATTTCTTACTCTTATTTTAATAGATTGCAATAATCCCTGATCTGAACTGATTACCATATAACAATGGTTTTCCCACTGGAGCAGAACAAGGCAATACCAATTGTGATAACACTGTAGATGAAGAACTTGTTGCCTGCCAGCCTGTAATAATCAGTTTTTAGTTAGAGCAGTGAAATATTATGAAGACAACTTAATAATGAAGTATTTTTTAATGATTACACCTGTTTAATGTTTGGAAAAGGCAATACTGTTTTTTTTAACGGTTGTTATAAAAATGAGATGTTAGCAGCCTATTTGAAGAAATGCAGTCAACTTAGAAGATAGGACTTAATCCAACCAAAATAAAGCACATTTGAATCCCAATGATTTGGTGGGAGATTCAAAGCCATTAATAGTCTATCGTGTTTAAATCAATGGGAAGTGCATACCTTTGACCGGATCATCTCTTTTATTTTTACTGTAAGATGGATATTGAATGATGTTTATTTTTCTTTATATCCACCTCTACTGGTCTGATTAAGGAATTCTCTGGGGACCAAAATTCTATTACAGGGTTATATTTAAGAATCAGTGTCTGGTCAGTACACAGGACCCTTAAAATATGCAGATATGTTCCTTGGTGCCTATGTTTGATACATGCTCATTGTGTATTAAACATTTTTCATAATTCTAGTTCACTTCTTGATAAATAGAGCTTCGAGTATTTATCATAACCAATGTCTATATCTATGTGGCTATATACAGTATGCACTTTCAAATGTTTTAAATATATCCTGATACTTTACCCATGAGAGCAGGAGTGACATATAACCCAAAATTCAAGTTGTTAAAATTAACCAGCTATGTTGTTTTTTGTAAAAGGCAGATCTGTAAATAGAATGCTAGATTCATGTTTTAGATCTCTCCCTCCTGTGAGGCAAAAATCTGTGGAGATGACTCGTTCCAACATTTAAACTAAAAGGTTGTCCAATTGAATTGCTTCTTTGGGAATCCTCTAGAAACATTCCTTTGTAGGAGACTGCTACATCGTAAGAAATCCTCTTAAACCGTCTCATTTGGATGTGCCTGGCTTATTGTGCTTTACAAGCAATTCAGTAATTCTTGAGATGGAAGGAAAATAAGTTGGAAACTTTTTCTGATAACCTGCATTCCAATATATTTGCAAAAGTGAAGTGTCAATGTTCTTACCCTGATACAGGGCATAAGAAGTTTGTGTTCTGTGACTGCAAGCTTAAGAAAACTCTGTTTCATTCTTCATTCAGATAGCGGAAGGCTATATATTTGGGGCTATCTGGTACCTGTAGATACATGTTGTGGGAAGTGAAAAGAATCTCTCGGGAAACAGAATTATTTTTCTCCAGTTGCAGGGCATAAAACAAAGTAACATGTTGCTGAGAGGCATAAACCTCTTCTAATTCTAGTCCTCTATTGTAAAATATCGTGTCTTCCAAGTTGTTTTTATTGTTGATGGAGTACTGGCTTGTTCAAGATCTATCCATAGACAAAACGTTGCCACCTTCCCAAAACAATTCTTAGCTCCCTGTAGTGTACTGTTGTTCATTGTTGACATGCTGGTGGTTTAGCTACAAATTTCTCTTCCCCTCATGTGGGAATAATCAATCTAAATGGTAAGATATAACATTAATTCTACAGCAGCCCTTCACCTGTTGACTTTCTTCCCCGCCCCCTTTTTAATAAAAGGTAGAAATTTCTCCCACTTAAAACAAGGAGGAAGATCTTAAAAACTGCTTTGTAGAGTTACACTAGTTGCTTATTATTAACTGTTATTTTAGGACTGTATCCAAGTTACTGTTTTACTGTGATTGTGATACATTCTTGTTTTTACATCGTTTTGGAGGTGTTTGCAATCTAGATGAAGAGAGATGGGCAGTTATAGAACATGGAGCTGTATTTTAGTTTGGACTATGGAAATAAGATTCATTCTATCGCCAGATGATCTAGGATCTGTGGTCCAAGTAAGGACATGTTGACGCAAACTGATAGGTAACGGCAATGAATATTCCTTAAAAACTGAGAGGAGATGATTGATTGCCACAGTTCAGTTCAGTTCTCGTTTTCATATGTATATACTCCAGGAATATACCTGGTTAGCAAATGATTGTATTGGATGTTGTGTTTGAGTAAGGAATGAAAGATGGTCCACTCTCTGAACTGCTCTCAAGATCTATTGTTACATCCACACATCCCTCCTGCCTCTGGTCTGACAGAATGGGAGGTCAGAGTTCAGTCATAGCATAATTTTGAAAAGTAGACGTCATGGAAAAGTGCAACATGTAGGGTGCAATCCATTTGATTAAACAGAGCCATGTTTTTCCTCTCCCCCTCTTTACTTGCTCATGCAGGAAAATGCACAGATAGCATAATACACCATTGGAGGCAATGGGAGGTATTTTTTTATTTATATATTTTAAATATTAAATACTTATAACCCACCCTTTATCCAGAATCTCAGGGCAGCAATAGTAATTTATGTACCTTACATATTACCATCCTGTGTAGAGGGAATATGGGAGGCATGTAGACCTCCATTCACTTATTAAGCTGTCTGTGCATGTGCTAGTGTGTGTATTGGATGGTGGTAACAGGACTCCCTTGAACCTAATGAGAATCTTCTTTGTAAATTTTCTTCATGGTGCAAATTAATCATCCCAATAATGTAGTAAAATAATGCATTAATAATAATAATCTCGAATAGTTTTGTGTGATTATTTTAAGTAGATACAGAAAGACTGATCTGTTATTGTTTTCAAATTTCTGTAAATTGATAGAGTTTAGGGCCTCTTTCTCCCTTGATAAAGAATGGATCACTGAGTACATCCTGTTGCATAAGGAATCTGTAGGGCTGAGAGGAAAGAACAGAGTGGTATAAGTAAATATTAAGTGATTAACAAATAATACAAATTTTAAAAGCAAGCACAATAAATAGGCTTGTGTTTAGTTATTACTGAAACAATGCACAATATTAGGTGTTAGGTATTGGCTATACAATGTTTCCTTACAAGGCATGTACTCGCTCTAGCTAAGGGTAGGTACTTCTCAGTTTATTTGGTTTTAATGAGAGAAAGCTGAGTAGAGTTGATCTGTCAGCTGTGCCCACCTGGGTAACCAAGTAAGCAACACCATAGGCTTGAGGAAGAGAGGTACCACTGCTGTGATCTTTAATTAATTAATTTATTTAAATTTATTTATTTATTTAAAATATTTCTGTCCCGCCCTTCTACCCTACAATAGGGCACTCAGGGTGGCTACGATAAAATTGTACACATATATAATAAAATATACAATAAAAACACAAACATTACAGTAAATTAAAATGCATAAAATACAGTTAAAATACATAAAATGCATTATGCATACACATACACACACATACATGTATATATGTGCATACGCATATGAGGGAGTGAGAATAAAAGAAATTAAAAGATAAAAATAAAAGATAAAAAACTTTAAACAGTGTCAGGCTGACCCGTCAGTCCCAACCAAAGGCTCTCCAGAACAAAATAGTTTTTACAAGTTTCCGGAAAACCATCAGTGAGGGAGCAAAGTGGGCTTCTTGGGGCAGGGAATTCCAAAGTCTGGGAGCCACAATTGAAAAGGTTCTCTCCCATGTGCCTGTCAATCTAAATTTTCATTCCAGACATGCAGAGGAGACCAGAGGCAGATGATCTTAAATCCAGGGTAGGAACATATTGATGTAAGCAGCAGGGCTGTGGAGTCGGAGTCGTGGAGTTGGAGTCGGAAGCAATTTTGGGTGGAGTCAGAGTCGGTAGGAATGTACCGACTCTGACTCTGGCTTCAAAATAAAATTAATATTTTAATTTTAATATTAATTTATTAATATTAATAAATTAATATACATTTGCCATTTATGAAGGAGTCGGAATCGGGAGTTGGACAGTAGAAAAATAGAGGAGTCAGAGTCGAAGGTTTGATGTACCAACTCCACAGCCCTGGTAAGCGGTCCCTTAGGTACACTGGTCCAGGGTCGTTTGGGGCTTTAAAGGTCAAAACCAGCACTTTGGTTTAAGCGCTGGTGAGTTAAACATGTTCTTAAGTATAGATATAAGGTGCTTAACTTTGGCAACATTGTAATACATGTTTTGAGATCCTAATCACAGCCTCCTTCAACAATGTTGGCATAGAGCCTTCTTTTAGGGAGGTGATAATCAGATAGGTCAACCAACCAGCCACCCCCAATCTGGTGGATTTAATTAGCCAGGATGGGCAAGGATCAAGCGAGCAGGTAGTGTCCCTCATTTCTCCCAGAATCTTGTCCACATCCTCAGGCTTTACAAGCTGAAAAGTATCCATAGAAAAATGACCAGAGGAAGCAACGGGGATATCTGGCAGTACTGTAATTAATGAGGAGTCCAAGTCAATCCGAATGCAAGCAATTTTATCTGTGAAGTGTCTCACAAACATGTCACAGTGAGCAACTGATGGTTCAGAGTCTGCTGTTGGGCCAGAGCCCAAAAGACCCCGGACCACCCGAAAAAGCATTGCCGGACGGTAAAAAGTAAGCTTTTTTCGCTGCCGTCACCGCCACATGGTAGGCTCGAAAATGAGCTCTAACCAGTGTTCGGTCAAAGGCAGATTGAGATTTTCTCCATTGTCGCTCTTGCCGTCGTCCCTGCCGTTTCATCATACCCAAGGTTTGAGTAAACCAAGTTGTATTACGGGCCTTCCCTGGTGGGAGAGGGTGCTTTGGAGCGATAGTGTCCACCGCCTGGGTCACCTCCATATTTCATAGGTTGACCAGGGCTTTGGCAGTAGTGCCAGCCATGTTGGGAACATCCCCCAGAGCATTCAGGAAACCATCAGGATCCATAAGTCTCTGGGGACAGACCATCATAATTGGCCCATCACCCCTGCAGAGGTTATCAGGGGCACAAAGTCTAAACCTAATCAGGCGGTGATCTGACCATGACAACGGAGTCACCGGGAACCCCTCCATCCTCAGATCACCAGCTTCCTGTCCTGAACAAAACACAAGATTTAAGACTCCCATCTCCCTCTTCAGGGTTCCTGTTCAAGATTACAGTTTTGAGTGTTTTGTATCTTTTGTTGGTTAATCAGGACAGAGTAGAGTAGAGGCTGTCGCTATCCATAGGTCTCCCTGCCTGAGCTAATGAGGGTGGTCTTGGATTAGGTGTTGAGGACCTCTAGGATGTTAGTTTTGGGGAACCTTAACAAAAGCAGCCAAGACTGCCTTACTAGGCATTGCAAAGGACTTCATGGCCTCCATAAAAATCAAGGAGATGTTCCAACATATCAGTCCAATCCATGTAGTAGGAAACACTCTTTTTTGGGTTTTCTCAACTTGACAGGAGGACTGTGATCTGCGTGGGAATAAGGGAACTTATTCTGACTCCCTTGTCATGGTTGGATTAGAAATGTAAAATTTCCAGAAATCTTGAAGCCATGGGGGGAGGGGCTTTTGGGGGGGTCAGAAAAAAGTGCAGAAATTGTGGGGAAAATTGAAAAATATGCAATAGTTTTTTTAGCATCTTTACAGATTGAAAGTCACTTTGTTACTTTAGGAACATAAAATGTGTTATGTATAACTTGGTTTGCCAATAAAATTATCATTTGTTATACTGAAACTACAGTTTATTCAGACAATAATAACAAACTGAAATTATTTTTTAGTTTTTTTGTATTTATTTACTTATTTATTTAATGTATATCCCAAAGTTCCTCCCAAAGGAGCCCAAGGTGGCAAACACACAAGCAATAAAACATCTAAAAAAAGTTTTAAGAAAATAAAACAAATTAAAAATTATGTATTATGAAAATTATTAATTATCCTCCACTCCTCCATAGTGTCAAGCAGACATAAAGCACTCATTTCTTGAGAGCTGAGGAAAGAGTTTGTGGGGGAACCAAGACAAAATTAGTAGTACATGACATTTAATCCGTCCCATTTTCTCTATCACCTTCTGCTTCTTTGTGTTGCTCTGTATTTAGAATAATAGAACCATAGGATAGTAGAGCTGGAAGGGCTCTATAAGTCCATCCCCTTGCTCAATGCAGGAATCCATGTTAAAGCTTACTAGGTGGTTGTCCAGCTGTCTCTTGAATACCTCCAGTGTTGGAGAGCCCACCATCTCCCTAGGTCATTGGTTCCATTGTCGTACCGTTCTAACAGTTAGGGAGTTTTTCCTGATGTTCAGTTGAAATCTGGCTTCCTGTAACTTGATCCTATTATTCGGTGTCCTGCACTCTTGGATGATTGAGAAGAGAGGATCCTGGCCCTTCTCTGTGTGACAGCTTTTCAATTACTTGAAGAGTGCTATCATGCTATCATATCTCCTCTCAGTCCTTTCTTCTCAAGGCTAAACATGCCCAGTCCTTTCAGTCTCTCCTCATAGGGCTTTGTTTCCAGTCTCCTGATCATCTTCGTAGCCCTTCTTTTCCAGTTTGCCTGCACCCTTCTTAAAATGTGGTGTCCAGAACTGGACGCAGTACTGAAGATGAGGCCTAACCAGTGCTGAATAGAGGGAAGCTAGTACTTCATGCAATTTGGAAACTATACTTCTGTTAATGCAGCCTAAAACAGCATTTGTCTTTTTTGCAGCCATATCACACTATTGGCTCATATTCAGCTTGTGATCAACAACAATCCCAAGATTCTTCTTGTATATAGTATTGCTGAGCCAAGTATCCCCCATCTTATAACTGTGCATTTGGTTTCTTTTTCCTAGATGTAGAACCTTGCACTTATACCTGTTAAATTTCATTCTATTGTTTTCAGCCCAATGCAGTGGCCTATCAAGATCACTTTGAATTTTGTTTCTGTTCTCCAGGGTATTACCTATCCCTCCTATTTTTGTATCATCTGCAAATTTAATAAGCATTCCCTGGACCTCCTCATACAAATTCATTAATAAAAATGTTGAAGAACCCTGTGCCTAGGACTGAGCCTGCAGTACCTTGTTACCGCCCTCCAGTTTGAGAAGGAACCATTGATAAGCACTTTTTAAGTATGATTCTGTAGCCAACTGTGGATCCACTTGATAATTGTTCTATCCTGTCCACATTTAGCTAGCTTGCTATTCGGAATGTCATGGAGTACATTGTCAAAAGCTTTGCTGAAGTTGAGATAGATTATGTTCCCAGCATTCTCACAGTCTACCAGGAAGGTTACCCAATCAAAAAATGATTCTCTCACTCCTAGTCCTTTGAGGTCAAGTCAAGAGGACAGAAATAGATTCACCAACTATACCAGCAATAGGAAGCCCACAAGCAAAGAAGGCACTGAATCCTCCCTCCTCCTGTGTCAATGACAGTGTGTTGTAGAGGCAGAAATGCATCTTGCTCTTGCATTTGAGAGTTGTATTCTCAGTGTACAATGCAGGACTTGTTTGTCCTCAGTGTACAGGAATTGTAATGATCTGATGTTGTATACATAGTCTTACTTAAATTTCTTCTTGTTACTTGGTTTTTGAAATCATTTGGAGGGAGTAAACATATGTCTATGCTGTCTTAAATATTTTATTCATCGTTCTAAAAGAAAATATTTCATAATCCATTTTTTTCAGAAAAAAACAAAACAAAAAGACTTTGGACAACAAGAACAAAAAGTCCCCCCCCTACATTTTTCTGTTTTTTTCCCCCTGGGCCACCCATCTCTAGGTGGAAGTACTTACTGGTAATCAGTGCCTGGCCATGATAATGTTCTGGATGATGGTCAGTCCACTAAATATTAAAACAAACAAGCTGGAGGCATTGTGAGTAGGTATTTTGTCTAGTCAAGGGAAAGGTGTTCAGCTTGTGCTAGACAGGATTGCACCCCCCCTAAAAGAACATGTTCAGAGCCTCCCATTTCTTGTCCCTAGAGATACAAATTGCTTCTATTGCACAGGGAGTGTTTTACCTGTTTAGAGATTGTCCAAACTCAGTAATCCATGCTCTGGTGATCTTCAGATTAGACTACTCTAATGTGCTGTGCCTGGGGCTGCTGTTGAAGGCTGTTTGGAAACTTCAATTTACGCATAATGCAGCTAGTAGATTATTACAAACGAGGCCTGGGCATTATGATCATATTATACTTTGCTGTGCTAACTGCACTGATTCCCACTTGAGTGTTCTTTCATCATCAGGAAAAGGCATTAGCTTTTTCCCCCCTTGTAAACTGAATGAAGATTATGACTGAATAATGATATAACATTAGAGAGTATGTGTGTGTGTGTGCGCGCACACACATTGGTTTAAGCGCTAGTGAGTTAAACATGTTCTTAAGTATAGATATAAGGTGCTTAACTTTGGCAGCATTGTAGTACATGTTTTGCGACCCCTTTTTCATGAGTATGACACTACTAGAACTCAAAATAGAAGTAACCTACTTAAACAGTAAGCTGCACCTGAGTGATCTTTACGTCTTGGCTTGGAAATGAAAAGGATTAGTCAAAGTTCAAATGTTCTCTGTTTTGGTCTAAACACAAGAGTATGCACTCTTTCATACAGAACCTGTAATCTTCTGCCATTTTTTGTTGTTCCTATGGTCAGGTGGTAAGAACTGGTAAAGTAGGGACAACAAATGTTTATGTTGGCCATTCATTCTAGCCATCAGACCTTCAAGATTGTCTCAATGTCTGACGCTAATGCATGTGTACTGAGAGCTGAAGTACAGATTAGAAGAATCATGTCGTGTTGCTTTTGTTTCACTGTCAGCGGAGGTGGAAGATTTAACACTTGACTGTTTTTCAGGAGCAGTGAGAGATTATTAGATAGGTATTCCACTTTTTAATAGTGACCCAGGGAAATTGAAAAGCAGTAGTAGACAGAGCACCTAACAGTTGGAGTAAAATCAATCATGATGAAGACTATTAGGAATAGATATATCTCCCCCCCCCATTTACAGGTTACTAAAACAGAATAGAATATCTTTCTTCTGCAGTCATTTTGTATAGGCAGCAAGTTTCACATTCTGTACTAGCATAATTAAGTGTTCTAGTTCTGTTGTGCTTTGCTTGAAATTCTTTATAGATTCACATAAACACCTGCTCTATTTTTAGTGAACTGGCTCCATTGACTGTTGAGTTCTCTGTATTGCAGGAAAAAACTTGATTGCTCTAGCTTTCTCTTGGCTGGTACTGGAAGCAACTTGATCCTACTTTTGTTTTAGGGAACAATAGGGCACTAGTATCTTCAATCACTTAATGATATGACTTATGCAACTATTTCTTTGAATATCAAAGAGACTATACGGTGAGACTTGTCCAGAAGTTCCAGCAGCTGTTTGCTTCTGCATTGTTCATTCTTTCACATTATTCCTGCATTGTGTTTTTGTCTAAAAAATCGGATATTCCTGATTGGAATTTGACAGGAAGGTACTAAAGCTGTGGTTTGGTGCTTCACTGGTGTAGTGAAGAACAGAACACTTAATGGTATGTGGAGACAGGAGTAGTGACAGACAGAGCAAGAAAATTAATACAAGGCTGTAATCTATGCATGCTTACATGGGTGTAAGCCCCATTGAGCTCAGTGGGGCATATATAAGGTTGCTCTACATATCCCATCCAAACATCTTTCTCAGGTGGCCCAATTCAAAACAGAGCAGGGTTTCTGTACCTTAAGTTATGTAGAATAGAACATTTCAGTATGTGCAGTTTACAGGACAAAAAGTACACCTGCTACAATTCATTCTTCTACACAGGTATTAAAGTGGCAGAGCCCTCTTTTGCATCAGAACCCTCTCTCCTTTCTCCGCCCCAAACCTGCTTTTATCTCTTTCCATCCTTCCTAAGGATTAAATCCTCTAAATACTTACATAGGAGTATTATTTGTTAAATTACCAAAAGCAGCATTTTGTAATTATTCTCTACCCCATAACAACAACAGCAAGAACACAAGTATAGCTGCAGAGCAGCTCTTTATCCAATCTTTCTCTTGTTTCAAATGGAATTTTTTTTTTTAAAAGCAAGCAAGAAGAGGGGGTTTCCCTTTCTTGGGCTACAGTCTGAAAAAGACTGTCCCTGTCCCTTTTCCCTCATGTGTCGTGCATTTTACATTGTTAGCCTAAGAGCAGTTATTTAACTTTTGTAAATTGTATTTTGTAAATTGTGTTGTTTTATTGATGTATTTTATATTGTATTTTTATATTTGTGTTTTTGTAAGCCGCCTTGAGGGCCTTTGGCCGAAAGGCGGGAACAAACAAACAAACAAACAAACAAATAAATAAATAATAGGGAAAAAACTGGTATAACAGTAGAGCAGCTCCTTTTCCACCCTTCCTATAAGCTCTTCCTTGCAAAGGGAACTGTAAAATCAAGAAAGAAGAGGGTATTTCCCTTTTGCCGCTACTGCTTGCTTCCCTGCTATCTCTGGAGTCTGCTGAGCTCTCCTGTTTACTATTGAATAGCTTTCTCATTCAGTAGGACACTGCTTTCTAGCTTGAGCAAAGTGAGTGTTATGAGTCGGGAGCCAGTTATAGCAGTACACCACATAGGAAATTGGGAGAAGTTTAAACTTCAAATAGAAGAAATAAATGATGGGTTGTGGGTATGTTAGTCAGATAATGACCTCTTTCATGCAGATGACTAAGTCCTGAGGACTTCTGATTGGTGAGGTATTGCTAATCACAAGAGAGGTGTCTAAATGGAGGGTCTTTGGGTCTGGTGGCCCTACCAGGCTATTTTTTTAAAAAAATTGCTAAAGACTTTTTCTGTGATGGAAGGAATTGCTTGGTGAAAATAGTTTTTCTCTCCCTGCATTTGCTACATGTGTATGCAGGCTTGTAGCTATTTGGGACAGTTGATACATTCCTGAGAGACTGAATGAGTTATCTGATTGTCATGATTGACAATTATAAGTGTGTGTGGAGTGTGGACAGAGACAGTGGGTTGTAGTTCTATTTTATTTTTTGTGAGGGAGAATGTATCCTTATCTATTTAAGCTGAAAAACTAATTCTTGAGTACTCGGACAGGAACTGAGGTGTTTTTTTTTTTAATCTGCTGCTGTTTTCTGTATTGTTTTGAACAGTTTTTATTGAATTTTGTATATCACCTTAAGACATGTGGAAGGTGATTGATAAATAAATAATAAAATAAAAGTAGAAAAAATATTCTGTGCTGCCTGCAACCACCTTGTGTAGTGAAGGTTTTAGTAATATCTATTATTTATTTATTTATTATTTGATTTATATCCTACACTCCTCCCAGCAGGAGCCCAGGGCGGCAAACAGAAACGTTAAAAACACATCATAAAAAGTCCTTAAAATACATTAAAACAAAACAACGTTAAAAACATTTTTTTTAAAAAAGCTTTAAAAACATCTTTTTTTTAAAAAAAAAAGGTTAAAAACATATTATTAAAGAAAACATTAAAAGCAATTCTAACACAGACGCAGACTGGGATAGGTCTCAACTTAAAAGGCTTGTTGAAAGAGGAAAGTCTTCAAAAGGCAGTGAAAAGATAGCAGAGATGACGCCTGCCTAATATTTAAAGGGAGGGGATTCCACAGGGTAGGTGCTGCCACACTAAAGGTCCGTTTCCTATATTGTGCAGAATGAACCTCCTGATAAGATGGTATCTGCAGGAGGCCCTCACCTGCAGAGCGCAGTGATTGACTGGGTATATAAGGGGTAGGATGGTCTTTCAGGTATTCTGATCCCGAACTGTATAGGGCTTTGTACACCAAAACTAGAACCTTGAACTTGGCCCATAAATATAATTTAATTGGCAAGCATAATAGTGTATTAAAGCCTTTAGGTGCTCACATTGCCATTTTTTAAAAAAAAAATATGTGTTGCATTCTGAGAAATAGGTTTGCTTTTTGGGTTTGTTTGTTTGTTTGTTTATATTGCCCCATAGCCAAAGCTCTCTGGGTGGTTTACAGCAATTATAGTAAGGAATATATGCACAAACTCTTACAAAGGTGATTATATTGTTGGTCAGTGACGCAGGTTGTGAGACTCACAGACAAGGTTTTTAGCAGAGAGAGAGAAACCTGAAGCAGAAGGGTTAAGCTGTGAGAACAGAGTTCCAGACAATCAAGGTCAGAGTGGCTGGCTGAGAGTGTGATAAGCTGGGAACTGGCAGGAACTCAGAGTGTGGGGGAAGAAATGTCAATGGAGGAAGATGTCTCTAATGTTTTTGCCTAGTAAAGACTCTTACATGAAACTTGCCTGGCCTGTCTTATTCCTGTTCTAAACGGCTTTTGGATTCAAACCACGTCTGACCTACACACGCAATTCACAACATATATCTGTATATCTATCTCTATATCTATATATATCTCTGTGTATATATAGAGACAGTGCCTTGCAAAAGTAATCAGACCCCTCACCAATGCAATCGTATTACTGAATAACAAATGGTACATTGTAATTTCGGTCTGTATGACATTTCATTTTGAAACACTGAAACTCAAAATCAATTATTGTAAGGTGACATTGGTTTTATGTTGGGAAATGTTTGTAAGAAACATAAAAAACTGAAACATGTTGCTTGCATAAGTATTCAACCCCTGTGCTGTGGAAGCTCCCAGTTTACAATGATGAAAGGGTACTAAGTAATATCTATGTGTTTGGCTATCCCAGTGAGCACAGTTGGATCAATAATTGGGAAGTGGAAGCTGCATCACACCACTCAAGCACTGCCAAGAAAAGGCCATCCTTAAAACCCCAGTGCTCAAACAAGAAGGAGACTTGGGAGAGAAGCCACAGAGAGGCCAACAATCACTTTGAAAGAGCCAGAGAGTTCCGTGGCTGGGAGTAGAGTAAAGGTGCACCAGTCAACCATAGCTCTGCATAACACTGGCCTGTATGGGAGCTTGGGAAGAAAGAAGCCGTTACTCGAAAAGCACCATCTGAAAGCATGTCTGGAGTTTGCCAGAAAGCATGAGAGTGCCCCAGCTGTGATGTGGGAAAAGGTTTTGTGGTCAGATGAGACCATGATAGAACTTTTTGGGCCAAACTCAAAGCACTAAGTGTGGCGCAAACCTAACGCTGCTCATGCCTCAAGACACACCATCCCTAATAATAATAATAATAAATTTTATTTTTGTGTCGCCTATCTGGCCGAAGCCACTCTAGGAGACGTACATATTAAAATTCAATAAAATACAATATAATTACAGAATAAAATACAATGCAGTCAACACTAATGCAGGCGTAAAACTATGTAGGGCAATCAGAAACAATAAACAATCACAGAAAAATTAGCCCACCCCGGAGATCTCAAAGGCCTGTCCAAAGAGCCAAGTTTTTAAGGCTCGGCGAAATGTATCCAGGGAAGGGGCATGGCGAAGATCAAACGGGAGGGAGTTCCAGAGAGTGGGGGCCGCCACTGAAAATCCCCTCTCTCTAGTCCCCACCAACCTAGCTGTTTTCGTTGGTGGGACTGAGAGAAGGCCCTGCGTGGCTGATCTAGTCGGGCGGCTTAATTTGTGGTACTGGAGGTGCTCCTTCAGGTAAACTGGGCCGAGACCGTATAGGGATTTAAAGGTTAGCACCAACACCTTGAATTGAGCCCGGAAAACAACTGGAAGCCAATGTAGATGAAATAACACTGGTGTGATGTGATCGCCGCGGCGGCTGTTTGTAAGCAACCGAGCCGCCGCATTCTGCACCAGTTGTAGTTTCTGGACCGTTTTCAAGGGTAACCCCACGTAGAGCGCATTGCAGTAGTCTAATCGAGAGGTGACCAGGGCATGTACTACCAGTGGGAGCTGATGAATAGGGAGGTAGGGTTGCAGCCTCCGTATGAGGTGTAGTTGATACCAAGCTGCCCGGCTCACTGCCGAAATCTGCGCCTTCATGGACAGCTTGGAATCAAGAACAACCCCGAGGCTGCGGACCTGATCCTTCAGGGGTAAACTCACCCCATTAAGCCTCAGGTCAACAACACCCAACCTTCCCCTGTCACCCACAAGCAGCACCTCGGTCTTATCAGGATTAAGCTTCAGCCTGTTCCTTCCCATCCACCCACTCACGGATTCCAGGCACTTGGACAAGGTGTCCACAGCCAACTCCGGTGAGGATTTAAAAGAGAGGTAGAGCTGCGTGTCATCAGCATATTGGTGACACCGCAGCCCAAAACTCCTGATAATAGCTCCCAGCGGTTTTATATAGATGTTAAATAGCATGGGAGAGAGGATAGAACCCTGTGGCACTCCACATGTGAGGGGCCAAGGGTCTGAAACCTCATCTCCCAATGCTACCTGTTGATGCCTGTCAGAGAGAAAGGAACGGAACCACTGTAAAACAGTGCCTCCTATTCCCAATCCCACCAGGCGATCTAACAGGATACCGTGGTCGACGGTATCAAAAGCCACTGAGAGATCCAGGGGGACAAGAAAGGTGAATTCTCCCCTATCTAATGCCCTCCTCATATCATCTACCAGAGCGACCAAGGCTGTTTTAGTACCATGTCCAGTCCTGAAACCTGATTGGTATGGATCCAAATAATCCATTTCATCCAAGTGTGCTGACAACTGGCTAGCCACCACTCGCTCAATGATCTTGCCCAAAAATGGCAAATTCGAAATGGGGCGAAAGTTGTTCAAGACTGGGGGATCCAAGGAGGGTTTTTTCAAAATGGGTTTTATAATTGCCTCCTTGAGGGCCGGTGGCAGTACACCCTCTTTCAAGGATGCATTTACCACCGCCCTGATCCCTTCGCCCAATTTCTCCTTGCAATTCATAAGGAACCATGATGGGCAAGGATCAGTCAGACAGGTGGTAGGCTTCACCGTTGAAAGTACCTTGTCCATATCCTCAGAAGGAAGAGGCTGGAACCGATCCCACTGAACCGGATTGCAACTGGTCAACTCTGGATCTTCTACTGCATCCACAGTGTACGGAATCGAGTTCTTCAGGTGTTCGATTTTATCAGCAAAGTGCCTTGCCAATTTGTCACAGGAAGCCTTAGAGTGCTCCAAGGGTTCCGGAGCAACTGGACCGACCAGGCATCGGACCACTTGGAACAGCTTCCTGGGACAGCACTCTGCAGATGCAATAGAGGCAGCAAAGAAATCCTTCTTTGTTGCCTTTATTGCCACCTGGTAGGCAGCTATTGCTGCTCTAACCTGTGTTCGAACATCTTCAGAGCGGGATTTCCGCCACCGGCGTTCTAGTCGTCTCACCTCCTGTCTCAGACTTCGCAACTGGGGTGTGTACCATGGTGCGGTCTGAGTTCTATTCAGGGGGGAGAGGACGTTTCGGAGCCACCCGGTCTAATGCCCTGGTGATTCCCTCATTCCACTCCATCACCAGGGTTTCGACCGGGCGACCTTCAGCAGGTTCCAATTCCCCCAGCGCAGTCAGGAATCCATCCGGATCCATCAGGTGCCTGGGCGGACCATTCTAATAGGTCCTTTACCCCTGCAGAGGGTGTGTGGCAACGAGAGGTCAAAGTTCACCAGATAGTGATCTGACCATGACACAGGGGTAAAAGAAATAGCCCCCAACTTCAGAACACTCCCCGCCATTCCCAAGACAAATACAAGGTCGAGGGCATGACCGGCTACATGGGTGGGCTCAGTGTTACTAAGGTGCAGTTCCCAGGAAGCCATGGTTTCAAGGAAATCCCGAGGGGCTCCGATGAGAGTTGTCTCAGCATGCACGTTAAAGTCCCCCAACACTAACAGTTCTGGGGAGAGCAGTCGTACATCCGAGACCGCCTCTAGCACCTCGGTCAGGGAGTCTGCCGTGCAGCGGGGCGGGCGGTACACAAGCAGGATCCCCAAACTGCCCTTCGAGCCCAACCTCCAGTACATGCAATCAACAAACTTGGTCTTAGGAAGCAGGGGCCTGGTGAAAATCAAAGACTCCCGATAGATGACTGCCACACCCCCTCCCCGCCTTCCTACCCTTGGTTGCTGCGCATAATGGAAACCTGGCGGACACATGTCCTCAAGGATGGGAGCTGAGGCCTCTTCCAGCCAGGTTTCCGTAATACACACCAGGTCTGCGCGCTCATCCAGTATCAAATCATGGATGACAGATGTTTTTTGTGTCACAGACCTGGCATTACAGAGCAGCAGTCGAAGGTCGGTAGGAATCCTGCGTCCTCCAGTTAACTTCTGGTTTTGGGCAGACCTGGAACAGGGGATGGGTATTACGCATCTATCCCCTGTTCCTCTAAATCGACGTGGTCTGCCCCTAGCATCAGTCCAGCGCCTGCCGCCCAATCTTGGTATAACTTGGCCCCCATCCTTCTCTGTTCCATCCCCCCTTGGTTTACCCTGCTGCCTAATGGACAGGCCTAACCTAAAACAATAATAAAAGCAAAAACCCACCCCGGAGACTGCCAGCCACTCCTTTAAGACCGCAGACAAAATTACACAAAACAACATATATACGAAGACAGACACATAACACACAACATACACCTCACATACAGCATACACTTAAGTGTATACATTCACACCACACACATTCACACAAAACAATCATACAAATCATTCACACCACACTAATCCACACACACAGAACACACATCCCTACAGTGAAGTATGGTGGTGGCAGCAACATGCTGTGGGGATGCTTCTCATCAGCAGGGACAGGGCATCTTGTTAAAATTGAAGGAAGAATGGATGGAGCAAAATACAGGGAAATACTGCAGGAGAACCTGCTTCAGTCCACTAAAAAATTGAAGCTTGGGAGGAAATTCACTTTTCAGCAGGACAGTGATCCCAAGCACAAGGCCAAAGCAACATTGGAGTGGCTCGAGAACAAAAAGGTGAATGTCCTACAGTGGCCCAGTCAAAGTACTGATCTCAATCTTATTGAGAATCTGTGGCGCTCTTTGAAAATTGCAGTCCACAAGTGACGTCCAACTAAGTGAAATGACCTGCTGCGAATCTGCCAAGAAGAATGGCTCCAAATCTCTCTGACGCTGTGCAAAGCTGGTACATACCTACCCCAAAAGACTGAAAGCTGTTATTGCAGCGGAAGGTGGCTCTACCAAATATTAATGTGTGGGAGTTGAATAGCTATGCAAGCAACATGTCTCAGTTTTTTATGTTTCTTTCAAACATTTCCCAACATAAAACCAATGTGACCTTACAATAATTGATTTTGAGTTTCAGTGTTTCAAAATAAAATATCATACAGAATGAAATTACAATGTACCATTTGTTATTCAGTAGCAGCAGAGCACTGGTCAGGGTTTTGCAAGGCACTCTGTGTGTGTGTGTGTGTGTGTGTGTGTGTGTGTGTAAAATCAGATAAGGCTAAGTAAGCAAACTGGCAGCATAAATACCTCTTAATAAAGGCTCCTTTGCTTTTCACATTCAGACTCTTAATCAACATAACCTAGATAACCTTCTGATGCATCAAAGACTGAAGTTTAGTTTTCATTTCTTCCTCCCAGGGATTGCATTAGAAAGAGAACTCTGTACAGCCCTCTGTACAGCCACCACATATTTTCTTATATATTGAGGAAATAATGCTGCCAGATGTAATGCCTTTGGAGCCCAGTGATATCAGTGGAAGAATTAACTGAAACTTAATAGTCCCCTAAGGTGCCTAACTTTAGTTAGATTGTGCCCTGTGTGTTCCCCTCCAGCACTACCTAGTCTTGCTGTTAGAGAGAGCATAACTCTAATTAAAATTCTTTTCCTTGATTCATCTGTTCCTCATCCAGTATCTTGTTTTTGTGTGCCTCCATCCCCAACAATCTCTGTTCTTTTTGGGTTACTCCATGAACTCTGTATTAAGATTTTTGCCTGTCTAAGCTTGCTTAGTGCTTTTTGTGAATTTTCTTTCCCTGAGCCTATCTGACAAATGCAGAATATTGTATTGACTTTAAGGGTTTTTTTAAAAAAACGTAAGTGTTATTCTTTTGCCCCATGTCTAAAACTTCTTGACAGATTTGTCAGTGGTTGTTAGAATATTTGCATATTGCAACAGCTTTTGTAGGGGTAGCTATAAAAATGGCCTGAGAGTGCAACTTTTACCTCAGGGTAGACAACATCTGGCCAGGGGGGCAAATGAGACTGTACAGGCCTGTCTGTCTTTCCCTTGGGACTCTCAGCCTCTCTCCAGACCACAGGCTCTGCTTCACACCCTCCTTGAGTGCTGTTGTTTGGCTGTAATGTGTCATTGAACTCTTGCTTGCCTGGTTGGAGAAAGGAGAGAGGTGTGTACATAGAAACCTCTGACTTTTATCTGGCTGGAATGTAGCCTACTATAGAAAAGTAAAAGTCGCATGCATTGCTTAACCCACTTTTGCCTGCGGCTGCACTCTTCACTGGCATATGGCTCTCAGAAGGTTGTCCATGAAGAAATGGTCCCTCAGCCTAGAAAACAGTTAGCAAGTACCACGCTGTGTGCACAACTGGTTTTTTGTAGTCAAATTTCAAATTTTATTTAATTACAGTCATAGACCCAGTCAGCTAAAAAACAAGGATTTGTATACATATTGTGCGTACAAATACAAATACATGAAGATATCATTTAAAATAAGATATGAAGATATCATTTAAAAATAAGAGTATCAACAGCATTAAACGCATTGCACATGTCTTTTCCGCAGCACCTGCGCTATATAAAGGAATTTAGCAACTGCTTCAGTTGTGGATTTATTTTTGTCAGACAAAAGATGGAAAAGTATCTGTTCTGGATGTTTATTAGAGAGTCCAGAAGTAAGTGGAGAGATAATTTTAGCTCTTAAATCCTTATATAGCTCACATTCTAAAAGAACGTGACCTAGGGTTTCGAGGGTATTAGCATTGCAAATACAATAGCGTTTAACATAAGGGATACCTTGAAAACGGCCTGTAAGCAGAGCAGAGGGTAGGCAGTTGAATCTTGCTCTGGAGAACAGGAACCTATATTGCGAAAAGTTTAGCTGTTCTAAATAAGGCATATGAGATGGGAAGCTAAAATTCAAACCAAGTTGAAGGGGGGAGCAAGATGTTAATGCCTTAGAAAATGAATACTGCCGGTCAAGGTCTTTAATTTGTTGAGTAATAACTGCTTTGGCTGTTTCAAAGCCCCAGGATGACAGGAGTTCTAAAGACAGACCTAGGTGATTTAGCTTCCCTTCAAAGATTTTAGTCCATGAACTTTTAAATGGATCTTTCCATATAAGATGTATAAGTCCTGAAGGGCCCCCCGAATAGGCTATCCTGAGCCAGAAATTGAATGCTTGCAACCAAGCTGTACATTCTAAAGAGTTAAACCCTGACTAGACGGAGGCCGGCTGAAGAGGCGCATCTTGGTAACCCGAAAATGGACATAAGAAAAGTTGATAATATTGATTCGATTTTTTTATTATACTGAGTGACCCAAATCGGGATTCCATAGAGGAGCTGTGATATTATTTTAATTTTAAATTTTTTTATAGCAGCAGGGATGAAACATCCGCCTTTTGTATAATAGAACCTAATTAGGGCTTTAGAGGTGTTATGGGCTGCTTGAGTTACGGCCTTAATATGAGGGGTCCAGGAGAGTGAGGGACAGAATAAGATGCCTAGGTACTTAAATTTCTTAACCTGTTCAAACAGTAAGCCTTCTATTTTCCAAAGATGTTTTGAGTTATTTTTGGTGAATGTCATTATTTTGGACTTAGTGTGATTAATTGTAAGAAAATTTTGTTCGCAGTAACAAATAAAAGTCCGTAGTAGGCGTTTAAGGCCAATTTCAGAAAAGGACATCAGGACCGTGTCATCGGCATATAGTAGCAGAGGACAGCTCACTCCTGCAATATTTGGGGAGTGGAGATTTTCATTAGAACATTTGTTTTTTAGGTCGTTTAGGAAAAGGTTAAACAAAGTAGGCGCCAATACACAACCCTGTCGAACTCCGATGTTTGCAGAGATGGATCTGGTTAGATTTCCATCTATCCCATATCGCAGTCTTAGTGAAGTGCATTGATAGAGCCGACTAATCAAAAATAATAGTCGCTTGTCTATTGTGGTTAGATTTAATTTGGCCCATAACAGGTCTCTTGGGACTGTATCAAAAGCTGTTTTAAGATCTATATATGCCACAAAAAGGGCTCTGTTTGTACCACTCATGTATTTTTCCTCCAGGAATCTCAAAATTAAGCAATGATCTATAGCAGATCTATGCTTACAAAAGCCTATTTGTTCTTGTCCCAAGATGTTTTCCTCCTCTATCCAAGATTGGAGTCTGACATTTAAGAGACTCACAAATACTTTACCTATCACAGAGAGGAGACTGATGGGCCTGTAATTAGCAGGATCCTCCCTATCTCCTTTTTTGTGTATTGGAATAATCACCGCCTCAAGCCAAGCTGAGGGGATTTTTCCATGCTGATTTATCTGGTTAAAAAGGGATGTGAGTAATGGAGCCCACCAATTAATATTATGTTTTAACGTTTCTGGGAGAATTTTATCTATTCCTGGGGCTTTTCCACTTTTGAGTTTGTTGATCTGAGTGACTACCTCTTCATGCACTACTGGGGGCCAATCAGGTAGGTTGCTTGTCTTTATCAAATTTGAAGTCCAACTTGAATTATTCCTATGTTTTGAGAATTGGAGTGAGAAGTAACGTTCCCAAATTTCAGGTTTGATGTTGCAGTGCAAAGGGGCATATGATCCTAAGGCATTTGTAACTAAGGCCCAGAATAGTTTCGATTCATTATTTAGGGAAGCATTTATTAAGGTCTTCCAGCTTTCCTGTTGGGCCTGTCTTTTTTTAAGGGCAATTAGCTTTTTATAATTCTGCTTTGCCAGATAGTATTCAGGGGGAAGGGTTATTGCATTTGATTCTCTATAAGAGTGGTAAATTCTTCTTAGAGTCTGTTTGGAGATCTTGCATTCTCTGTCGAACCACCTCGGAAATTTCAAGTTTTCTGAACTACGTGGGCATTTTGTAACACCCATGGAATTTTCTACGGCAGAGGATAGTGTTGTATAGTCAGATAGAATCTCAGAAATTGAATTTGATGTCATTATACGTTTCCTAATATTAAGGATTCGTGGAGAAGCTAGGAGGCTCTCTAACTTGGAGATATTACAGGCAGAGCACTGGAGTCTCTTATAGCAGGGTACAGACCTTAGGGTTTTGCATGATGGTTTTATTGTATGGCAGTGGCCTTTTTTTAAGGATAGGTTGAATAGTAGAGGAAGATGGTCACTTTCTAGTCTATCACCAATTAAAAAGTTGGTGATGCAAGAAAACAAAAAGGGGGATAACAGCACGTAGTCCACCGCACTGCTGTCGCGCCTTGAAAAGAAAGTGAACTCTGCAATCGGGTCGATAGCCTCGTGCCCATTGACTACAACCAAATTTTGCCTAGCCACTAGTTGGATTAAGCAGATCCCTGCAAAATTAATCTTGTGGTCTTTAGAACTTCTAGTATATGACGGGATTAAGGGTTCTGGGTTAAGGTCACCCCATAAGGGGGATGCAACTAAAATGTCATTTTTTGGACCCAATCTAGCGTTTAAATCACCTACAATTATGCTTTGGGCCTTTAGGTGGTCTTGTTCCAGTTTTATTATGAATTTTTCCAGTTGTTGCCAGACTAAGGATATTTTATCCTTATGTATTAACGGGGGGATATATACATTTATTAATAGAATGGATATATGGTTTAATTCTAAAAGGACTGCCATCGCAATATTTTCACATGGGGCAAGTTTCTTGATTTTTACATCCATCAGAGTGGAAATCAAAATTGCTATGCCTGCCTTGGGTCTACCTCTATTTATTGCCGGTTTTGCAAATATTTCAAGGGTTAGAAAACCATGCAAAGAGATATTACTGATCGACCAGGTTTCTTGGAGGCAAATCACATCATATGCTTTTAGAGATTCTGTACATCCTGGACAGTTTAGTTTGGAGGCCCAACCGGCAACATTCCATGACATGATTTTAAGCTGGTTTGAGTTAGAATCCAATTTCCCTTTCTCATAGGAGCAGCCTTCTGCAAGTAGATCGTGTCTTATATTATTGGAATAGGAATTTACTCTTTTCACAGGTGATTGATGGACTGAGATCAGGTTTTTTGATAATGGAGAAAACTGTCAGATTAAATCAGAGGGCTCGTGAATTATTGCTTCGCAAGTTATACTAGGTCTACTTACATTTGAGTAGTAATGGGGCAGTGTATTTGATGGAGTTTTTGGGGAAGGAACTTGAACTTTTGATGGAGAGCCCATCTCAAAGTCTTCTAGAACTCTAGAGCCTGTCCTTTTGGCTCTGAGGTTTGTTAACAAATTCTGTAGTTTGTTAATGACCTCGGTCTGCTCCTTATCAGAAAAGGTGTGAAAGCTATTTATTAGTTCCTCCTCACCCTCACATGCAAAATCAAAGGATGTTTCTTGATTCGTCTTATTGTTTACTGAAATGGGGAGTATTGGGTTTGGGGCTGAAATGATAGTTAAGGGCTGGAAGGGAATTACCTCGTCAATTGTAATAAGATCCTCATTAATGATATTTAGTGGTTCCAGGTTTGATGTTTCCTGCAGAGGAAGGGTCAGAGGAGTTGTTTTATTTCCCAGTATGCTTGATTTTATTAATGGAGAGGGATTATCCAATTTTCCCTGTCTGTTGGGAAGAAGCCGATCCAAATGTGGAGTCAAAATTCCAGGGTTTAGTAAATTTTTTCTTCTGTTCTGGTGAGACTTCCTTTCCGCTAGTGGTGAGATAAGTTTTATTGCTGGAGTTCTCTTTGTAATCAAAGGAATAGGCTTTGCCAGGTTCGTAAAATGTCTTCGAATAGATATGCCGCCTCTGTTGAGAAGAGATTTGTTTGCAATGAGTCGTGCTGTTGTCCCAGACGATTTAAAGGTGAGTAAAACAGATGTTTTTATTGAAGGATTGTAAAGAGGTTCCACATTCAAGATGTCGTCGGGCCATAAATCCATCAGACCCAGCGTCCGTAGAGCATGGCAGACTCTTTGTTTCCTGATGGCGGCTTTCTTGGAATCTATAAAGAGGAAGGTTCAATAGTGCAAGTTTATTTGGGTTGAATTTAAGAAGCCAATTTCCATTTAAGTCTTCTCGTCACAGGTTATTACTGCTTGTAAAGTCTTTCTCTCTTCGGTCAGAGTATGTAGGGAATTCTGACAATTTTGAGGAAGGCGTGTTTTCGGGTGGAGCTTCACCATCTGCTCGAGAAAATATTTTTACTGGGGATACAACCAATAAGTCCGACGTTGAGGTAGTTGCATTCCTTTTCTGTGAATCAGTTTGCTGTTGTGTTTTGAGTATTTTAAAAAGTTTCAAGAAGTTCATCTTTGCATGCCCAGGGGGTTTGTAGTTTTTGATATTTTTTGATTTTTTTCTTTTAGGTGCAGTGCGGGTTCTTTTTGCATTTGCATTTGCCCTCTTCAAAGAGGATGGTGATTTATGGGAAGAGGGAGGGCAGTTTGATAGCTGGTGTAATTTATCTAATTCATTGGAGAGTGTCTTCAATAAACTGTTTGAATCTCCCAGAAGGGCTTTAATATTTTCAGTCTCTTTCAGTAGTATTTCTATTTGAAGCTGGAGGCATTTTTGGCCTGCTAGCAGTAATTTTTGACCGAGTTGTTCCAAGTCCTTACTTACTGTAGTCTCTGTAGAACAAACGGGAGGCGGCTGGGACTGAGAAAAAGAAAGAAATTGACTATCGAAGATCAAAGCGTGTTCGCCAGCTACTAAAGATCGTGGGTCACTTTGACAGGACTGTGGTTGAGATAGTATCTCCTCGTTCTCGGGTGCTAGCGAGGAAGAGTTAGTCCATTCGCGTGGAGAGTCCATGTCTATTCCAAAGTCCAGGTTTTGCAGATTTGTTAAGTCATCCATTACCAAGATCTCATTTTGTCCAGGGTGAGACTGTTCTGTTACAGACATTGCCGAGGCTTTCTCTGGAAGTCGTAACTTACTGTTTTCTGGATTATCCTCTTTAGATGGGAAAAAATAGTTTGTAATTTTAGGTTGGGAAACCTCTTTCTCAAATTCTTTCTCAAGTTGTTTTAAATTCTTGTCCGGATGCGAGTCTTTTCCATAGCATCTTTTCCGTGTTTGGACCATTTTGAAATGGTTCGAAGGGTTTATCAAGTCAGCAGACGGATATCCAGATTGCGAGGTGATAAATATATGTGTGAGAATGAGTCAAGGAAGATTATATTTTTGTAGTAGTAATGTTTTATCTTTGGATAATTCCTCATTCCTTCAAGAATAAATAACATAACCCCTCTTCCCAATATATTTAGAAACTATGGCACTCTAATCCCTTTGATCATTCTCCTACCTCTGTTACCGATATAATCCATTGTCCTACTTTAACTGAGGGCCAAATTAAACATAATGTTAATTGTGAAAGCAGTCAATGTTCATTTGTTTTATAGTGTAAATAGCACCTTCTGAGAAGCCTAAGCAGTCTTGGGACTATGAGTGTTAAACCCACCACTGTTAATTACACAATAAAATGTGTATGCTGATTGCACTCATGCTTTTAATTACTTGTCTAGTTTGGCCTTAAGCCGAAGTATATGTAACAGAAGTAATTGCACATTCTTCCCCTGTTTACTGCTCCATCTGTTTCCTCTGCTTCCTCTGATGTTTCCCTTCTGTCTGTCTTCAGATTGTGAGCCTGTTGAGGTAGGGACCTGTCAAACCTGTCTTTGTAAAGTGCCATGTACAGTGGCTAGGAGTGCCTTTTACCAGCTTTAGTAGGTAAGACAGCTATGTCCATTTCTGGATCAGGGTAGTCTGACTGCTGTTGTTTAGACACTGGTAACCTCTGGATTGGATTACTGCAATACACTCTATGTGGGCTTGTCCTTGAGGTTGACCAAGAAGATGCAGCTAGTGCAAAATGTAGTGCTTCATCTACTCACTGGGGCTGAATCAAGGTTGCCAAGTGAGAAGCATCCCAAACCCTACGATTTCAGGGGTGGGCCTGAGTGATGTCACACGGGCGGGCCCAAGTGATGTCATTAAGCATGGTACATTAAGCATCAACCACTGTTGCTTGGAGCATACAATTCAAACAAAAACATTTCTCTGATTGGAAATTAAGAAATCTTAGCTAAAAGATGGAGCCTGGGTAGGGAACATTTAATCTTAGCCTACTTGCTTCTGGCAAGAAGGGTTTAAGTGCCCTCAGGCCAGGCCAGTCACTAAAAGGCTGTTGTAGGAAGAAAGGAGCCTAGTGTTGTGGAGGTGTTAGATGGGAGCACTCAAAGAATAAAGATGGATGCCCCCAAAGGCTGAAATTCTAAACACACTTGGTAAGCCCCATAGAACTCAATAGGACTTACTTCTGAGTAGATATGGTTTGGATTGTGCTGTTGGTAAAGCTTGACTAGGGACCCTCTGCAGTGATATCCATATCTAAGCAGGGTTGGCAACCCCTGCCTGGAATGCCCTGCACTTACCTTTTAACATGGCTGCTCCAAACTTCTTTACAGATTTGACCCTTCACCTCAGAAAGAGGTTTGAGAAATGAATAAAAATAAGAAAGTTCTCTACTTTTCCTGTCTATTCTGTGGGCTACTATAAACTCACTTTGACAGCCAACCCAATTACAATGAGTAATAATTGACAGGAGAAAACACACATGGTTTGGTCTACCTTCACAGGCAGCAGCTTGAGAACAACAACAATTGCAGCCCCACTTCCCAGGATGTGAAATCTCTTTTACCATTATTGGGCAAGAAAAAACTCATCATGCAACCAACAAGGTGCATCATCAGTGGGTTTAAGGGGGTTGAGCTGAATGCATGGAAACACTGTTGTTGCTTCTGTGGATATAAGGGAGTGAGGTTAAAGGTAAATAAAATGCAGATATAAAAACAAAAACAAAAAGTGCTGATTTCCTAAATGCAATACCATACCAACCACAACAAAATTCCTATGAGTAAGGCAGCATCTCACAACCAGTCTGGATTCCTAACCAGAAACCAAAGCTAAAAAAGCCCTGGCAGCCAGTCAGCCAAAGTCACAGAAATCCCCATGCACCTGACCCAGGGGCTGCAGTTAGTGCAGAATGCTGTGGCACGATTGCTGACATGAGTGAGACCCTGTCAGCATGTAATACCTCTGCTCTGGCTCTGAAATCAGCATTGGTTGCTGATTTGTTACCAGGCGAAATTCAAGGTGTGCTTTCTATGTTAAGGGTGCCACAAAGTACTTGTTTTGCTCTTTTAAGAAATCAATTTAGTGTGGCAGCACCTCCACTGTGGAACTCCCTGCCTATTGACATTAGGCAGACACCTTCATTGTACTCTTTTCAGCACTTGCTAAAAACATTATTGTTTAGGCAAGTCTTCCCAGGCATGTAGAAGCTATTGTGTTTTTTATCTGTTTTTAACTCATTGTTGGTTGTATTTTGAATGTTTTAAAATGCCTGTCTTTAAATGTTTTTTGCCAATAATGTTATTGTTTTAATTCCTTCGGTAAACGGCTTTGAGTTTTTTTTACAATAAATGCTGTGAATAAAATACATAAATAATTTTTGAAGTCACTGTGGTCCTTGAGTCTCTTTCTACTTTTAGGAACAAAGGAATCTGCCTTATACCTACTCAGGCCATTTTGTGCCATCTAGCTGAGTACTAATGACATTGACTAGCATTGGCTGTCCATGATTCCAAGCAATAGTCTTTTCCAGAAATTGAATTTTGGACCTTTGCATGCAAAGCATATGCCCTACCACTGAGCTACAGCCCTTCCCCTGTTTTCAAAAACTATATTTTAAAATTGTTTTTTTCAATTCACTAATGAATGCACATTATACCTAGGGCAGATACACACCACTCATTTACAGAACATTCAACACACATCTGAAGCACATGAATCACACCACATCACACCACAGAATCATGGGAACTGTAGTTTGTTAAGGGTGGTAGGAACTATAACTGCGAGAGGGCAACTACACTTCCCAGGATTCTTCAGGGGAAGTCGTGTTTTAAATGAAGAAATATTTATATAAGCATGACTGTCAAAGATGTCTATTATGTACATAATCTGTAAAGATATTTGTAGTGCAATCCTATGTTTGTTTAGTCAGAAGCAAGTCCCAGTGAATGCAATGGGGCTTATTCAAACAGGGAAGCGTGCACAGAACTGCGACCTCAAGTGATAAGAAACTTCCCTCAGCTATCCGAAAATTCAGAATCATGCCACTTTAAGCTGTTTTGCAACTGTTTATACTTGTTTGTATGGTTATTGGATTTTAAAGGGATTTATTTCTTGTGGTGAGCTCCTTTGGTTTCCAATCACGAATCCTACCTCACAGGGTTGTTGGAAAGACTCCAACACATACAGTGGAGAAGTAAAAATACATACACCCCATATAATGGTTTATTGTCAAAACCAGTTGGTCATTGCAGAACATTTTTTTTAAAAAAATTAAATCGGTATTCGTTTCCTACATAATGAAATCACTGGTACTTATGTAAGCCCTGCCTAATTGCTTTCAAAATAGGATTGGAGGGGGAGAGACAGATTTACAACACAAAGACAATTCTTTGCCATGTTCACTCAAAAGTCCCATTAATTTACAGCAGATTCCTAATCATGTCTACTCAAAAGTAAGTCCTATTGAATTCAATGGGGTTTACTCCGGGTATGTTGGATTAGCATTGCAGCTTTACTCCTAGAAAAGTGAGTCTTGGATTAACGCTTCATATTGGGAAGGTTTGCAAAACCCTGCCCTCTTCAACAACCCAGGAAAATGTAAACTTGTTCGACTTCTGCACACGAGAGAAAAAGACTAAAAACTATATACTTACTCATTTTATGAAACAACAGTTTTCTGG
Organism: Rhineura floridana; assembly: GCF_030035675.1. Lineage (NCBI taxonomy): Eukaryota > Metazoa > Chordata > Lepidosauria > Squamata > Rhineuridae > Rhineura > Rhineura floridana. The sequence goes on from NC_084489.1 coordinate 44,223,130, forward strand.
CCTTGCAGTGTGGTCTTGGTACTGCCTGGAGGTCACCACTTATTGGCTACAAGCCTGAGAGGGTGCGGTTAGAGCAGCCAGCTACGAGCTCGTTTAACAGATATTGTGGGGGGGGCAGCTGATGTTTTGGTGTATATCTCAAGAACGACACCATCCAGAAACTTAATTTTTTTAAAATGAAAGCTGAGAGTCCGGAGATCAAGGTGACTTACCCGTAGAGGACCCCAAAAATTCAGTCTCTGGGCAAAAACCGGAGACCTGGCAACCCTAGGCTCAGTATCACCATCATATTATGCTGCTGCTGAAAGAATTGCATCAGCTGCCTTTTAGCTACTGGGCTAGATTCAAGGTGCTGGTATTGGGAGTACAAAACCTTATACAGTTTGAGACCAGGCCTTTAGTGTGGCAGCCCCTACCACATGGGCACCTTCTCTAATGTTTTTGGTGCCTGTTCGACATTCCTCTTTCAATAAGCCTTCTAGGATCTTTATCTCAGTTGATTATATGTATGTACTGTTTTAAATTTTGGACCTTTGCATGGACCATTTAAATTTTGGACCTTAGTTTTGATATTTATATATTTTTTAATATAATTGTTTTTATATGCAGTTGTTTTAACTGTTTTTTTTAAAATATGTTTTACATGTAGAATAATAGAATCATAGAATAGTAGAGTTGGAAGGGGCCTATAAGGCCATCAAGTCCAACCCCCTGCTCAATGCAGGAATCCAAATCAAAGCATTCCCGACAGATGGCTGTCCAGCTGCCTCTTGAATGCCTCCAGTGTTGGAGAGCCCACTACCTCTCTAGGTAATTGGTTCCATTGTCGTATGGCTCTGACAGTTAGGAAGTTTTTCCTGATGTCCTGTTGAAATCTGGCTTCCTGCAACATGAGCCCATTATTCCGTGTCCTGTGCTCTGGGACAATCGAGAAGAGATCCCGGCCCTCCTCTGTGTGACACCCTTTCATGTACTTAGAGTGCTATCATATCTCCCTTCAGTCTTCTCTTCTCCAGGCTAAGCATGTCCAGTTCTTTCAGTCTCTCCTCATAGGGCTTTGTATCCAGTCCTCTGATCATCCTTGTTGCCCTCCTCTGAATCTGTTCCAGTTTGTCTGCATTCTTCTAGAAGTGCGGAGAACTGGATGAAGTATTCAAGATGAGACTTAACCAGTGCTGAATAGAGAAGAACTAATTACTTCACATGATTTGGAAACTATAATAACTAATGTGTTGTTATATTGTAAATAACGTTGGGATACCTCATGGGAAGCGATTTATAAATGAAATAAATAATAATTACTCTTTCAGATATAAAATGTAAACATTACTTGTTTTGTGTCTTATTGTATTCCAGACCAGTCTTTCCATATGGGGATGGGGAAGCCTTGGCATTGTGCTTTTTCTAATAACATTTGGACCATTTGCTATATTTTACTTTGCATTTTATATTCTCTGCTTTGTGGGTGGGTAAGTATGTCATTTTTATTTGTTTGATGTATGTAAAGAAAGCATTGTAATTAAGAATAATGAACTGCAGTTAGAAATTCTTTTGGTAAACTTGGCCTCGTTAAAAAGAGTCAGGCTAAGAGAGGTCTTAGCAAAACAAATTACTTAAATAGGTGCCTAACTTCTTGATGTCTGCAAAGATATGTCACTGATAAAGAACTTTGCTACAATTGCACTACTGCTTAATTCTTTCTGCTTGGTCTCCTCTTCAAGATATCAAGTGTATTTCAGCAAATTACTTCATTGTATGTGGGCCTTTTTGACAAGAGTATTGTTATCCATTATGTAGTAAATGTTCAACTGAACCTTGACTGTATTGAGGTCTGAATTTAAGAGTTCAGTAAAGGACAAATATTTTTTAAATATTAAGGAAATGTACAACCCTTATACTTCTGAGACTTAGTTCAAGACAAAATGAAATCACTTTAAATGCATGAATTTTCTTTTGTGTTGTATTTTTCTGTTCCCATAAGCCCATTCCATCTATGAATGCTGCTACTTTACTTAATTGCCTCTTTACATCCGTATTTTATTAAATTTTGCTACGGACGATTTGCTAAATTCACAGGAATGAAGCTAATTTGAAGACATTAAGTAGGATTTGGTTTCACAGAAATGTGTTTGTTTAATACAAATGTTTGTGGAGCTTTTCAACAAGATTCAATTAACATTGAATGGGAAAGTCTTTGGAAAAGATCTACAGATGACATGAGTAGCCTATTATGGTTATTGTTTTTATTTAGAATGTTAGTTAATAAATTGTCTCAGTGTTTAAAATTTACAATACAGTTTCATTCTTCTAGGGGGTTTGTGGTAACACTCTTGTTTGGAAAAAACAATTCAGAGAAGTACCTCGAACAGTGTGAACACTCCTTTCTTCCTCCAACATCATTTGGCATGACTAAGGTAAGCAAAATTATACTGGCATTATTTTACTTGATTCGTTTTTTCCAAGATGAACTTTCCTGTGCTCATACAATCTGTTAACATTTCCTTTGCAAGGGATTTATGCGCAAACCGTTTTTTTTAAAAAAGGTAGATATTAAGCGTCTTCTGCTGATGGTCAGTGCAGTGCATTATATTGCTTATAATGAAAATGAAGTCGTAAAATAAAGTAAGAATTGTGAAGTACTTTATAAACAGAATAACATGATGATGTGTATGAAATGCCAATCGACCTTTTTCTCATGTGAAACTTTTCCCTTTTAAACAAGATGATACTTGAAATATGTTGTTGCATTTCTCTTATCGGGGCAGATCAGGATTGGAATGGTGGCACATGGGAAGGGGGGGTTAGCCCTTTTTCTCACACTGTCAATGACAGTTTCCTTCCCTGGGAGATTTCCCTCAAAGGAGTAAGGGTGAATCCCCTGCTCCCCATGCATTACAGCCCTAATTCTGTTTGGAACTCCCAGTTATGCAAAATGCAATGAAAATACGCATTTTGTATATTGTTTAGTTTAGCTTTTTGTCTCTTTCTAATATAGTATTTTATATATTTCTTCTGGATTACCACTCTAGACCTTTCATAGCCCACCATCCTGTTCTCACAGTGGCCAACTGGATGCCACTGGACCTGAGCAGGATCTGAGCAGGATCTGAGCAGGATCTGAGCACAACAGCACTCTACTCACTTGTGATTCCCAGCAACTGGCATTCCAGGGCATACTGCCTCTGACAGTGAAGTTTAGAACCTGATCATCGTGGCTAGTAGCTTTTGATATCCTCCAAGAATTTGTCTAATCTTCTTGTAGATCCAAGTTGGTGGCCCTCACTACTTCTAATCTTGCCACCCTGGGCTCCTACTGGGAGAAAGGGCAGGGTATAAATCAAATAATAAATAAATAAATAAATAAATAAATAAATAAATAAATAAATAAATAAATAAATAATCTTTAGTGTGGGGTCCTCATTTTGAATGCACTTGTATATCCATGTATCTTGACCATATCAATGAAAACATATTACATGCATGCACTGCTTAATATTAGAAATGCTCTAGAAAAGTGCATGCCTAGTTCTGTCTCAGTGGGATTTTGATCATGTTTATCTTTAACAGCAGCTCCATGTGGTTTTTAAATATGGGGATCTTCAGAAGGGGCTGCTGACAGAGGAAGAGAAAAGACAAAGTCCTCTTTTTGTCTCTAATATAGTATTTTATGTATTTATGCATACTAGGCATGTGCAGGGGGGGCACACCTGATATATTTGGCACTTTGCTGAATCGTTTTTTTGCATGGTAAAACATAATCATAATTTTATTTTTTTTATGAATTAAAGTGTGCACAAAACCTGTGAACTAATTGTGTTCAATCTCTCCCAAAGTGCATAGAAGAAATGAAACAGGAAAGCAAGTCTATTAAGATTGATAGGAGGTTGACGGGAGCATATATAATTGATGAACCTCTTCAGCAAGTGAGTTTTAAAAAATAATTGATTTTTGTTTAAAATTATAGCCATGAGGTAGTATAACCTTTGTTATATTAAGATTTTTGGGGTGAAAGTAATCTAGATGCTGAAATAGGAGAACTCAAGCTCATATCTCTCAGGTACACGTTTAGTCTTATTCCTCCTCTCCATGTGACTCAAGAAACGAGTAAGCTGGGCTGTATCACATTTATCTTAATATGGTATCTCTCTGACAAACTAACTGAAAGCCCACATTCTTTCTGGTGTTGGATTAGGTGACTGGATGGAAATCATGTCCTAAACATTCTCCTTTGAACTGGTTCTGACGGCTCTGGCCGTTGTTCCAAAGAATCATTTGTAGGCTACTTGGTGTTTTCATTGAATCATGTCTGTCTCGTACAGTTATCTACATGTGTTGAAGTTGTTGGTATTCAGCACATTTTCCCCATATGTTTTGGGGGTATGGTCTGAAGGCATATGAAACTACCACTTGCTGAAGCTAAGCCCCTGAATGGAAGACTGCCAGGGAACCCAAGGTGGCATCCATGATGGAAGAAAGGTGGGATAAAAGTGTAAACAAATAGAAATGACTACATAATGCTTAAGCTGCGTACACACTATATATTTAAATCACATTTCAACCCCCAAATAATCTTGGCAACTATAGATTGTTAAGGGTGGTGGTAATTGTACTTCTGTGAGGGATCAAGTATAGTTCCCAGGATTCTTTGGGGGAAGGAAAATGTGCTTTAAATGTATGGTGTGTACACAGTCTAGGTTCAGCTTATATCTGAATCCCTTATTGTTGGGTCACTCCAAAAGGCCTACTCAAAGGGTGGCTTATACATAATGCTAAGCCATGGTTTAGCACTACATGGATGAGCTTCAGCAAGCCCAAGTGAAGTGTTGGGCTCCTGATTGCCCCTTCTTCCTTCTGAGTTTACTTTTAGATTCAAATAAACTCAATTTAGTTTTACATGCAAACCAGGAATCCTGTTTTAAAACAAGCAATTGCTAAGTAAGTCAACTTCAAATGATGGTTTATATTCAGCCATTCTACATGATAAGGCTATGCTCTGAATTATCTTCAGCTCTTGCTTAGACATTAATGCTTCTGGTTTCAGAACAGACAGAACATGATTTCTCTTTGGTTTACATTTTTGACCACAGACATGTTTAATGTAAATAACCAGAAATGGGTGGCACAGAACAGCAGGACTAGCAAGCAAGCTCTAGAATTGAATTGTGGTTTCCTCAATTGTAGTATGTATATCACTACTATTTCCTGCTGCCTGGTTTTTAGAAATTGAGAAATGAAAGTCTTGCTGACACTGCAGTCAGCGTACACAGTACATTCAATGTAAAGTTGTACCTTGAAAGAAAATACACGTAGCTGTACAGCAGAATCAAAAGATTCTAAAAATGGTTCCCCGTCCCTTCCCCAAAGGGACAAGTGCCCTATGCTTTTTGAGCAGAACTCTTTATCAGGACTAAATATATATATTAAACATTCCAGTCAATTATATAATGCAATGATAGCAAAGGCATGAACCTTGGGTTTGCACACTCCCTATTCTGCTTTTTCCTTTCTGAGTACATGAGGGAAGGAGATTAGAAACCTTTGTTCCTCGTTTCAGCAAAGCCTGCTTTGCCCTTTCATCCAAACCCAACAAACTGGTTGGAGACAAGTAGGATCCCAAACCATGGTTCAGACTATGTTGCAAACTATGGTTTTCTGAAAACCAAAAACGGAAGCTTCTAATGCCCTTTATTTGCACTCTGACTAAGAGGGAAAGGGGAGAGGTTTGTGAGGTTTGTGCTGGACCATACTCATAATCCAATCCATGCATTGCTGTTATTTCTGAGTGTAGTCAGTCTTTCAGTCTTTCAAAGCTTGTAAGCAGCATGATCACTATAGGAGAAATACTTAAGTTTTGTACTGCTTTTACTTGCTAGCTCAGCTAGGAAAATTGCTGTATAATGTGTATGTGTGTGGATAAATTTGCCTTAGGGCACAGGGTAGATTTCATGACCTAGTGTTTTCCAGTCCTTGACATAGTTCCTAGACAAATACTATTAGTTTGGATATCTGGAGATTTAAAACTTAATTTATTGTTTTGTCTTAACTTTTTAAGATTTGGTTTTTTTCATACAATACTGTTGTCTACTATTGCAAAATATGTAGGGGATACCATCTCATTAACAACAAGAAGCTTTATATATTGTTGTTCATGAGAGCCTAACCCCTTTATATTAATTGCCTAATTCTTTGTGGAATTAAGATAAAAGCAAAATAGCCTTGTAATGATAAATTATAATATTTGGAAACACTGCTGATGGCAGTTTTACATCACAGCTAACTGTGGCTAGGGTTCACTGCCTGCTAATGTAGATTGTGACATGTACCATGTTTAAAAATGCATTGGCTCCTCAATTTTTAAAGTGCCCAATGTAGTTCTTTAGTAGGAGAAAGCTTTTCAGCACTATCATGTGACAGACCCATACAGTGAACCAGGAGTTTAGGGAGGGGGCATATGAAATAATGCTACATATGTTTCTCCCCTCTCCTGCGTGGAAGTCCCTTCTCCCTGGGCATATTTTCAACAAGTGGCTATGATTCAGAAGTCTTTGCATAGAGATGAAATTTATTGTCAAATTCAGAAGGCAAAGTGCTCTTCAGCCAAAGTGTTCATTGACCAGCGAGAGAGCCCTGCAATGTGCTTGTAATAATAAGCATACCCACAATTGTGATCAGTGTCAGTGTTCTGAGGTTTTCACAGTTCTGAATGAAATTTGTGTAGCATATAATGGCCCCTTTTGCATGTCATGATGAACCATGGTTGATATGTTACTGTGATCATAGCTAAGATGGTGTTTTGAGCCCTTCCATTTTGTGCATGAAAGAAACTAATGACAGTCCTTGACTTAGTGTTGTATCCAAATCCGATAACAGGATTTGTTTTGCTCCCAGTAAACAATAACTACAGGTTGTGGTTTGTTAGGAACAAAACGAACCATGATTCCTGGTTCAGAAGTAACACTAAGCCAAGGATCATTGCTAGCAGGGACTAGTGAACAGACCACAGATGCATGTGTCATAGTTTACCATAAACTATGGTTTACTGTGCTGTGTGAACCAGGCCAATACCTATCTTAATTAGAACTTTAACCCTTATAAGAATTATTTATTTAGAATAGTTTTCAGATAATGTGGAAATAATTACTTGTTGTGTGAATGTTTTAATATTTTATTTATAAATTTTGATATAATTTTAGGTTATCCAGTTTTCCTTGCGTGATTATGTCCAGTATTGGTATTACACACTAAGTGATGATGAATCTTTTCTTCTTGAAATCAGGCAGGCTCTGCAAAATGCACTAATTCAGTTTTCTTCTAGGTAAGAATTACTTTATGAACAATTTCAAACACATCCAGAAAGCTTTCCCTAAAATTATCCCAGTAGCTTACAAAAGTAGATTAAAAACTGTCCATAGCTGTTCCTTCAATATACCATTAAGGTGCATGCATTAAAAACTTGCAGTATCACAGAAGGTTACACTCATATATTATGACAGTGTCCATGTTTTCTGAGTTTGTGTTGCAGCTACTGTCAAGGACAACTTGGCTTTTTGAAAGAGGGGAATATTTCCTAGGGAGTGCAAAACAGTTCTCAGATGTATATTGAAAAATGAAAATGGGCTGCCTTCAAGTCGATTCTGACTTATGGCGACCCTATGAATAGGGCTTTCATGGTAAGCGGCATTCAGAGGGGGTTTACCATTGCCTCCCTCTGAGGCTGAGAGTCAGTGACTGTCCCAAGGTCACCCAGTGAGCTTCATGGCTGTGTGGGGATTTGAACCCTGGTCTCCCAGGTTGTAGTCCAGCACCTTAACCACTACACCACACTGGCTCTCAAGATGTATATTAGTAATTGACATTTCATATGATGATCAACAACTGTTGGAAACTTGCTTATGTCAAATGGTAGGATAAACTTTTAAACTTATTTCATTTCAGTTTCAGTTTTCTAACAAGGGAAACCACGTTTTCATCTCATCATGATGTGGCCATGGGGTGATATATAATTTGTAAAATTTAAGCCTACTGTTATCCTCTTCATGCTGTGAAATACGATCCTAAATTTTTTGGAAGTTGTTGGGATTATTGTTGGGAAATCTGTGAAGTGGTTTCACTGCTTGTTCTCATAAGCAGGGAGAAGTTGAATATCTTCTTCTAAAGCATATTTTTTAGCACTTGGTGAAAATATAAAGGTGGGTTGGAACCAAAGCTAGTATCGAGTCCTCACTGAAATCAGTCTGAATTGTTGGTCATGGTTTCAGTGGGAACAAAGTGTAACTAACCAAATCTGGATCCAACCCAATATGTATGGGTGCTAATTAGCCATTTAAGGCTTATTTTATCTCCTTTTAGGCATATAATACAAATGCAGGTTTCTTTAGGTATGAGTCTTTATTTACATGCAGTACATTTTGAGATACTTAATCTCACAGAATTATAGACGTAGTATTGTGTTACATGAAACAGTTTTAACATCATAACATTCCGTTGTTCACCAGGTGTTAAAGATACTTTATAAATCATAATGTCATAAGTTTTGGGTTGGGTTTTTTGTTTTTGATTTCTCTTTTTCTTTGTCTCTCTTAAATAGGAATAGTCCCAAGGGAAAAACATGTTTTAGGCCAGTTTGTCATGGGCTAGGTGTAAGGTCCTTTCTATCCCTTTTCTGTGCGGGTTTTGAAGGCCCAATCTGTATATATCCCTAAAAACCAATGCAGAATTTTTTAAGGTAAAAATGTAGAGAATAACACAAGGTGGTCCAAGGAATATGTTTCTGCCACATTTTGCTGTGTTTAAAAAGTAGTTTCAGACGCCTAAGAATCTCTAGATAGCACATGGAGTTTCTGCCATGGCACACATTTAAATCAATGTAGTTAACTCCTGCTAGGAGTGATGGGTCCTGATGACAATCCATTGTTTTTAGGGGGAATTTTACATATATTTTATGTATTTAGTGAAATTGAATGACCCCATAGTTTTATTGTGAATTAGAATATGAAGTGTACATAAAATACATGAATTGTACATAAAATGTATATAAAATACATAAAGTTGTCCCAGAGAGTGATGTCCTGTCATCAGAAGCCATCACTTCCAGTGAAACTTGTTAGATTGATTTCAGGGCATGCCATGGTAGGAGCCCTGCACGCTAGATAGCTGAAATTGCTTTCAAGCAGGCAAACTTCACACCCCCTCATATGCAAATCCATAACAGAGTGGGAACCTGGCAATGCATGGATGCAGGAGCAAATCCCTGCCCTGATCCCTCCATTGGTCCAAGCAGATTGGATCAAGGGTGTCTGTTGTGGAATCACAACTTGCCGGATTCCTCCCCCATCTATCCCCCCTGTCGTATGCATGACAGGTCTTGAGCAAACCTTTATGTAAGGTTGCCACCTACTGCTCTGTTCTATTATTTGCAGCTGAAGTAATGGAAACATGTTTTAAGGTTGTACTGCAAGTCTGCTATGTGACATTTTGTCAATGTGCTGTTTCTTTATTTTGAAAGGTCAAAAGAAGTAGATTGGCAGCCTTATTTTACTACCCGACTCGTAGATGATTTTACTACTCATCTTAGAGTATTCAGAAAAGCTCAGCAAAAGATAACGGAGAAAGATGATCAGATTAAGGGTAATGCCTAACATTTTAATATGTATGTCTTGTTGAATTTTGTAATAACCTGAGTGAAGGTTTTGTGTTGCCTACAGCTATTTCTCAATGCATTCAGCTGCCATTTTCTTACAAATGAAAGTTTTGTGTGTAGTATTTTTAACTTTTTTTTAATTGCCATTGAAAGTGTCTTAGATTGGCATAAGATCTGTATCTATTAGTGGTAAATAAATATGCTAAAATATTCAGTTGTTTCACACACTTTTTCCTGATTTTCCATTCCCACTGCAGCTTCCCATTCAACACCTGAGGCCTTTCCTTAGGGTTCCCTGTTCCCCTGGAAAGGTTTTTCAGGGAGTCACAGGGGGCTGCATTGGAGAGGGACAGGGAATTCTCCTTGTGCGAGCAAAGCATTGAATGCTACTTGTTGTCTGCCAGAATAGAAGATGTTCCTTCTCTGGATAAGCTTTCTTTTTTTCTGTCCAGTTAAATGCATTGTGACTGGTACCTAAGAAAAGACTGCTTTGAAAAGTTAGATGAGGTGATTCACTGTTCTTGGATGAGATAGATGTGGTCTTCTAACGATGTGCCCAAATGAAAGAAACAAAGTCTCTAAACTTGAAACCTTTGTTGTTGTTATGTGCCTTCAAGTCGATTATGACTTATGGCGACCCTATGAATCAGTGACCTCCAACAGGACTTGAAACCTATGGTATATAAAAATACAAAGTATAGTACAAGCCTATATTCTAATGGCTGAGGGAGTGCTTGCTTCCTGCCACTCAAATTTCCATTTCTAAGGAAAGCAGTTGTAGTGATTATTCTTTATTTGTGTGCCAACAAACACAAGGACCAAATTACCTCCTATGACTATTTCCTGGCTTGGGTCTCTTTGTTTCTGTTTGACTATAGTGGAAGTACATATAGTGTATCCATTGAACTGACTGTAAGTTTTTCATAATTAAGAAATAAATATCTTGGCACACATGGGAGAAGAAGAGAATTAAACTGCTAAGCAGAGTTATATGTAAATTGTAAAGAAATGTAACTCCCTCTAGGATGCACACCTTAACGTGGTGAGGGGGGTTTGAGAGTGTTGAAGAAGCTGAGAGCAATGCCATCAGGAGGCTAGACCAAGAGGCTAGACTCCTAGCAGGGACACCCAAGGCGGAATGGTCAAAGCTGAAACACCAGACTAAGATGCATCCAAACTCAGAGGAAGGCAATGGTAAACCACCTCTGAATATCTGTTACCATGAAAACCCTATGAACAGAGTATCCAAAATGCAACATGAGATAGTGCTGGAAGATGAGACCCCCAGGTCAGAAGGCACTCACTGAGCTACTGGGGAAGAACAAAGGACAAGTAACAGTAGCGCTGTGACTAATGACGCAGCTGGGTCAAAGCCGAAAGGAAGCCCAGAGGCTGATGCACACAGATGCAAAAGGAGAGTCTGGAGTTGTACGACACACACAATAGGAACATGGAACGCGAGAAGCATGAACCAAGGAAAGTTAGAAATTGTCAAGCAAGAAATGGAACGTATCAACATTACAATACTTGGTGTGAGTGAATTAAAATGGATGGGAATGGGACATTTTCAATCAGGCAATTACAAAATATTTTATACAGGAAATGAGAAATTAAGAAGAAATGGGGTTGCTTTAATAGTGAGAAGTGATGTAGCAAAAGCAAGCAGGAGCTACAACACAAGGTCTGAGCAAGTGATCTCAATGAGATTAAATGGGAAACCTATTAACATAACCATCATCCAAGTCTATGTTCCAACAGCAAATGCAGAAGAGGAATTGAAGAGATTCTACACAGAAGTACAGGAAGAAATTGATCAAAACAAGATGCGATGATAATCATGGGGGACTGGAATGCAAAAATAGGGAACAGAGAAGAACTAGCAATTGTGGGGAAATGGGGCTTAGGAGACAGAAATGAAGCAGGAGACTTATTGAATTCTGTGAAGCCGATAATTTGTTTCTTGCAAACACATTTTTTGAACAACCGAAAAGGTGACTATACACATGGGGATCACCAAATGGTCAGTATAGGAATCAAATTAATTATACAGTTGGTAGCAGAAGATGGAGAAGTTCCATACTTTCTGCGAAAACAAGACCAGGAGCAGACTGCGGTACAGATCATGAACTGGTCGTATCGAAAATAAGAGTAAAGCTAAAGAACAACAACAAAGCAATCATACTGCCAAAATACAATTTAAATAACATCCCAGAAGAATACCAAGATCAAATAAGAAACAGGTTTGAGGCTTTAAACTTAGTTGACAGAGAACCAGAAGAACTATGGACTGAAGTCAGAAACATTATCAGGGAAGAATGCAAAAAGACAATACCTCTAGTTAAAAAGAGAGAAAGACCTCAATGGACGACTGACGAAATGGTTAAAGAGAGAAGGAAAGCAAAAGGAGATAGAAATACGGTCAGAACCCTAAATGCAACAATACAGCGACTAGTACGTAGGGACAAAGAACTATTACAATAGTTACTGTATAGAAATAGAAGAGGACAACAAAAAGGGAAGAACAAGAGCCCTATTCCAAAAGATTAGAGAAATGAAAGGGAAATTTAAACCAAGAGTAGGGATGTTGAATAATCAACAGGAGAACACACTGACTGACCGAGATGAAATAAAAGGAAGATGGAAGCAATACACTGAAGAACTCTATAAAAGAGATGCCAGGATGACAGACTCATTCATGGAGGAACCGTATGATGAAGAACCAGACATTCTAGAATGTGAGGTGAAAGATGCTCTTAAAATACTTGGAAGAAACAAAGCACCAGGAACAGATGGCATACCAATAGAGTTGCTACAAGCTACTGAGACTGAATCTGTCCAAATTGTGACTAAAATCTGTCAAGAAACATGGAAAACTAAGCAATGGCCCACAGACTGGAAGCGTTCCGTATACATCCCAATTCCAAAGAAAGGGGATCCCAGGGAATGCAGTCATTATCGAACTATTGCCTTAATATCCCATGCAAGTAAAGTAATGCTCAAGATTCTACAACAAAGGCTCTTACCATATATGGAGTGAGAAATGCCAGATGTCCAAGCTGGCTTTAGAAAGGGAAGAGGCACCAGAGATCATAGCGCAAACATATGTTGGATAATGAAACGGACCAAGGAATTTCAGAAGAAAATCACCCTGTGCTTTATAGATTACAGCAAAGCGTTTGACTGTATAGATCATGAAAAACTATGGAATGCTTTAAAAGAAATGGGGGTGCCACAGCATCTGATTGTCCTGATGCACAACCTATACTCTGGACAAGAGGCTACTGTAAGGAGAGAATATGGAGAAATGGATTGGTTCCATATCAGAAAGGGTGCAAGACGGGTGTATTTTGTCACCCTATTTATTTAATCAATCTATATGCAGAACATATCATACGGAAAGTGGGATTGGACCAAGATGACGGAGGTGTGAAAATTGGAGGGAGAAATATCAATTTAAGATATGCAGACGATACCATACTACTAGCAGAAACCAGTAATGATTTGAAACGAATGCTGATGAAAGGTAAAGAGGACAGCACAAAAGCAGGACTACAGCTGAAAGTCAAGAAGACTAAAGTAATGACAACAGAAGATTTATGTAACTTTAACGTTGACAATGGGGACATTGAACTTGTCAGGGATTCTCAATACCTTGGCACAGTCATTAACCAAAATGGAGACAATAGTCAAGAGATCAGAAGAAGGCTAGGACTGGGGAGGACAGCTATGAGAGAACTAGGAAAGGTCCTCAAATGCTAAGATGTATCACTGAACACCAAAGTCAGGATCATTCAGACCATGGTATTCCCAGTCTCTGTGTATGGATGTGAAAGTTGGACAGTGAAAAAAGTGGATAAACAAAAAATCCACTCATTTGAAATATGGTGTTGGAGGAGAGCTTTGCACATACCATGGACTGCGAAAAAGACAACTAATTGGGTGTTAGAACAAATTAAACCAGAACTATCATTAGAAGCTAAAATGATGAAACTGAGGTTATCATACTTTGGACACATCATGAGAAGACATGATTCACTAGAAAGGACAATAATGCTCGGAAAACCAGAAGGGAGTAGAAAAAGAGGAAGGCAAAACAAGAGTTGGATTGGTTCCATAAAGGAAGCCACAGACCTCAATTTACAAGCTCTGAACAGGGTGGTTCATGACAGATTTTCTTGGAGGTCACTGATTCATAGGGTCGCCATAAGTCGTAATCGACTTGAAGGCACATAATAACAACAACAAAGAAGTGTAATAGTTAACATAGAGTTTAATTTAGAAAAAAGAATCTTGATGCAGCAATTATAAATTCATAGGGATAATTGCAAAACCAGATAATCCAATGTACACTTGTAGATCCATTCAAATGTTCCAATCTATTTAGATGGAGCGGAAGATCTTGTAAATACATTTTTTGAAGTTGAAGTTGAGACGGAAAAGAGAGTCTGTCGTGATCTCGTCTGCACATCTCCCAAAGACGAAGAAGGTTTTTTTTTCTTGTTTCTTTAGATATGTTGTGACTAAATTATATCAGCAGTCAATCTCCTAGAAGTAAACTGAAATTTCTGGACAAGTTATTGTTGGTGCTTAGTATTTAATAAGTGCTTTTACTTGATGGGTTTGGCAGTGAATTTTCTTATTAATTAGTGGGTGAAATACGTCTGTAGTAGTAAAATAATTTATTTTTCTATTGGTTAGAAGTGGGACTTGAAACTGTACAATTTATGTTACAACAATATTGTATTGTATTCCTAGAAAATTATCAACAGTTGATTTCCTGGATTTTTGTCATACAGAAGATGGTATTTATTGCAGTATATAATGATATTTGTTACTACTTGAAAGGTATGAAAGGAATATGTTTAACTCCATATTAGATTTTGTTACACAATTTTTTTTATCTTGTGCCTTTAGGATTCCTAAGGGATCTGTGCGAAGTTTTACTGTATTTATTGCTACCTCCTGGAGACTTCCAGAACAAGATCATGAGATATTTTGTCAGGGTAAATTTAGTTTCATACCATATCCCTGGAGTGTCGAGTATTTCTTTGCGTAACAACTGCATGATGTTTGTATAATCAGGAACCATAAACATTTTACATCTAGATCTGTCCAATAATTAAAGCTTTTGTAATTCTCGGTTTAGTTTTAGTCAATTGTTTATCTGTTGTTAAATTATTAATTATTTAGGTTGTAATCCTATATATAATCTCAGAGTAAGCCACATTGAACTCAACAGCTTTGCACTGTTAAATATAGATATGGATTGTGAACCAGTTAAAAAGAAATGGCATCATGCAGTCCGCCACTGAGCAGCCATGCAGGGAAGATTCCCATAGCTAAAGCCCAGTTCTCCCCCCTTCCACCCCACTTCTGTTTACTGGTGCACTCAGGCAGTGTGATGATGGGCTCCCTATCATGGTGAAAAAGAGCTGGATAAAGGCATTATTAGTTGTACTGCCTGTATGTATATATGGGGGATGGGCGAGAGAAAACGAAACTTTTTGAACATTTGGAAATTTTCTGGGTGGAGCTGCTGCATCTGTGGTGAATTAGATCATGCCTGTTATACAAAAGGCACACATTGTACCTTTTTTGAGGACCAGAAGGAAGAGAAAATGTTAAGAGTAAAATCATTTCAGGCATATGTTAGATCTATATATAGAAAAGAAAAAGAAAAAAGAGGCAAGCCTAATAATAGTGCTGGAAACCAAAGCTTTAATAAAATAGTCAATTGCCCAACACGTTCAATATACATAGTCACTAATTATGATCAGCCTATATTAAAAATGAAATGAAATAGAACATAGTAAAATTAGCCTTTCATCTTAAAAAAAAGTTGCATGGGTATTGAGCAATGCAAAGCACTCAAGAGTTGATGTAACTTTTTTTTTAAATATAATATTTTATCAAAGTGAGTCCCATTGAACTAAGCAGTTCTTATTCTGAATAGATATGTATAGGATTGCACTATTTTATTTCAGATATTTATGAATATAGAGGGATTTATAATTATAACATTGGTTTTGCAGTGGGTAATTTTGTGAACATTAGTCTTGTGAAAAACAAGTACATAAGATGGGGCTGAGATTGATTTGTTTTATGGTTAATATAGATTAAGGCCTAACTTCACCAAGGCAAGTTCCATGTTTTATAAGTTTTAGTTTTGAAATATGGTCTGTCTGACTATAATTAGTGTATTAGTAATTTTATGTTGTATACAATTTGTATTATGAATAACTTTATATTATTTGAATTATGGTTTCTTATTTAATTTCCCCTGAGGAAGGTTACTACTGAAATAGATTTGGCAATTTACTATTTTATTAAAGTTCCTTATGCTTTCAAGAACCATTTTCAGGCTTGCCTCTTTTTAAAATTTAGTGCTCTCCTCTTTCCCCCCTCCCTTATGCTTGAAAACAGAGCACAAAGAAAATTCATCTATAACTTCCATATGAATCACACTTTGTCTTGAACTGATGGAGGTGGAATTGTGGCAAGCCCTCACTTGTCAGTCACACTAAACTGGGGGAAGGAGAAATTTGTATTTTTGATTGAAATGATTGAAGCTTTAGTTGATTGATTGCTTTAAATAAGCAATTAGAAGGCTTCTTGAATATCTGTTCATTTCTCTCTTTCCCCCAGTGGTAGAGGAAGGATGCTTCTTGCAGAACCTTGTGACTGCAGAAGCAACTACTATTGCTTCTCATTAAGTATAATAGTAGATCTTGCTAATAAGACCAGGAGTGTCCAGCCCTGCAGACTCCCCAGCTATAGCCATTAAATCTTTCTCTTCTTTTTGAGCAACTCAGCTGCCACTCACTGTTTTTGCCCACTCCTTTGACATATATTGTCTACCAAAACCATCTGTTAGTCTGATGCTACATTGTCTTCCTACCTCCACTTCCCCACTAGCTCCCTTTTCTCAGCCTCAGCTGTTCTTAACAGTCTGCAAGAACTACTCTGATAAACCACAAGTTATTCACATAGCAATTCTTCATATGGTTTTAAATTTTGTCTTGACAGACTTCTGAGCAAGCAATGTCAGATCTGTGAGCTGTGGATTAGATATCGCTATTATATATCCTAAAATTGCTTTCTATTTATTGGCATGCATATTTACTTAGAAGTAAGTTCCACCGTGTTGAGTGGGACTTGATTCTATTTCAGTGTAAATGATGCTGATGAAATGAATGTTTAAAATTGCATCTTTACAGCTTTCATTATTTGATAATGAAAACAATAAGTGTGGGGGTGCATCTGAAATATCTTACACCTATCTGTACTTATTTTTATGAAATTCTGTGAAAGGTAGCATTAATTTATATCTTTGTGTTAGGCAGTAATCCTATACATACATACTTAGGAGTGAGCCTCATTGTACTCAATGAAACTTACATCTGTGTAGACATTTGTAGGATTGCATTGTTAATCATGTTTACTCGTGAGCTGTTTTCTCTAGTTATCCTCAAAATGACTGTAAGTGCATTCAGGTGAAAAGTAGGACTGTGCCTATTGCCCATCAGCATTGCATATCCCCTCCCCCATAAGTTGAAATGTCTGCAATTGGGAAGCCTCCTGAACACATTAGGTTCTCTGTGTGATCTCTAAAGGTTCCAGATCATGAGGAGCTTCTACATGCATTCAGGGGCTTCATTATTTCCCCAATGTGTGGACAGTAGGCAGGGGTAGAGTTAGGATGGGAGACGGGGGGGCAGCTGACACAGCTCTGCTGTCTCTCCCCACGTGATTATGATTGCATGGAGGATAATGAAGTAAGAGGAGCTTTGGTCTAGTGACAGTCTCTGAATCATGGGAAGGTGAGCTTGCTTTATTATGGTGCTTTATCTTATGTCAGCTTAAGCTTGGGTACAGCTGTAGGCTTATGAAACTGCTTCCAGCAAGAGTGACAAGTCTTCAAAAAGTGATTTTCTGGGATATAGTTCTAGAAAAATGTGAAAGTAAAATTTATTTTCTTACGATTCTTTTCTTTTTATCCGGCTTTTGTTTTAATTTTTGTTTTAGTTTGACATCTGTTCAAATTGATGATTTAAAGAAACCTTAATGGATTTTTTTTGTCCATTATTTTTCAGGAAATCCTTGCTCGAGGAATTCTTCTTCCATTAATAAATCAGCTCAGTGATCCTGATTATATTAATCAGTATTTCATATGGATGGTAAGCTTGGTACACTTAGACAGTATCTTTGAAATGCCTGTCTGTGCACTTCAAATCACAATTAAACTTACTTATGGATGAAAGGTGAATGCTCAGAATGTTGGAGCATGGAGTGAAAATTGTGGCCATTCCACTTGTGTCCTGCTCCTGCTGATGCCAGAAGCTAAGTGATGATTGGCTTTGCATTGCATTAAAATCTGGACTCATGGTTTGTCTCATTTTAGACAAACCATGAACTATTACCAAGGTTTGGATGTAACATTAAGCCAAACTGACTCCAGCTGGAGTTAGGAGCAGAGTGGAGCAGGAGGCAGCTGGAGCAGGAGCAGAGTGGAGCAGCTGTAATTTTTGCTCAGTGGACTGGCGTGCTGCATGTTCACCTTTAAAACATAATTAAGCTTAACTTTGGTTTCAAGTAAGATGTGTACCAGGCCATTACAGTCTTAAGTTTTCCAGTATACTTCATAACAAAATATGTATTGCAGAAACTGACGATGTAATACGTTTTCCTTATTTGAAACTACTTTCTACATAAACTAATGCTAAGTGCTGCTTTACAGATTTTGGAAGCTTTAGCCTGAAAGAGATTAACATCACTGCCAGTTCTTTTATAAATATTTATTATATTATATATTATATTTTTTAAAAGCTAGCATTGAATTAGCACTATTTCATATAGTATTAATCTGTAAAGAAATTAATATTTTAATATTGGTTGTTCCTGTGTTATGGCTTGCCAGGCCACTTGTTTCATGAGACTAGTAAGTGCTTTGTGAACTATAATAACCATTTGGCTACACACTGTTACAGCAGTGCTGGCCTAAATAGAGAGGTGGACAGGTACACTATGTATGTGTTCCATTAAAATTTCTATTTAACTTGGAATGCAATATTGAGCAATGTACTTAGTTAGGTTTTTTCTGGGATTGGATATGATCATCAGTATCCTCCAGTGGGCAGCAGGACACCCCCAAGTGGGTATTGTCTTTCTCTCCTGTTGCTTGAGGAAGGAAAAAGTTAACACTCCAAAGGACTAAGGAGCATGAATGTTGATAACAGGAAGCTGAAGGTTGGATTGTGAAGTTTGCTGCTTAGAAGGTGAAATATGAAGAAGTTAAGAACCCAGTTGGGCAAAATAAAATAAAGCACACACATACATAGAAAGGGAGGATGAACTGTAATGATTTGAAAGCAACTATGTGGTTATATATCAGTCTTGTTTGCTTGGGAAACAGTAGGTTAATTTAATTAAAATGTATTTTTTTCATATATTAGATTCGTGATTCAATTTGCAACTATGAGGCCTTTATGAACATTATTAAAGTAAGTGACAACGTAGGGGAGTTGGAAGCTGTAAGGGATAAAGCAGCAGAAGAACTGCAGTATCTTCGATCCTTAGATACAGCTGGAGATGGTTGGTATTTTAATACTTTACATTTGCAACTTAAAACATCAGTAATATACTGTTTAGTTTAAATATGAAAAGTAACTTACTGAGAATTGTTAGGTTGAAGGCTGGTGCATGGAGGGAAAACCATTTTTGCTAGTGTGTTTTGATGAAATAACCCACTTCTTTTTGGATAGATGGACACTGAGGGAGCTTTAGACTTTTGATAACCGTTGTTATTTATTATTATTATTTATTATTTATTAAATTTATATACCGCCCGACTAGCAATAGCTCTCTGGGCGGTGAACATAAAATAGCATAAAAATACAATGAATAACAAAATAATACTAAAATACAATCAACAATCCAATACAATAAACATTTTTAAAATTAAATCAGTGTAACTTAAAATGCTTCAGAGAATAGGAAGGTTTTGACCTGGCGCCGGAAGGAGAGCAGAGTCGGCGCCAGGCGTACTTCCTCAGGGAGACTGTTCCATAGTTCGGGGGCCACCACTGAGAAGGCCCTAGATCTTGTCATCACCCTCCGGGCCTCCCTGTGAGTTGGAACCCGGAGGAGGGCCTTCGTAGCAGAACGTAGTGCACGGGCCGGTTCATATCGGAAGAGGCGTTCCGCAAGGTATCGTGGTCCCGCACCGTATAAGGCTTTATAGGTTAATACCAACACTTTGAATCTAGCCCGGAAACATATTGGCAACCAGTGCAAGCTGGCCAGAACAGGTGTTATATGCTCGGACCGCTTGGTCCTTGTCAGCAATCTGGCCGCCGCATTTTGTTCTTTTAAGAGATTAACTTGATTGGAAGTTGTACTTGACTGGAAAGCACTGACAAAGAGTGCATATTTCTTGTCTGTCGGTAATTCTTACTGTACTAAAAATAATGTAGATACCATTTCCCTTTGATGGCATTTACCTAAAATATTTAACTTGTTTTCTCTGCAACATCCTGTGAGTTAGGCCACCAATATTTTCATGGGGTAATTAGGACTGCTGGTGATTTTCAGGAAGCTATCCAGTGAGTTAATAGCTGAACAGGTTTTTGAATCTTATTGACTCATTTCCAATACACCACTTTTAAATGGACCACAGGATAATGTCTTTCTCCAGTGGGCACCAAGACACCCCCAAGTGGGTACAGTAGGGCGGGTGACGTTGCAGGCCCCCGCCAAAAAGAGAAACTTGCCGTAAAGTGGGACATAGCACGCAATCAGCTGTATAGTACAGGCAGCTAGAGCTCCCCGTGCTACAGCTGATCAGCTGTAGTGCAGGGAGCTTCAGGGGCCAAGCACCGTCAGCTGGAGTGCGGCAGCTGGAGCTCACCGTGCTACAGTTGATCGCTCTGCTGGCGCCATATTAGCGGAACGCTGAAAAGCGAGGCCCTACTGTATTGTCTTCCTCTCCTGTTGCTTGAGGCAGGAAAGAGTTAACACTCTAAAGGACTCTCACCTTAGCCCCTCCCATGGAGTGACAGTTCATTTTCCTGCCTGGCTTGAGCAGTACTGTCTTCGCCTTGCTTTTCAGACTGGCTGGCTTGTATCCTTTCCTAGAATCTCAAATCTTTACCTACTGTTGTTGATTTGTTGTGTCTGAATTCCTTCCTGAGTGGTTTGTGTTTGAGTGTCATTTACAGTTTTTCCAAATGAGTTGTGTGCATGTCTGAGTGACTGTTAAGTGTCATTATGTCCGTTGGTCAACTTATTATATTGTTAAATTGATTGCCTAAGCATTTGATACCTTGAATTAATTACCTAGATAGTTAGCTGAGGTGTTCAAATTAATTTCATTTTATCTAATGAACTCTGTATTGATTCAATTGTGACAAAGAAGACTTTTCTGAAAAGGAGAAAAAACCTGTTAGCAGCGAAATGCCGAAGGAGCACTCAAAAAATAAAATAAAATCAGTACAGAAGGCGGCAAGAGCATTTGGTGCAGTAGTGCCTTCAGCCTGCTCAGAGAAAAAGATGTTGGTTAAAAACACAAGGATCATAAGAAGGTCCCTGCACAGCACTTTGAAAGATTAAAGTCATGGCACAAAGCAGCAGCAGCGGTTGGTGTGGTAGCGCCTTCAGCCTGCTCTGGCAAGATGACGGTTGAAAACAAAAGCCACAGCAGCATGCATGGAGGCAGCCACCATTTTAATCAACAAACAGCCTTATAGTCAGCACATGGCCCATCGAATCTTGCAGTAGCACAGAGAGAGGTCAGTAATCAGCAGCAAAGCGCTGTTAACCTGTAAGCAATGCAGCAGCAATCGGAGGAAGCACGTTGTGAGAACCAAAAATGAAGAGAAATCTGTAAGCAATGAGGTGGCAGAGCAGTTGAACAATTTATGCTGCTAAAAATAATGAGAGCATTAATGAAGCAGTCTTACCAATGTCATTGTTACAGTGCAGAAGGCTGCCATTTGGGCAACAGAAAACAGCCTCACGGGCCGTGGGTGGCCCATTAACTCTTGCAGTAGCACAGAGAGTGGCCAGAAACATGCACAAAAGCATTACAAACCCTGCAAGCGATGTGGTAGCAGAGCAATCAGGGAGGGAAAATGCAGCTAAAACTAAGGACAAAAATAAAAATGCAGTTTTACCAACATTATTAGAGTGCAGAAGAGCAGCTTATGTGGGAGAGCAAAGCCAGCAGTGGGTGGCAACAAAAGATATGCTCTCTGAGGATGAAATGGCTCCAGATCCTTTGGTCATTTTCAGCTCAAATTCTGAGAAAGCAGGAGTGCACTGGTGTTAACATCCAGCAGTCTGAACTTCCACAGACCTGTTTACATACAGTGCCATTGCATAATGCTGCCACCTCTGGTCAAAAACAGCAGCAACAGCATAAAGATTCAACACAGACAGTTAATTTGCTCTCTGCTGCTATCTCTGGTTTCAGTCAAGAAATTCAGCAGGTGGAATCTTTCCATTTAAGTCCTGAAGCATTAAATCACATTAGTAGAGCCCTGATGAATGACATTTCTGGAGAACTAGCCAGTCTTTCAAGTAGCACCTGCACAAATGCAGCAAGTTACACAATCACACCCTGCACCAGTGAATAATCAATTACCTTCCAATACATGATGATGATGATGATGATTTTGATTTATATCCCGCCCTTCCTCCCAGCAGGAGCCCAGGGCGGCATTGCAGCACAGTGTTCATTTGAGTCAGCCAAACAATGCTGTTAATGAGCAGCAAGGGGAACAGAGAACATGTGACAGTACTTCACCAGACCCACATGATGTGTCCAGAGGTAGAGCACTGAGGCTGATGGTACAGAGGCTTGGCAGACAAACCACTGAAATGCAACGGAATGTGTATGATGATTCAGTTGTCTCTCTGGAGAAGGATATAGATGGTTCACAGGTGGAAGAGCAGTCCATGTTGACGCCTTTCCATCAAGAATGGCAAACTCCTGATGTCTATGGAATTGTAACTTAACTGTTTGGTCTGAATAACTCTGCTGTGTTCCCTCAATAGCCTTAGGTAGTCCTATGGAGGGTGCAAAGTCCACCTCATCTAAGGGGCAATGATTGAGCAGCAACTAATGGCCACTACAAGGGCAGCTGAATTGCTGGAGAGCAGGAAGACATGCTATATGAGGGAAGCGTGGCCTGGATGCCCTGGTCAGTTGAAGTTCACTAATTCAGCTTGGCAAACTGCAATCAAGCATGCAGCTGAGCTCCTGTCAAATGTGTAGCGCCTACCTCAAATGCAAGTATTAGGGGCTGTTTCATGTGTGTTACCTGCATCAAGTGATGAATTTGTGGGTACAGGCAACAGACAAAGACACTTCATTAAAAACAAAGCAAAACTGTGGTCTCCACAAAGTAAACACAGGGCCTGTATGTGCTTATTCCGTACATTCAGATCAACTGAGCAGGACACTTACTCCATACTGAGCAGGGCACTTACTCCATACTGAGCAGGACACTTACTCCATCTGATCTGCACTTGTTTTAGCAGCAGATAAGACAAGTTTGGCTGAAAGATGTTAACTCTCTCATTTGCTGAGATACAGTGGCTCAAGTGTACTCAACAGGGCCAAATAGTGGCACATTTGGTGCATTGCAGTTGTCTAATTCACAGTGTGTAGTTTCTCAGTCCAGCCACAGACAGGCTGATCAGCCTGGTTATCCACAAATTGTTGCTGCCAAGTCATGCAAAAACAATGATGAGGATGATTAAAAAATGAATAAATAAAATATATTAGTCAGACGTACAATCAGATTAGGAGAAAGCCATATCATGGGCACACTTCCTCTTCAGATGAGGAGGGTGTTAAGTTCCCAGACTTGCATGCAATTCCAGTGAGCCAGGGGCCAGAGTTCAGAGTGACATCACAGGTTGCTAGACATCCAGATGCCGCTGTGAACACTGATTCCCTTGATCCTCAGGTGACGCCAGATATTGAGGAGGGGAAGTAACTTCCTGGTACAGATTGAAAAGAAAGTATTTCACACTCTGTTAAGGATGAACATTTTATTCATTTGTTTTGTAGAATGTTAGCAGCACTGGATCATCCTGACAAACCAACTGATAAAGCACAGAGGTTCCAAAAGAACCTAGTACTAATCACAAGGTGTTTCGGTCCAGCTCCTAAGTAAAAGACTTAGATTGAAGGGGTAGCACTTCTTCAGACTAAAAGACTAATGGTTCTGACAAATAGATACTACCCTACAGACCCAGAGTTTATGTATAAACTCTGACTACTAGCAATTAATTTGCCAGTGCTTACTTTAGTGTCCAAAGCTAATCTACTAAAAGAGATAGCGCTTCCATTAGACTTAGATGCATGAAGTGCATCCTGCTGTTCGGTAACATTCTTCAATTCTGTTTTAAGCCTCATGCTATTCCCCAGCAACATCTTACTGCTCACCATTCCACTACATTGCCACAGTTCCCAAGTGTACTGTATATGGGGCCAATTTGGGCACTTCCACATCAGGAGGTGAAGAGTTACTGGGTTCCAGCCTCCACATTCAGTAATCTGCTTCGCAAAAGCAGAGAACTGTCACTGCATGCTATTGTAATGTGAGTAGTAGTTTCCATAATGTCCCATACTGAACTGTTTATTTCTCTATTATCAGAGTAGCTTTTGCTGGCTCAGTAAACATTAGATTAGTTGGGGTTAGATATGTTATCCTCTGAATGTAGAAGGAATGTAGAAAGAAGTGACGAAATGATCTCTAATAAATCATGGCCTACACCTGTTTTTAAGGCCTCAACAGCCTTGGACACAATATACCAGGTGTGAAGTCCATCCCTTCTACTTCTCGGGGTGCTTGCTCCTCCTGATATAAGTCTTGAGGATGGGCTATTTCTGTTCCGCCTCTGTCTCAGAAACTGGTCAGATCACAGTGGCAAGATGCTAATGCATTTTTTCTTGTGTGGCAGACTGCCTTGATGGCCATTATTAGCTCCATGAACATTGAGTCTCTCAGCGAGAGGAAAATAAAATGAAAATGATAACAATGATGATGATGATAACAACATATAATAAGGGGATGCTACTCAGTAATTATGGGGTTGTCACATTGGTCATTCAGGAGTATTGCATAAGATCCAGCTACAAGGGTCAACATCTTTTTTTGTCCTAAAAGCCAATTTGTGGTTACAGTAGGACCCCACTCATATGGCAGGTTACGTTCCGGACCCCCACTGAAAAGCAAAAACCGCTAAAAAGCAGAACTCATTGAATAGAATGGCTTGGAACAAGCGCTGGATGAGTGGGGCTTTAGTCTAATTATGTCTAATTGAGACCGCCGCATTAGCAAAGTGCCATAAAGTGGGGCCCTACTGTATTTGGACCTGAGAATGTTCATACAGTGTTGAAGAGTTGTAAGACATGTCTGTGGAGACTGTTAGGTTTTTTCCCTCACTACACCAGAACATTAGCTCTTTGGGAAGCGTCTGTTGGTTCCTTTAGAGTGCCAGAGGCATATACATAAGTAAATATCACTTGTCTCATGAGTGTCATGAGAATGTGAAGGTTATTTCTAGCAGATAGACCTGGGAAATTTTTGTTTGGAAGTATTTTCCAAGAGTAGCAGCACATAGCAGAAGTTTGCTCTCCTGGAGAGCTGCAGTCCTTAACAGTTAAAGGAATGGATAATTATATATATTCACTAATAGGCAAAAAAGCTTGCGGTTTAAGAATGTACCTATAGCCCACAGCTATTTCTATCAAACTTTAAAAAGCAGAGAAATTGGGCAGCTATAGTGAATGCACCAGGGGAGCAGGAGACCTGACCTCCTCTCTGAGATATTGTACTGCCCTACAAATTGGTCAAAATGCAAACACCGTTTGGGTTGGTCTTTCACAGTCCAATCCACTTCCTGTGTAGCTTGGAAGAATTTGGTAACGTGCCTCTGAGCATATGGTGAGTGGTGGTAACACCTGCTATCTCCAAAGATAGAGAATTATATTTTTGTATGTTTGTTGGTGTTCTTCTTACTTTGTTTCTTTTCTGTGTTACTACTGTTTCTACAGAGAATCTACAGTAGAAAATTTTATTTTCCTCATTATTCATCCCAGAAATCTGTGTCAAATTTATTTTTATTAATTTCAAATCCTTTTTATTGGCCAGTGTCATATGATGGTGAAGACAGCCTTTTGTGTTTCAAATTAGAGGTTATGTTCTATTTCTATTTTGGGTGCATTAACAGTGGAATCTGAAACTGTAGTTTGATGTAAAATCAGACTGATTCCAATATGTTGCTCCTTCAGCTGTTGGGAAAAAGAGGATGCATGTTTTCATCCTGCTATGTTTAAACCACTTCATTTTAAGGCAAGGTGGGCAGGGTCAATTAAAAACATAGAGCACACCTAGCATTTTACTAGAATATGTTTCACCTCCCACTGTTTTATCTTGTGCAAATTGACACACTCCTGAGGTCCACTGGAGACTATTCTGCAGAAGTCAGTGCCATTATTATGTTTGGAGTTTTTTTAGTGTAAATTTTGCAAAGTGTTCCTGTACTTCACATATTCACAGAAATAGAAACAAGAAAATGATTTCCTATAGGAAACTTCACTAAAATTGCAAAGGAAATCAGACATATTCAAAGTGACCATCTGAACTATATCAACTGTCTTAATGTTGCTTCCTCCCTGCTAAAACAAGATCAGCACAGCACGTCTTCTTTCTATAATTTGGGCTGATTGCAGGTGTTGCCACCACTCACCATATGCTCAGAGGCACGTTGCCAAATTCTTCCAAGCTACACAGGAAGTGGATTGGACTGTGAAAGACCAACCCAAACGGTGTTTGCATTTTGACCAATTTGTAGGGCAGTACAATATCTCAGAGAGGAGGTCAGGTCTCCTGCTCCCTTGGTGCATTCACTATAGCTGCCCAATTTCCCTGCTTTTTAAAGTTTGATAGAAATAGCTGTGGGCTATAGGTACATTCTTAAACTGCAAGGTTTTTTGCCTATTAGTGAATTTCCCTGCTTTTTAATCTGGGAGATAAGAAATGGGATTCTGTGCAAGTTAGCACCAGCAGTAACAGAAATAGTTCAGCAGTGTATTTTAAATGTTATATTACAATCAAGAATGCCTTTACTTTTACAAGAGGGTCATGGCTTAGTGACAGAAAACATGCTTTGCATGCAAAAGTCCCCACATTCAATACCCAGCATCTCCAATTAGGGCTGGGAGAGATCCTTATCTGAAACCTTATCAGTCAGTACTGAGCTAGGGACGTCTATTGTTATAGGAGAAGGCATTAAAAAGGATCTTATTCTCAACCCAGCAGCAAAAAAAGAAGGAGGGGCATGGCTGTGACTATCCTGAAGAGACGCTGCACTTTTTAATTTGCTACTGCACTACTGGTCACAAACAGAAAAACCACTTGGCCACCTCATTAGGCAGTGGCCAACACAGCACTAATTTCAGATGGGTGCTTCAACACAGGACTAATTTCAGATAGTGAGTGAGTGAAAGAGATTTAAGATTAAACAACCAAGAGCTAAATTCAAGTGTTAAAAGCAAAGAGTCGCATCAAATCTCAAAATAACTACAGCAAAGTTATGAGCACAGGTCAAACAGCCACACACACTTCAAACAAAAAGTATTTGAGCGTTTGTCATTTATAAACCCATTTAAGGATTTATACCACCAGCATCAACCCAAACACAAGAAGCCTCTATTTTTCTCCCATGAGTGGGAAAGCAATGGTCCCTCCACCCATTGCCGCCCTGGGCTCCTTCTGGGAGGAATGGTGGGATATAAATTTAATAAATTAAAGAAATAAATGCTGCTGCTACAGTCAATTTAAAAGTTCTTTTCAAAAAAGAAAAAGAAAAAACACAAAACCAAGAGACTGAATAACACTGGACTACACTTCAGGGTTGTTATACACAACTTCCTCTCAGCCCCCCCCCAATATCTGTACAGCCACACTAGGCTACTTTGCAGGGCTGCTGTAACCTATCCAGCACTATATGCACCCCTCCCCACTGCTGCACTATGCATATACTAATGAGTGTGTGTGTCTGTGTGTGTGTGTGTGTGTGTGAGAGAGAGAGAGAGAGAGAGAATGAGAATAAGAATGAGAATATTTAAGAACCAAGAGCTAAAGTCAGGATTAAAATGTTACAGACAAAGAGTCTCATACAATCTCACAATAACTACAACAATGTTATGAGCACAGGTCAAACAGCCACACAGACTGCAAACAAAAAGTATTTGAGCTTTTGTCATTTATAAACCCATTTAAGGATAGGGGGTGGCAGGGCGATTTGGCCAGCGGAAAGAGCAGGCTGCAGGAGACAGCGGGGGTGGGAACACACACACACCACCGTCACTCACCTCCTTTCTGCTGCTGCCTTCTCTGTCATCCTTGCCCTCTGGGTTTCTTCCTCCACCGTCCATTTCTCTCTCTCTCTCCTAACTGTCTGGCTGTCCATTTCCTCCCTCGTGCTTCCTCACACAGAGCACGAGGGAAGAGCAATGCCAAGCAGAAGGCCAGTGTGAGTCACATGTCTGTTGCCCACCAATCACAGGAGCAGAAGACTTCCCCTGCCTCCAAGTAACTGGAAGGGGAGGGGGGAGGGGGAGTAAAATGAAAGAACTCCTGGTTTCTACTGCGCCTGTGTGACGTTATCACCCCCGGTAATGCATTTTTTAATCTATTAATTAAAAACAAACCATGCCGGTTTTTTTACTTTAAACCTACTGAAGATGAAGGTTTGTGTTTGGGGCAAGCTCAGGGATCTGATTAGAGATACCTTACAGTCATCTCTGAGTTTTAATGAACAACAACAGATTATGAGAACTTCTCAAGAAAAAAGTCCAAACGGCTTCTTGTTTTTCTCTCTCCCGTTTTTCACTTTAACCTGTGGATTCTCCATGGGGGGTGTGTGTGTGTATCACCAAGAAAACTTTCAGAGTTGTAGAGCAAGCGATTCTGAATCCAACAGTATAAGACTTGTAAGTTTTTGTTTTGAAGTGGGACTATACAAAGCACCAGAAAGGTGTGTGTGTGGGTATTTTCATTTAACATGGTAGAACGTGAAAAATCCCTACTGACTATAGTATACAGCCACTCTTGTGGCTGTATAATCTTATCGATTCTTGAGGAGTTTAAGGGTCCCCTATAGGATGACCTTAACAATAACGATTAAATAGCAACAAATAAATAGAATATAGATTGTTTTTGTTTCACAAGTTTCCATGAGGCTTCAGCCATATCCTCTGCAACAACAATAGTATTATCTTGTGCAACGACATACTCACTATTATTTTACCAGGGAGTTCAGTTCATTAGCTAAGGAACTGTTGGAATAGTACTGATGTTCAATTCCTCCTATGGAGAACAAGTCCTATGAGGAAAGGTTGAAGGAACTTGGCATGTTCAGTCTGGTAAAGAGAAGGCTGAGGGGTGACATGATTGCACTCTTTAAGTACCTGAAGGGCTGTCACATAGAGGAGGGTACAGATTTGTTCACTGCTGCCCCAGAGGATAGGACTAGGTCTAATGGTTTTAAGTTGCAGGAGCGTAGATTCAGATTGGACATTAGAAGGAACTTCTTGACAGTAAGGGCAGTTCGGCAATGGAACCGACTGCCTAGGGAGGTGGTGGGATCCCCTTCGCTGGATGTCTTCAAGCAGAGGCTGGACAGCTATCTGTGGGAGATGCTCTAGCTGTGGATTTCCTGCTATGAGCAGGGGGTTGGACTCGATGGCCTACAAGGCCCCTTCCAACTCTATGATTCTATTCATTGCCTGCCCTTCACCACCAGGTCCCAGGGCAGCATAAAACAGTTTATAGATTAATATTAATATTACAAATATCAGTTTATAGATTAAATTATTTGCTGGATCAAAGTAAGCTTTGGTAGGGATTACTACTCTGCACAGCTTGGTAACTTGGCTAAGGTTCTCACATATGCAGTTTTGTTTCAAGAAAGATCAGTAGCAAATTTAATGCATGTTTACTAAGTTAACTTGTCTTTATTCCTTGTCTTCAACTGGTAGATAGTGTTCACCGCCCAGAGAGCTATTGCTAGTCGGACGGTATAAAAGTCTAATAAATAAATAAATAAATAAATAAATAAAATTTATATAGATTTTTGAGAATGTGGGCAACAGAATTGAAGACAAGCACATGCTTCTTATATAATCCTTAATTCACTGGAAATTAAGACTACCAGGCCTTCTGTTGTTCCTTTGTGTTCATTTAAACAGCAGCTTATGTTTGCAGATTACTGGCACTCAGCAGGTTCACATAGTATGACAATATTTCAGGGATTGCTGTGTAGGTATGAGAAGTTTCACCTAGTCGGAGATTTCCTGGCTGCTCTCAAAACACTCAGGAGGTTTGGTTGCATAAATTACCAGGTGTCCATTAGTGAGTTTCTCTTAGCTGGAGCTTCTCTGGCTGCTTCCAAAGCATTCAGGGGTCACCTTACTCTGCACCTGGTATCATGGCACATTCAACAAGAGCAGCAGCTGCTTATGCAGCACATGCAACAAAGATTCCTCTACAAGAGGTTTGTCAGGCAGCCACTTGGGCAGACCTGGATACATTTATCAAGTACTATAAGATGGGCATTTATGCATCTGTGGAGGCAGCCGTGGGAAGGTGAGTTCCTTAGCAGGTGCTGCTGGATCATTAAGGGACATCCATCTGTGGTCGGTAAAATGAGTACCCGGCATATGCTGGGGAGTAAAGAAAGGCCGGGGATGGAACCCCATATATACAGTCTGCCTTGTAAACATCGCAAGATGTCACCCTAAGGGTCGGAAACAACTTGCAATATAAGTGCGGGGACACCTTTACCTTTTTACCCACTCACACAGAAGGTCAGCTTTGGAATATCCCACTTGAGGGTGTCCAGTGCCCACTGGAGAAGGAACCATTTACTCACCAGACAGGTGTTTCTCTGGGGGCACCAGGACACCCCCAAGGCCCACCCTGGGATGCAACATGAGGAACAATAACACAAGGAAAATGGGGGGAGAGTGAAGGGTCAGAGAACTGATCGAGAAATTTGCAAGTTCATGTTTCATATTGGCTTCATTGAATGCAATGTTATTTTGAGTCATGTTAGTCTTACAAGTGTAATACTTTCAAGCTTGGCCAGATGGTGAAGTGTCACTCCATGGGAGGGGCTAAGGTAAGAGTTTCTTGGAGTGTTAACTCTTTCCTGCCTCAAGCAACAGGAGAGGAAGACAATACCCACTTGGCGGTGTCCTGGTGCCCTCAGAGAAACACATTTTTGGTGAATAAAATGGCTCCTTCCTCATCTGAGGGCAAGGAGTGGGATGGAATGTCAAAATGGTTCTTACAAGTCTGAAATTTGTGTCCATCTGGAAGAGTGTGCATTCATTCTTATCCCTCTGTGGTTCTTAACAATTCTGAACAGCAGAACCACGTTTCTAGCACCTTCATGATAAAAATTAGCATCTTAACAGATTGTCTCATTTAGCATTGGTTACTTGTAGAGTTCAGGAAAGTGGCTTGGGTAGGGGCAGGAATGAATATACAAATAGCCTTGAACATTTTTAATTGCATTTTGCCTAATTCATTCTTATGTTTAAAACTTTCTTGTATAAAAGGTATTATCACATATGGGTTCTCAATGACTCACTTAAATGTTCATTTGAAAATTTTACAAATCTCACCTATACTTTTAATATATTAGAATACTGGCCATTATTGGTAAGGATGCATATACTTTGTTCTTCAAAACAAACACATTTCTGCAACCCACATTTGGCCAGTTTATTCGTTCTCTAGTGATCATTGGACATGGAGAGGACCTGGGTAAGGGACCAGCACTCTCCCCCCTAGCCACACACACACATTGGAAATCCTCTTCATTGTAGACCTGGCTTGCAAGATTTCTTAAGGCATTAACTGTAGACTTGTATATATCTTTGCATTTATAGGGGCTAGATGCAAAACAAGCTGATTAGGGCTGATTAGAATTGTTAATTCTGTGTCCCAACAGTAAATTCTATGTGTTCATGGCTTTTACACTATCAGACAATGCACGTAGCCCTGATTGTGGGGTTCAGCAGCTGAGGTGAGATATAGGGGCAGTTAAATTGGCACAGCTGCATTTATAACAATAACAATAGATCATTTTCTTAAAAAAATAAACAGTTTTAATGCTCTTTTTATTTTTGTACCATCTGTTCTAAGATATTTATACCACTAACCTTTCTAGTTGTGTGATGCCTTTCTTGTCATGATCTAAATTTTCAAAAAATATTTCTAAAAGCTATTAAGTGGAGTCCCAAGCTGTCAAATGGCGTTGAAAAAAAGAATGGTTTTGTGTGATATCCCTTAATTTGACTTGTTAATATTTATTTGAATTACTGAAATCACCAACAATTTCCTTGGCTTTAAAAAGAATAATTAGTATATTCTCCAATTTTTTTTAAAAAAAATCAGTGTATTTTGGTTATCTTTTTCTGTACAAACAGTTTTAAACAATACTTGCCTTCTAATAGTCTAGTAATCTAATAAATGCCTTCTGTCCTTTTGAGTCTGACTTCTTAGTACATTCATTTTCAGATATCAACACTATAAAAAATCAGATAAATAGCTTATTGTTTGTGAAGAAAATATGTGATTCAAGAATACTGAGGCTGCAGTCAGGAAAAGTAAGTGTTTTCTCTTCTGGAATGTGTTAGAATTATACATAGGCTAATCTATAACAAGACATTTTACAAGTCTAGTAATGGTAAATATAGCAACAACATTAATTTTTTCATGCATTTTGTATGAAGCTTATTGAACTAGTTATATAAATATGTGGATAAATGTTAAACATCTGTAGTTTGAAGCTAAGTTGGCAAATCAATCTTCCATTTCATCAGTTTAAAATATTACTAATTTTATTAGCTAAGATCCTCAGTTTGCTCCTGGTGGGAGCATCCTCTGAGCAGAGTGCCACTCATGTGATGCTCCTACCCGTGGAAGGCAAGCAGCTATTACTGATCCTCCACCCCTAAATCTGTTGCAGAGCAGCATGAGAGATATTGTACAGGGCTACAGGTGGAAGGGGAAATCAGTAAACCATTGGATCCTTCCATTTGCAGAACC
Organism: Rhineura floridana; assembly: GCF_030035675.1. Classification (NCBI taxonomy): domain Eukaryota; kingdom Metazoa; phylum Chordata; class Lepidosauria; order Squamata; family Rhineuridae; genus Rhineura; species Rhineura floridana. The sequence goes on from NC_084489.1 coordinate 44,255,905, forward strand.
CTAGATAGCATTGAAACCATTATATACCAGTTTGATAGTGGTGGCATTCCTGAACCATTCCTTTATATAGTCAGCATCATGTTTGAATTACTTCTATAGCCCACTGCATCCATTGCTAATATCATTATCACAGACTAAAATGTTAAAGTGTATACTAGAAAGTCCCATCTCTTATTTCCCAGATTTACTTAGCTTGGGTGAGGGGTACCTATGGACTTCCAAGTGTTGTTGGACTCCAACTCCCATCAGCCCCAGGCATATGGCCAGTGGTCAGGGATGACAGACGTTGTGGTCCAATAGCATATGGAGGGCCACAGGTTCCCCACCCCTGATTTAGCTGAAGAACTTGTGAGCAGCAAGCATCGCATACTACTGAAAATGTTGCTATTGTAATAGAAAGAAAGTTCTTGCTTGGAAAGATAACATGCATGATATTACTAAAATGGTCTTATGTTATGATTATATTGATTTCAATTTAGGAACCTATTAATTTGATGTGGTCTTTACCCAGGAAATAGATACTGTGAAACTGGCTGCAAACTTTGGAAAACTTTGCACAGTCCCTCTGGACACCATTCTAGTAAACAATGTTGCACTACAATTTTTTATGGGTAAGAGAACAGTAGCTAAACTAGTTTTTTGTGTTTAAAACTATAAAATACCATTATAGGATGCTATAAGCTTGCAAAATTATAAGGATTTTTTGACCACATCCAGTTCAGGACCAATCTCTCTGCCCATACAGTATATCACTCATATCATTAGCAGAACTTTAAACAAATGCGATGTGGCTCGGCTTAAGAACCACACAGATCTCTGCAACTTAATGCCGATCTGGTCATTTTTAATCATAGTTGCAGCATCCCTTTCCTTCCCCCAAGAGCAGCAAGGAAACACCAGATAGGACTGGAGAAACAGCATGTACCTACCAAGCCTCAGAGCAATTTACTGGTAAAATATGCTGAGCAATAACCCTGGTGAATATGATGGGAACTGGGTTTGATCAAGCATAAATTCCTTTGCCATTAATGAAGAAGGTTATAAAGAGCCCATGTATCTGTAGAAGAGTAATGACTTTAATATTTACGTATTTATTATTTACTGAAAAGATCTCTATCTTGCCCTTCTGTACTACATTAGGACACTCAGGATGGCTCACAATGAGATTATACGCAGTAAGAACACACACAAAAATATTAAAATAGCTAAAAATACATAAAATACAGTTAAGAAATCTAGGGGAGCGATATAAAAAGGAGACTAAAGAGGTAAATCTGGAAGGGGGTGATAAAATCAGTTTCAGGCTATACCTTCAGTCCTTCCAAAAGGCTCTCTGGAACAACATGGTTTTCAGAAGTCTCCAAAACATCATCAGCGAGGGAGCAGAATGGGCTTCATGGGGCAAGGTATTCCAAAACGTAGGGGCCACAGTTGAAAAGGCTCTCTCCCATGTACCTGCCAGTCTAACATCTTTCATTCCAGACGTGCAGAGGAGACCAGACCTAGCCAATCTTAACTTACGAGCAGGTACATATGGGCATAAGTCATCCCTCAGATACATTGGTCCAAGACCATTTCTGGCTTTAACAGTCAAAACCAGCACTTTTAATTGGGCCTGAAAATAATTTGGAAGCCAGTGACGTCGATAAAGATTATATGATACCCACGCTGTGATCCAGTTAACATGCTGGCTGCTGCATTTTGAGCCAACTGGAATTTCTGAACCATTTTCAAAGACAGCCCCACATAGAGTCCATTACAGTAATCAAGCCTTGATGTCACCAATGCATGTGTCACTGTGGCCAAGTCAACTGCTTCAGGAATGGGCGCATTTGGTAGACCAGTTTGAGGTGGCCAAAAGCACTCCTGGCTACCGTAGCCACCTGATATTCAAGCAACAGGGCAGGATCCAGGAGTACTCCTAAACTGTGAACCTGCTTCCTCAAGGGGAGTGCAATCCAGTCCAGAACAGGTTGCAGACCTATCCCTGGCACAGTTTTCCCCTTGACCAGCAACACTTCTGTCTTGTCTGGATTAATCTTGTGGAGAAAATACTGTGCATTCCAGTGGGTTCTTTGATTGAGGTATGCTGTCTCCAGGAAATGGCAGTAGCAAACCCAAATTCTGCCAAGCCCATGTCATCGCGTCTGTCAAGTCGGGCGTATCTGGCAAGGCAGTTGTGATGAGACAAAAGCAAGGCAGCAACAATCAAAGATCCACAAGGCCATGTAGCAATGGAATCTTGTTAGCTGCTTAGATCACAGAATAAGTCTGACCTGGAAGCTTTTCTGTAAGAGGCTGATCTTTCTATATTTACATATTCTGGCCTATTGTCAGAATAAGTAGCTCTATAGATTAAATCCCCGCCATGGCCTGGGTTTAGGATTCTCATTTTTCACTCTTCCTCATTGCAATAAAATTTAAAAAATGGCAGCTCATAATGCTGGCAATATTGTATGTGAAATATTTGCTAACAGCCTTACTATACTTGCTTTACTTGAAAAATTGAAGACTTCTTATCAGCTTAGGTTGAACACTGAAAAATGAAATGGACTGCCTTCAAGTCGATCCCGACTTATGGCAACCCTATGGATAGGGTTTTCATGGTAAGCGGTATTCAGAGGTGGTTTACTATTGCCTTCCTCTGAGGCTGAGAGGCAGTGACTGGCCCAAGGTCACCCAGTGAGCTTCATGGCTATGTGGGGATTCGAACTCTGGTTTCCCAGGTCATAGTCCAACACTCTTAACCACTACACCACACTGGCTCTCAGGCTGAACATTAACTGATCAATATTAACTGATCAATATTAGTTTGTCATTTATTAATAGGCCCTTGGACATTTTTTTTAGCTGCTATTCAAAATTGTCTCAATAAAGTATCCCAGAGAAAATACCTGTAAGCCACATGCTGGAAACTTACATTAACTTGGAGAGTACCAGATTTTATTAAGCTCATTCATATAATTTTATATAGATATGTATCTAGCACAGAAGTACAGGGCAGATTGTTTTCCCAGGATATTTGTGCCTAATAGATATGATTGCATTATTATTTTGTAGATTACATGCAGCAGATGGGAGGCCAAGCACATCTCTTTTTCTGGATGACAGTAGAAGGATACAGGGTTACAGCGCAGCAGCAGTTGGAAGTGCTATCAAGCCTTCAGAAAGATGGAAGGCATCAAACTACAGAAACAAAAGGCCTGTTAAAGTCAGCTGCAGTTGGAATTTATGATCAGTATTTGTCAGAGAAGGTAAGAATAGGTTTTAAAAGAAAAGTAAGCTATGTAATAGCCGTACTCTAAACATTTGTTTGCTTGCATAGGTATCTTAGGATCTGTTTAATCAAAAGTATGTTCATATTCTTGACTCTGTGAGCTAGTTTGAATTTGGGATTTCAAATCACGTGACAAAGTCCTTAGTTGATTGGTTTCACTCTTTTTATGTTTATTTTTTTATTTAATTCTATGCACCTTCCATGGGCTCTGTTGCCTGTCTTGTCCATAAACTTTAGTATACATTTTTGTAACATAGGCACACATGTTGTTCATATGTGAATAACATGAATACATTTTAGAAACATTTTTTTCAGATACATTTTGAGAAACACATTAAATTAAATGCCATCTAAACGTCCAACCTCTTACTCTTGCTTCCTTCACGCTTGCCATGGACAGATGTGGAAACCATAGCTCCTGTCTAAAATTTCTAGAATGCCCTTATAACCCAATATCTTTCCCCTTTGACTGGTGATCAATGTGCTTCTCGATGCAACATTTGAAGATCAGAAAATCTATGCCCCACTTTTATTTGGGTGTGGATCTGAATTCAAATACAGTGCCTTGCAAAAGTAATCAGACCCCTGACCAATGCCCTCATATTACAATTTGTTTCCGGTCACAATTCAAAGTGCTGGTTTTGACCTACAAAGCCCTGTACGGCTCAGGTCCAGACTATTTGACAGATCGTATCTCCCTACATGAAACTGTCCGGGATTTGAGATCTTCAGGTGAGGCCCTTCTTGTGTTCCCCACACCTTCGCAAGCACACATGACCCGGACATGAGATAGGGCCTTATCGGTGGCCGCCCCAGACTGTGGAACTCCCTTCCGAGTGAGGTGCAATCAGCTCCCTCCTTGCCGTCTTTCCGGCGACAAGTAAAGACTGTTTTATTTCAACGGGCATTTGGGATAGAGAACGACCAGGATTAAGTGTCATAGGTTTGGTGATTACATTATATGATTTTATTATTTTAAATTGTCCACTGTTTTTAACCTATATTTTATGGTTTTAATTTTTCTCATAGTTTAATTCTTTTTAAATAATATACTCTGTATGTTTTAGTGGTGTTGTTTTTAGTTGTAAGCCGCTCTGAGTCCTATTGGAAAAAGGGCGGGGTAGAAATAAAGTTTATTATTATATATTATTATTATTATTGTTGTTGTTGTTGTTGTTGTTGTTATATTACTGAATATCAAATGGTACATTGTAATTTCGTTCTGTATGATATTTTATTTTGAAACACTGAAACGCAAAATCAATTATTCTAAGGTGACATTGGTTTTATGTTGGGAAATGTTTGTAAGAAACATAAAAAGCTGAAACATGTTGTTTGTGTAACTATTCAACCCCCAAACATTAATATTTGGTAGAGCCACCTTTCACTGCAATAACAGCTTTTGGGGTAGATACGTACCAGCTTTGCACACAATGTTGGAGGGATTTTGGCCCGATCTTCTTGGCAGATTCGCTCCAGGTTGTTCAGCTTAGTTGGACGTCACTTGTGGACTGCAATTTTCAAAGAGCGCCACAGATTCTCAATGAGATTGAGATCAGGACTTTGACTGGGCCACTGTAGGACATTCACCTTTTTGTTCTTGAGCCACTCTGTTGCTTTGGCCTTGTGCTTGGGAACATTGTCCTGCTGAAAAGTGAATTTCCTCCCAAGCGTCAGTTTTTTAGAGGACTGAAGCAGGGTCTCTTGCAATATTCCCTGTATTTTGCTCCATCCATTCCTCCTTCAATTTTAACAAGATGCCCTGTCCCTGCTGATGAGAAGCATCCCCACAGCATGTTGCTGCCACCACCATACTTCACTGTAGGGATGGTGAGTCTTGAGGCATGAGCAGTGTTAGGTTTGCGCCACACTTAGTGCTTTGAGTCTGGCCCAAAAAGTTCTATCTTGGTCTCATCTGACCACAAAACCTTTTCCCACATTGCAGCTGGGGCACTCTCATGCTTTCTGGCAAACTCCAGACGTGCTTTCAGATGGTACTTTTTGAGTAATGGATTCTTTCTTGCCACCCTCTCATACAGGCCAGTGTTATGCAGAGCTCTTGCTATGGTTGACTGGTGCACCATTACTCCACTCCCAGCCACTGAACTCTCTAGTTCCTTCAAATTGTTCTCTTGTTTGAGTGCTGAGTTTTGAGGGACAGCCTTTTCTTGGCAGTGCCTGGGTGATTCCACTTCCCAGTTATTGATCCAACTGTGCACCCTGGGATATCTAAACTCTTAGATATTATTTTGTACCCTTTTCCTAATTATGCATTTGTATTACATTATCTCTCACTTCTGTAGAATGCTCTTTGGTCTTCATTTTCCTTCAGATCCACAGCCTGACCAATGATCCTTCAACAGTGGGGTTTTTATCCTGACAATGTGACAGCAACTTTAATGGTTCACAGGTGGAGGCCAATGGTAACTGTGTACTCGATAGGGCAATTTCTTTCATCTGTGTAAACTGGAAGCTTCCACAGCACAGGGGTTGAATACTTATGTAAGCAACATGTTTCAGTTTTTTATATTTCTTACAAACATTTCCCAACATAAAACCAATGTCACCTTACAATAATTGATTTTGAGTTTCAGTGTTTCAAAATAAAATATCATACAGAACAAAATTACAAGGTACCATTTGTAATTCAGTCATACAAGACCATTGGTCAGACTACTTTTTCAAGGCACTGGAGGCAAATGAGTACATTTTTTTTTCCAGCTGTGAAACAAATTGTTGCCTTTCAGAGTTTGGGAGAAGGCAAACACAACAAGTTTAACAAGATTTCCACAGTGGTTCCCAAACCTTTTTTTCCCATGGACCACTTGAAAATTGCTGAGAGTCTTGGTGGATTATTTAATGATTTTTCTGCCTGTTGTGCTAGAAGGTGTCTGAATTTTAATTGCATTTGTATTGCTTTTATTTCTTTTACTGTATTTTTGTATCACAATTTGAATTCAAAATTTAAGTGTTCTTTGCAGACACACCACAGGCCATCTGAATGAAGCTCATGGACCACAGTTTGGGAACCCCTGGTTTTGCAAAGAGCTATACAACCAATGCCTATTAGAATTTGCTTGTATTGGCCTTCTCAAAAAAGCAGTAGACCATAGTTGTACCCAGGGGTGGCCCTAGACTAGCCGCCAGCAACTGATACCCTAGGTGAACCATGCAGTTGGGGGGGGCAGCCCCAAGGGCAGATCTAGGCTGCAGTTCTTGGTAAACTAGGAAACATTTTGCCCCTATTTTCCGTTTAATGTTTTTAAGGGTATTTATTTAAACAGATGCATAATTACTCAGTTTGTTTGTCCATCCATCTGTCCAAAAATGTTTCTGACATCAGATAAAATAGAGACACAAAAGTCCATAGTCATTCATTATGCTATGTTTTTAAATTGCTATTACCACCACATCCAATATAGAAAGAACTAAGAAAACTCTTCAATGAACTTTAACCTGTAACTGCAAAACACCCCGAATCAAATACATTCACTGTTCTACTGGTTCTAGTGCGTCTCCACTTCTCTCTTCTGAAAACGGGGGCACACAACACTATACCCTGTCCCTTTTTACTGTAACACCTGTGTGATCAGCTTGAGTGCATTTTTTAAATTCAGCTTCAGAGAGATTTCACAACTGATCAGCAGATCAACCCATTCTCCCTTTAGATATGGCTAATGGAAACACTTTGCTGTAGACAACTAGTGTGTTCAGCCTCTGTGCTCTTAACACTAGACTTTTCTTGCTTTACATTTTGCAAATTCAGTCACTAGTTCTTTTAGATTCAGTTTTCCAGCTATTTCATATTAGACTGACATTGTGGCAAGTCCAACAAGTCTTTCCTGCACCACTGTTGAAGGCAGATATGTTTATCAGGTACATTCTCCACTAACTACGGAAACTGGCAAAGTTAAAAGAATCTGTAGAACTATAAAAATGCTTGGAAAACTGCAAGTTTATTTTCACAAACAAACTTCATTACTTCTTCTGTATTAATCAACCATCTCTCTTATAGTCACTAATTTACAGAGGGAGTAAATTACTCACAAATTGGGTTGGTAGTTGAATTCTATAAACAGTAAAAGCAATAATTAAGTTAATAACTATGTATGGGGTCTCCACGTTTTTGGGACCATGGGCACATTTGGAATTTCGAGAAAGTGCCATGGATACTGCCACAAAAGGGCTGCCATAGGCAGGGCATGGCCAGTCACAAAAGGGCTGCCATGGGGATGTGAATAATCCTAATATCTACTACTGCAAACAAAACATTCATTTCACAAAAGGTCTAAAGACAAGTAACATGCCCAAGAACCTTAATAAAAGGCTGAGGTGGGGCATATGAGCCCCAAAACATAAAACTACTCCTTTGAGTCCACAGTCTTCTGCTCCAATATGACCACCATTTCACAGAAGGCAAGTCTTTTCCCCAAATCACCTCTAAATAAAATACACCACCCTTTCCCTCCCACATAGGCCCTCCATTTTTTCTTCCCCAGCACCTGGCTGAGATCCTTTATTTTTTTCATTCCCCACAGTAACTACATTTTCCATAGGAGGTATGCCATCAAGCGGGTAATAGCTCCACCTATCGTCCGAAGGCAAGAATGTTTCTGAAGTCAAGACTAGGGGCGACAGGCCCCTCCCACTCTCCAGTTCATTCTTGCCTTCGTCCGTGCAAGATCTATAGCTAGTGACTAGATAAGTTTTGTGTGACAGAGTGTGGAGTTTTGTGTGTTTATTTCACGTTGTTCCCTTTCCTCTGTCTTGTCTTTTACTACTGTTTGTGTGTCTTTCCTGGGGAATTCCTTGGGGAGGTTCCCCCTTGCCCGGGTGTTTTCTTCCCAGGACAAAGCTTACGACGCTTTAGAGAGATCGTGGCTGCGGTCTCTCTCCCTCAGTGGCGGACGCAGCCTTAACCAGGAGCTGCGGCTGCGTTTTTTCCTGTGTACCAAGGCTGTTGATACTTTACAAAAGCTGTTTGAACTGTACATTCTGCCCCCATCCGTGGCCGTGTACCAAGACTCCCATCCGTGGCCATGTACCAAGGTCGTTGATACTATACAAACGCTGTTAACATAAGAACATAAGAAGAGCCTGCTGGATCAGGCCAGTGGCCCATCTAGTCCAGCATCCTGTTCTCACAGTGGCCAACCAGGTGCCTGATGGAAGCCCACAAGCAGGACCCGAGTGCAAGAACACTCTCCCCTCCTGAGGCTTCCGGCAACTGGTTTTCAGAAGCATGCTGCCTCTGACTAGGGTGGCACTGTACATTCTGCCCATCCATGGCCGTGTACCTCAACTGTTGATACTATACAAAGGCTGTTTGAACTGTACATTCTGCCCCATCCATGGCCGTGTACCAAGGCTGTTGATACTATACAAACGCTGTTTGAACTGTACATTCTGCCCCATCCGTGGCCGTGTACCAAGGCTGTTGATACTATTCAAAACGGTTTGAGTGTACCAAGACTGTTACTACTGTACTGGCTGTGTATCAACGCTACTAACATTGTACATTCTGCCCCATCGTGGCAGTGTACTTAGCCATCTGCCAGTGCATTCTGCCCCATTCGTGTGGCAGTGTACTGATACCCATAGAAAATATAAGATGGCGGAACAGCCAGCGACGACTCAGACAGCCAAGCCGTAGCAATCTAAAGCGGCCAAGCATAAGCACACTAAAGCTGTTGCCAAAACTAAACATCTTTCCAGCCACAGCACAACTAAGCGACCACGTTATGTCTCCGTTCCAGCTTCTGATGGCATAGCCCAGGAACAGTTAACGAATCTAACTCACTCTCCATTGCTTCCTCTGAGGAGGAGGACTTTGCTGGATTTCCTGAACAGCCAACTACCAACCTGCCCCCTCACATATTACCACCCAGGGCTTATCCATCGTCACAGCCCACTGGGCCGCCTCTACAAGTGCAACCATCTGTTTCACCGGGGCTACAGCTGTCTCATGAGTCTTCTGTCCCAACTACATGGCAGGCTGTCATTTTGTACTTAATCACAGTCACCGCCACAAGTCTCCGCCATACCTCAGCACAGTATGGACCACTATGTATGTCATGAGGCTATTTCATCTTACTCCCCACGTCCCTTTGACATTGTCAGAGGCAGATGCATTGATGATGTTTCATATGGGGAGGAGGCACCCTTTGCTGTACAAACCGATGGAGATGCATGGAGTGCTCATTCGGAACACGAGGAGAATGCTTTTTATCCCCTGTTCGATGCCTCAGATTATCTGCCTCTTGCTCGCAGAGTATTGAACACCCTTGGTCCCCAAGCTACACAACCAGCAGCTACCGCTTCCGCTATTAAAGGGGCCAGGGCCTTGAAATCCCCCGCGCCAGCAGAGCACTACCTTCCTCTTGCTAACAGTCTTTCACCTCTGGCTCCTAACTTCACCAGCAGACTGGCTCTTCCTGGCATAGTCGAGCCGATATCCAATCTAGTATATAGATTCCTTTTTGCCGAGGGAAGGAGGTTCCCATCTACAAGGTGCCTCTGATCACAGGCTGGGCTTTGTTTTACGCAAGAATCATGAGGCCACCGCCTTCTCCATGCAAGCTGCTGCATCAACTTCTGTCCTTTCTAAGACATTGATGATGTGGTTGGATGACCTTTAGAGGATCCTAATCCTGATCCTGTATCTTTGAGGAGGTCACTGATAAAATTGCGCAAGACAGCGGCTTTTGTAGCTGATGCCACTTTGGACGCAATTCAACTGGGAGCTCGAGGTATGGCAGCACAGGTAGTCGCTTGGCGGACCCTCTGGCTTCGTCACTGGCAAGCTGACTCCACAGCCAGAGTTATTCTATCAAGGGCACCTTATTCCGGATCAGTACTCTTCGGTGAGGAGGTCCTAAAGGCAGTGCTTGTTGACCCCAAGGACGCTCGAAGGCCCGTCTTGGCCACTGTCTGGAACGCAGATCTCAGGCTTTTCAGACGTTTCTCCTCATATCGCACGACCCAGCCCTTTCGAGGAACGCGACCTGGGTGACAAGACCGCAATTTCCGAAACTATGATTTCCGGCCCTCCAGGGGATCCTGGAACGGAAGTTTCCCTGGCAGAGACAGCCTTCAAGAAGGAGACTTCCTGGTTTCTATCGACCTGAAGGAAGCATATCTCCATGTGACTATTTGCAGAGCCCACAGAAAATTCCTTCGGTTTTCTTTCGGCCCCCAGCCTTTTCAATACTGAGCGATGCCGTTCGGCCTCTCATCTGCCCGAGAGTTTTTACCAAGGCCTATGACCGGCCACTCAATTTCGACAAGCCACCTCCAGCCAACCCAATGCATACAACATCTAGGACCGATATTGGACACCCGACAGGTGACGGTGTTCCTGACCCCAGACTGTATAAATGCTATCACAGACGTCGCACGGTCTCTGATATCCCACGTAACCGCAGACGTTATGCTTCTGTCCAGGGCTCTCGGGAGGTTGGTGTCCACCATCCATATTGTGCCATGGGCTCGAGCTCATACGCGCCTGCTCCAGTGGACTTTGCTACCGTTTCAGCAGGATAGTGCTATGTCAAATCATCGAGCAATTCCCTTGAGCCACGCTCTGCATCTTTCATTCCGCTGATGGACGGGGGTCCGACATCTCACCCAGGGCTCTCTGTTCAGAGAACCCTGCGGAACTGTTATCACTACAGATGCAGTCCCCTTGGCTGGGGAGCCCACTGCAACTCTCAGTTCGTTCAGGGGGTTCGGAACAGAGCAGAACAGACTCATAGTAGTATTGGCTAGAGCTGAAGGCTGTCCACTTAGCTCTGCCCCATTTTCAGTCTTTGTTCCACTTGGACCATGCTCTCATTCGAACGGACAACACGTGTGCCAAATCTCATTTAAACAGACAAAGGGGACCAGGTCCCATCCTCTACACATCTGCGATCCCTACAGGCAGAACATCTCAGAGGAATTTGGAATGTGACAGCAGACTGGCTCAACAGACAACTGGTTTGTCTGGGAGAATGGAAACTTCATCCGACCATTTTCCATCTTCTCCAATGTTGGTTCGGCGTCTTCTCAGTTGATCTATTTGCCTCCAGCTGCAATTGCCAGTAACCCAGGTACTTCACTCGATACCTGAGCATGATAGCAAAAGCGGTGGATGCCCTGTTGTACGTCTTCCTTCCAATACCACTCTTAGCCAGAACCTTGAGAAAGGCGCGACGCGAGAGGGCCAATCTGGTTCTGATAGTCCCATACTGGCCCTGTCGACCGTGGTTCTCGGATCTCCTTGCCATGTCAGTGACGGATACTTGGACGCTCCGGGTCAGGCCAGATCTCTTATTCCAGGGTCCAATATTGCATCAGGATCCCACTTGGCTCAAGCTAACAGCGTGGCTTTTGAACGGGACATTTAAGATCTTCTGGTCTGTCTGATGCTGTTATTGACATTATCTTGGCCTCGAGATGACCATCCACCCCTGTATATATCAACATACTTGGGTGGCAGTCTCCAAGGGTGTCAGTCTCAGCACTTCGATCCTTCCAGGCCACAACACAACAGATACTGCAGTTCCTTCATAGGGGCCTCCTGATGGAACTTACACTTAACACTTTACGTAGACATGCGTCCACTCCGTCTTCCATTCTCTCAGTGTCCTACACTGATGCTCCTATTGCCTCGCACCCGTTCATCAAACGTTTTATGAGGGAAACCGCGTTACACTCACCGGCTGTATTCCACCGTTTTCCCTTGTGGACTTTGTCGAAGGTCCTACAAGCTTTACAACGCCCTCCATTTGAGCCCCTCAGGACTGTGCCTTTACGTCTGTTGTTGTTCAAGGTCTTGTTCCTAATCGCGATCAACTCGGCGAGACGAGTTTCGGAACTGGGCGCATTGTCTTTTGCACGTCATCTCTGCGTTTCTACAAGGACTCTGTTGTACTGAAGACTGATCCTTCCTTCCTCCCAAGGTTGATTCAGTTTTCCATTGCAACCAGGAAATTGTTTTGTCCTCCTTTTGTCCGAATCCTACTCATCCTCTCGAGAAGGCTTGGCATTCATTGGAGGTCCGCAGGGCTCTCAAGACCTACCTGTCTAGGACTCAGGATATACGACGGACCGAGGCTTTGTTTGTATCCTTTCATCCAAGGTCTATGGGGCATAAAGTAGCCAATTCCACCTTATCCCGCTGGTTGCGGGCATGCATTACCTTAGCCTATGAGTCCAATTCCACCTAGCGTTACCGCTCATTCCACCAGGTCAGCGGCCACTACGGCTGCTTTTGATTCCAATGCTCCTGTTGCCGATATTTGCAGAGCTGCTGTTTGGTCTACCCCACATTCGTTTATAAGGCATTATAAAATTGACCGTTATGCCTCTGCCGATGCCTCTTTTGGCAGACGAGTGTTGCAACAGGTTCTTAATGAGGATTAGGTTGTGGGTGGTCCCTCCCTGTTATGGGCTGCTTTGGTACATCCCGCTTGATGGCATACCTCCTATGGAAAATGAACCATTGGTCTCACCTGAAGGGTGATTTTCATAGGAGGTATGCCATCACGACCCTCCCAGGCGGAGGATACCTAGATATTTTTTAGGAATTTTATATATACCTGTTACGCTATTTTATTACATTTATTAGTGAAGTCAAGACTGCTATTACTGTTATCTCGCTATGTTAGAGTCATATTATTATGAATGTTGTTATTATGTTATGTTCTTGCTGGTAGGCCCGTTGGCCTTTTCTCCTGCATTTTTAGATATCTCTCTTTGGACTCGCTGCGAATGAACTGGAGAGTGGGAGGGGCCTGTCACCCCTAGTCTTGACTTCAGAAACATTCTTGCCTTCGGACGATAGGTGGAGCTATTACCCGCTTGATGGCATACCTCCTATGAAAATCACCCTTCAGGTGAGACCAATGGTCCATTTCCTTCTTCCACTGAGGCACAGGTACAGCTGCTCACTTGCACTATCCATTCCTCTCCTTGGAATCCACATGCTCTCCTGCTGAAATTGTCCAGTTAGAACTGTTTTCTCTCTGCTGGCCCTGTCCAGTTATAACTGTTCTCTCAGTTCTAATTAGAGTTCTCATTGGAGAAGAAAGGAAACAGTTTTAATTGGTCTCTCTTCTCTCTGCTTGTAGTGTCCATTTCTGATTCTGTGGCCAATTATAATGGTAGAAGGCCTAAGAAAACTGTCAGTGAGAGTTAAGAAAAGTTGGTAGCCATTACAATTTATAATAGTGCAATGAAAGGAGCAGAAACCCTTGAGGACACTCTAGTAGGTCTCTGTGAGCATACTGGTGCCTTTAGGCTCTGCATTGAAGATGCTGGGCACGTAGTGTATGTGGAGTCAGTGTGGTGTAGAGGTTAGAGTGGGCTGGGGAAATATATTTTAAAAAAAAGTCTTCCTAGGTTGCTCTAGTATTAGCCGTGGCTGTGGCTGCAACCATCTTGCTCGTGCAAGGACACTACCACCAGTAGAGTTCCTTTTTTATTTTTTCCCCCTTAGGTTTATGGTGCTCAAATTAGTGGGATTTAGAGAAGAGAAATCAGAAACCCAACCTAAGACATTGTAATGAAGAGAAAGGAAAAGGGAGAAAATCCTGACCATCTCTTATGGAACGCAGCAAATCTGCAGTAGTACATATTGTGCATTGTATATTTCAAATGTGATTGCAACATGAAGTGCGCCTTCAAAGAAAATGCTGTAACTGTTGGCCAAATAGAAGAGTTACAGTGCAAACCTATATGCTGTCTACTCAACAATAAGTCTCATTGAGTTTAGTGGGGCTTACTCTCAAATAAGGGGATAGGATTACTGCAATCCTATCACCAATTTATTGGGAGTAGGCCCCAGTGAACTCAGTGGGAAGTACTTCTGAGTAGACATGTGCTGATACAAAACAAGCCTCCCCTCTGAATAATGAAGTTTTGTAGGAGATACAGTAAATGGTTTTCTTTAGGGGTTTGGGGTGTTAATGGTTACTTTTTTGTTTTTAAATAATTGTTTTATTATGTTCATAATGTTGAAAAGTTGTTTTTGGTTATTATATTTGTTATGTCACTGTTTTATTATTTTTTGTTATTAGGAAATTGTTTTTGCAATTGTTTTTGATATGTATTTTTGTTCACCTTGTTGTAAGCCACCTTGAGCACAATTTTATGTGGAAAGGCGGCATACAAATAAAATGATGATGATGATGATGATGATGATGGGATTCTGAAAGAAAAGAGTTGGTAACAATGCAGCAATGCCAAACATTCATGTGGCCCCCTCCATGTGTGAGCCCCCTCTCATATGTGAGGCCTGGGGCAATTGCCCTCTGTGCTGCCCCCAAAAAAGGCCCTGGGTAATGCTACTTTCCTTTTATGGGCCACCTTATTTATTGAATCTGTATGCACATCGGAATTGAAATCATGACAGATTCAACTAACCGTCCTGCTAGCAGGAGCCATTGCAAGGATTCCCGCTAAGGGAACATGGCTTATGCCCTCTCCTTCCCTTGCATCCCCCCCAAAATCGGCCCCATATCGCATGGGGGAAGGAGAGGGGAGACTGCTCCATCAGGCAAGCAGAAATGTTTGCGCTGACAGAACAATCTCATCAGTGCTACATAGAACTGAAATAATGATATCTTTGTTGTGTGATATTTTACTTGCGTTTTTGAATTAGTAATTTTCCTTGAATTTGGCACATCCACCCTTAACCTGGCACCCTAGGTGACCCCCTAGTTCGCCTATATGGACGGGCCACCCCTGGTTGTCCCTTTTTAAATGTTATTTTTATCACCATACTCTGCTGTTTTGAATGAGTCACTGTTGCCTTACCTTGTGTATGTTTGGGCTTTGCATAGAAGTGTAGTAGAACTATTGCTATCCTTCATGGTCTTTTGGACCCCTTTCTTCACTGTATTTTACTGTGCTCATTATGTACATTCCTTGCAACTGAGGATACTCTTCATTCATCTGACAAAATGGGTGCTAGTCCCCAAAAGTTTATATGGCAATTAATATGTCAGTCTTTAGGATGCCACTGGACTCTTGGGGTTTTTTCCCTAATCATAGCGCTTGCCACTGTTTTATCCCCTTTTCTTGCCCTTTATGCTCTCTTCTTGATTAAGCTAAAACATTTTTTTCTTTCTCCTATCGGTTCTTTCTCATTTGTTTTGGAAAATCTGCTAAGAATGCAGATGCTGTAAGCATGATCCACACAAACTTAAGAATTTTCACTGGAAAAATTAAGCAAGTGCTTAAACCTCAACTGTTCAAACCAATTGGATTTAAAAGTGCTTAATTTGGACCTTGACGTTTCAAATCCCAAAAATATTAATTTGCTCTTAGTTGCTGAAAATGAAACAATGGACATTAATAAGGTGTTTTGTACTACTTGGGTGCTCTCATGTGACTGCTTTTACATTTGAAGGTAATAGTAGATCTAAGGAATATCCTTTGGTTTGATTAAAATAACCTTTGCAGTTATTACTTTTTGTGTGTCCATCTCCAGTTCTATTTTCTCTCCAACAATAATGTGAGTTTTCATTTTTTACGAATGATGGCATTAAAATAAAGTCAATTGGTATACCAAGTTTATTGAGCTCTCTATGGCAGGCATCTCCAAGAGTCAATATTGATGATACCTTGGTAGTAAAGCTGGCAGAAAAACTGAATAATGACGACCCAACCCCTGAAATCTTTGATGATATTCAGAGAAAGGTATAACATGTTCATTCTCTATTTCATATGTATTGGTGGAAGTTTTTTTTGCTTTGGATTGTTTTTACTGATTTTAGGTAAATTAAGATTTATCCTGAAAATAATGCAATATTATATCTATTACATGCAACTGTCATAGTTTGCTTTCTATATAGCTTGTGGCAAATGTAAAAGTACTAATCTCCTAAAAATTCCCACACAGGAATTCTTCCTTCCTTATTTTAGAGCCATATAGGGTGCTGTGTTAAGTTTGCTCTGAATTTGATAATAATTGTAGCAAGTTTTAATTGGTGCTTGCACAGCAGCCTCTGAGTTTCTGAATGCACTGCAACAAATTCAGTGATAGCTCTCCAGTCTGGAAAGTACTGGAGAAAATTTTGTATGGAGGATGCTGGTTTATTAACAGTATGACAAAGAGATTCTTTGATTAGTTTAAATGTTAGCCCAATTTTAGACACACATGAATTAGTTTTGTCCAAATTATGGTTTGGATGAAATGGAAAACATAAATATTACAAATTGCAAACAGAAGCTTTAAACTGAGAGGAAGGGGGATGAAGTTTGTGAGCTCAAAACTCACCATGGATCATGCACATAATGGCAAGCCATATTCTGAACTGAGATATTTAAGTTTGGAATAAGGGTTGCCAGGTCAGAAGCATCCCAAACCCTGAGATTTCAGAGGTGGGCCCTAGTGATGTCATAAGGGGCAGTGATGTCATTAAGCATCAACCAGTTGCTTGGAGCATACCACTCAAAAAAAATATCTCATTGAAAATTAAGATAGAAATCATAGCTAAATGAGGGTGTTCCCAGGTTCAGCAGAAGTGACGGGATCATTCCTTCTCACCTGCTTTGGGAGCCTGGGTAGGGAACATTTAATCTCGCCTACTTGCTTCTGATAAGAAGGGTTTAAGTGCCCTCAGGCCAGGCCAATCACCAGAGGGCCATTGTAGGAAGAAGGGAGCCTAGTGTTGTGGATATGTTAGATGGGAGCACTCCAGAGTAAAGATGGGTGTCCCTGAAGGCTGTAGTTCTAAACACACTTACTAAGGGACTAAACCCCATAGAACTCATTAAGACTTACTTCTAAGTAGATATGGTTAGGATTGTGCTGTTAAGGCTTCTCTGGGGATCCTCTGCAAAGATACCAATATCCAAGCAGGGTTGGCAACCCCCTGCCTACCATTTAATGTGCCTGCTCCAAACTTCTTTACAAACTTGACACTTCACTGCAGAGAGAGGCTTGAGAAATTAGTAAGAGTTAAGAAGATTCTCTACCCTTTTCTGCCTACCCTGTGGGCTGCTATAAACTCACTTTGACAGCCAACCCAATGTTGGAGAATTCTTGTATTTCTCCTGTGTGATCTTTGCTGGGGGTCCTTTAAATAATCTGTGACACAGGCTTAAAGCAAAAGGGTAGGCCTTTATTTCTACAAGTATATGCAAGGTCAGTCCCCCAGAACACATCCAAGAAGTATCCAGGAGGGACTGCCATGAGATATGGTGTGCACAGATCCGTTATACCTTAAAATTACAGCATGTGACAATAATGAACCAATCCCCCAAGTTCTTTTCTATGTAACATAACAGTTTCTTCCCTCTTGAAATATTTCCAACCAACCAGATAACTTTATTAAAATGAATACATGTATATTCATAACCAAGCAGATACCTCCCATCCCCATTGTATTCACTGATGTCGATCTGTCCCCTTGGCTGATATTACCACTATTCTACTGTCATATATTACTGATGATCTTGTACTGTTCTGAAACCAATATGTACCATTACATTCCTTTCTATCATGGCTCCTGACCAGTCAAGCTGGTCAAGGAATATCTCTAGGACACAACAGCATATTCCTTGGGTGAAGCCATGATTACAAGCCAAATCTGGCTCTCCTTTGAGTGACTGGCAGTTTCTATGTGAAATTCTGCTTATTACTACTTTGCTATAGAGAAAAATTAATTTAAATCACCATGTTATAACCAAAAGCCACATAATATAAAGAATATAATATAAAGAATGTTTCGGGAAAACAGAAAAGGGAAAAGGGTAAATCTGAGCCAGCCACTTCTCCATAAAACACAGAGGGATGCAGGCTCTATAGTATGCGAGATCAAAAACCTCGTTTTCCAAGATCACATAGTGGAGAATGCATTAAAGAAAAGGACTGCACGCTCTTTGTTTGGAACAGAATTCTCATTAAGGGTAGTCACAAATCAGGTGAATGTGACCCTTTGCCAGTTAACTGATTTTCATTCCCAAGCTTCTAGGATATTTTAATCCTCTGGATATATTTTCTTAAAAATATATTTTCATATAAAGCAAAACATATAAACAAAAAGATATATGAGTTCTCTATAATCTTAACTAAAATCTTCATTTTTACCATTTTAACCTGCTTCCCCGGAAAATTGCTTTTCCCTGCTAAGCATGCATGCTTCCTCATTGACAATGCATCATCAATCATAAATTAAACATATACTCAGGCCTACCTGCTATGAACTGGAAACTGAATTTGCTTTTCTTATAATCCCAAGGCCTGTGGCCTTTTGCTTAATTTTATTATATATATGTATGTATGAATTATAGAAAAAAATCCATTTTTTCTCCATCACCAATTCCAGTGAGTAATAATTGACAGAGAGAAAACACACATGGTTTGGTCTACCTTCGCAGCAGCTTGGGAACAACAGCAATTGAAGTCACACTTCTCAGTATGCGAAATCTCTTTTACCACTGTTGGGCAAAAAACAAACTATCATGCAAATAACAAGGTGCATCATCAGTGGGTTTAAGGGGTTGAACTGACCACATGGAACCACTGTTGCTGCTTCTATGGATGTAAGGGAGTAAGGTCAGAGGTAAATGAAATGCAAATAGAAAAACAAAAGACAATGATGATTTCCTAAATGCAATACCATACCAATCACAACAAGATTCCTATGAGTAAGACAGAAAAAACTCAGCATCCCACAACAAGTCAGGGTTCCTGACCAAAACTGAATCTGAATTACTTCATAAACTTTGGCTGCATATATATAATTTTAATTTATTTTTTTAAGCAGCCTAATCTGCCCCTCAGGGTGAAAGCAACAGAGGGGGACCATGACCACCCCAAGGAGGAAGGGCACACTTAAAATATAGAGAAAATAATCATGTACAACAATAGTATGAAATCAGATACATATCAGGACATAGCATGAAGAAATATTTATATAAGCATGACTGTCAAAGATGTTCATTATTTACACAACCTGTAAGGGTATTTATAGTGCAAACCTATGCATGCTTACTCAGAAGCAAGTCCGTATATATTCAATGGGGCCTACTCAAACAGGGAAGCGTGCACGGGACTACAACCTCAAATGATAAGAAACTTCACTCATCCAACCCAAAATTCAGAATCATGCCACTTTAAGCTGTTTTGCAGCTGTTTTATATTTGTTTTATGGTTATTGGATTTTAAATGGATTTATATCTTGTTGTGAGCTGCCTTGGTTTTCCAACCGTACCTCACCAGGGTTATTGGAAAGATTCCATATACATGCACACTGGAGATGTAAAGATACATACATTCCATATAATAGTTTATTGTCAAAACCAGTTAGTCTTGCAGAACATTGTTTTAAAATAAAATCAGTATTAGTTTCCTACAAAATAAAACAAATGACACCTAAGTAAGCCCTGCCTGCTTTAAAAAATAGAATTGGAGGGGAAGAGAAAGATTTACAACACAAACACAATCTTTTGCTATGTTCACTCAAAAATCCCATTGATTTATAGCACAATCCTAACCATGTCTACTCAAAAGTAAGTCCTATTGAATTCATTGGGGTTCACTGCCAGTATGAGGGATTAGCATTGCAGCTTTACTCCCATAAAAGCGAGTGGACCATTGGTCTCACCTGAAGGGTGATTTTCCTATGAGTACGGACATCACAGCGGGTATTAACTCCACCTATCGTGTGAAGGCAAGAATGTCTTTGAAGTCAAGACTAGGGGCGTCAGGCCCCTCCCACTCTCCAGTTCATTTGCAGCGAGTCTAAGGAGAAATATCTAAAAATACAAGAACAAGGCAAACAGGCCTGGCAGCAGGAAAATAACACAACAGTACCATGCATAGTAACATGACTCCAACATAGCGGTATAACAGAACAAGAAGTCTTGACTTCACTCTTAAATTTAAATATAATAGCGTAACAGTAATATATAACACATTAGAAAATATATAGTCATCCTCCAACTGGGAGGGTCGTGATGTCCGTACTCATAGGAAAATCACCCTTCAGGTGAGACCAATGGTCCATTTTCCCTATGAGTCCGGCCATCACAGTGGGATGTACCAGAGCAGCCCATACAGGGAGGGACCACACACGTGTTAATTGTCATTAAGAACCTGTTGCAACACTCGTCTGCCAAAAGAAGCGTCAGCAGAGGCATAGCGATCAATTTTATAATGCCTTATAAACGAGTGTGGGGTAGACCAGACTGCAGCCCTACAAATATCGGCAACAGGAGCATTAGTGGCAAAAGCAGCCGAAGTGGCAGCTGAACTGGTAGAATGAGCCGTTATACTAGCTGGAACTGACAGCTTCAGAGACTCATATGCTAAAGTAATACATGCCCTTAACCAACGGGATAAGGTATAATTGGATACTTTATGTCCCATAGACCTTGGATGAAAGGATACAAACAGAGACTCCGTTCGTCGAATCTCTTGGGTCCTAGACAGGTAGGTCTTGAGAGCCCTCCGGACATCTAACGAATGCCAAGCCTTCTCGAGAGGATGGGTAGGATTCGGGCAAAAGGAAGGCAAAACAATGTCCTGGTTGCAATGAAAAACCGAATCAACCTTGGGACGGAAGGAAGGATCAGTCTTCAGCACAACAGAGTCCTTATGGAAGACGCAGAGGTGTTGAGCAGAAGACAATGCGCCCAACTCCGAAACGCATCTGGCAGATGTGATTGCGATCAGGAACAAGACCTTGAAGGACAGCATACGTAGGGGCACAGTCCTGATGGGTTCAAACGGAGGGCGTTGCAAAGCCTGCAAAACTTTCGGCAAACTCCATGAGGGAAACCGATGGACAACAGCCGGAGAGCGTAGGGTGACTCCCCTCAAAAAACGTTTGATGAACGGATGTGAGGAAATAGGAGCTCCAGGAGAGGACACTGAGAGAATGGACGACAGAGTGGACGCATGTCGACGTAGAGTGTTGGGTCGAAGTCCCATCTTAAAGCCACTATGGAGAACATGCAGCACCTGATGCACAGTGGCCTGGGATGGATCATGGTGGTGGGACTGACACCACTTGGAGAAAGCCACCCAGGTATGTTGATAAATACGAGTGGTAGATGGTCTTCTCGAGGCCAAAATAATATCAATCACAGCGTCAGACAGTCCAGCTGACCTCAAATGTCCCCGTTCAAACGCCACGCTGTTAGATTGAGCCAAGTAGGGTCCTGGTGCCATACTGGACCCTGGGATAGGAGGTCTGGCGTTACTGGAAGTGTCCAAGGCTCCATCATTGACATTGCCAGAAGATGTGAGAACCACGGTCGGCGTGGCCAAAATGGTGCTATCAGAACCAGCTGTGCCCTCTCGGTTCGCGCCTTCCTCAAGGTTTTGGCTAACAATGGTATTGGAGGAAAAGCGTACAAGAGACCGTCTGGCCACGGTATTGTCAGAGCATCCATTGCTTCCGCTGTTGAATCCAGGTATCGGGCAAAGTACCTGGGAAGCTGGCAATTGCGACTGGAGGCAAACAGGTCGATTGAGCATTCGCCGAACCAACTCTGAAAACGATGGAAAATGGCTGGGTGAAGTTTCCATTCCCCCGGAAAAACCTGTTGTCTGCTGAGCCAGTCTGCTGTCACATTCCAAATCCCTCTGAGATGTTCTCCTTTCAGGGATTGTAGATGATGTTCTGCCCAGACAAAGATGAGGGAGGCTAGGTCCTGCAGAGGACGAGACCTGGTGCCCCCCTGTCTGTTCAAATGTGATTTTACACATGTGCTGTCTGTTCGAATGAGGACATGGTCCAAAGGGAACAGAGACTGAAAATGAAGTAGAGCTAAATGTACAGCCTTTAGCTCCAGCCAGTTGATGCTTTGAGTCTGCTGTGTGGTGGACCAAACCCCCTGAACGTACTGGGAGTTGCAGTGGGCTCCCCAACCTATGAGGCTGGCATCTGTGGTTACAACAGTTCTGTGTGGTTCTCTGAACGGCGTGGCCTTGGAGAGGCGTTGGGACCTCGTCCACCAGCGGAATGATAGGTGCAGCGCGGGGGTCAAGCGAACTTTGTGATGGTTGGAGCTGGCAATGTCCTGTTGAAAGGGCAGTAGAGTCCATTGAAGATGCCGAGTGTGGGCTTGAGCCCATGGCACAATATGGATTGTAGAAATAAACATTCCGAGCGCCCTGGCTAGAAGCATGACGTCTGCTGATGTTTGGTGCATCAGGGACCTTGCGATGCTTGTGATGGCAGTGATGCGATCTGGAGCCAGGAAGACCATTGCCTGCAGGGTGTCCAACATTGCCCCTAGATGTAGTAGGCGTTGAGTTGGTTGGAGATGGCTTTTGTCGAAGTTGACAAGCCAGCCGTAGGTCTCTGCCCTGGAAGTGTCAGTTCCAGGAGCCCCTGAATGAATTGGGGTCATAGGATCTGAAGTTGCGGCCTCGTCCTCCTGGCCGCGTTCCTCGAAAGGGCTGGTTAGTACGGAAGGAAGGAGATCGCCTGAAAGGCCTGTGGTCGATGTTCTGGACAGTGGCCAGAACCGGTTTGTGGGCGTCCTTGGGATCAACCAGCAGTGCCTTTAGAGCTTCCTTGCCGACGAGTAACGATCCGGAGTAAGGAGCCCTGGACAGATTCATTCTGGCCGCTGAATCAGCTTGCCAGTGGCGAAGCCAGAGGGTCCGTCGAGCAACTAT
Source organism: Rhineura floridana (assembly GCF_030035675.1). Lineage (NCBI taxonomy): Eukaryota > Metazoa > Chordata > Lepidosauria > Squamata > Rhineuridae > Rhineura > Rhineura floridana. Next base: position 44,278,806 of record NC_084489.1, read on the forward strand.
CTGAGCCGTCATGGCTCGTGCCCCCAATTGAGTGGTATCCAAGGTGGCATCGGCCACAAAAGCTGCTGTCTTATGCAACTTTACCAGTGACCTTCTGAGGGCGACAGGATCAGGGCTAGTGTCCTCTAGAAGATCATCTAGCCACATCATAGCTGCTCTGGAGAAAATGGAGGCTGAAGCGGAGGCACGCGTGGAGAGGGCAGTGGCCTCGTGATTTTTGTGGAGGGCGAAGTCTATTCGTCGCTCAGTAGTGTCCTTTAGTTGGGAATCCCCTTCCCTGGGCAAGAGAGAATGTGAAACTAGGCGAGCGATTGGTTCATCTATGCCAGGGACATCTAACTTGGTGGCAAAGTCCGGAGCTAGGGAGTAAAACCTGTCAGCCAGGTTCTTGAAGCGGCGAGAATGGAATGGGTGAGCCCATTCTTTAGAGGCCAATTTGGCAATCGGGTCCGGCACCGGGATGTAATGTTCAGTAGGTGCAGGGGATTTGAGAACCTTGGCCCCTTTGATGGCTGGGGTGGAGGAAGTTGAAGGCGCAGTCTGGAGACCAAGGGTATTAACTACCCTGCGTGCCAGGGGCTGATAGTCTGAAGCATTAAACAAGCGATACGATGTATCCTCCTCATGATCTGAATAGTCGCTCCAGTCATCTCCTTCAACGTGGTCAGTGAAGGATGACTCCTCCGCATACGAGGCTTCGTCAAAAACTCTGCCTCTGGCTACATCAAAGGGGTTAGGTGAACAGGAAGGATGAGCTTCATGACACGCACGTTGGTCCATGTTGAGTTGGGGTATGGCAGGAGCTTGTGGTAGTGACTGCATTTGGGTGAAAAATGCCAGCATGGCTTGAAGTTGGAAGAGGAAATCAGGGGACGGCAGCAGCCCAGTTGTGGTAGATGTTTGTGCCTGAGTGGCTATTGGAGCAGATGTTTGGGACGGTAAAACGGAGGGAGGCTGGTTAGGCGAAGGCTGAGTGGGGAAGCCAGCAAAATCTTCCTCGTCAGAGGAAGCAGCAGGGGAATGAAGTATATCGCTTATGTGTGCCTGAGTTGCTGTGGTAGTAGTGGGGGTTGGCACAGAGGCATAGCGTGGCCGCTTTGGTTTGCTATGGCTTGAAAGATGTTTTGTCTTAGCCATTGCTTTAACATGCTTAGACTTAGTCGCCTTAGATTGTTGCGGCTGGGCTGTTTGTGACATGCCTGGCTGATCTGGCATCATATTGGCTGATTGTGACATGCCTGGCTGTTCTGCCATTTTATATTAACTTCGGTGCAGTACACGGCCACGGAGGGGGCAGGATGTAAAGACCCGAACTGGCACAGTGTACGACCACGGAGGGGGTAGGATACACTGGCAGATGGCTAAGTGCACAGCCACAGAGGGGGCAGGATGCACTGTGGTATCAGCGTTAGGATAATATAGGCTGTATAATATAGGCTGTATTTTAGGCTTGGTACATGGCCACAGAGGGGGCAGGATGTACAAAATATAGTTCAGATTAGTGCTGTAGGCTGGATTTCAGGCGTGGTACACGGCCACAGAGGGGGCAGGATGTACTGAATATAATTCAGATTTAGTACAAGTCAGCCACTGATATTAAAGCTCCAGCCTTGATAATACTGAATATAATTCAGATTTAGTACAAGTCAGCCACTGATATTAAAGCTCCAGCCTTGATAATACTGAATATAATTCAGATTTAGTACAAGTCAGGCACTGATATTAAAGCTCCAGCCTTGATAATACTGAATATAATTCAGATTTAGTACAAGTCAGGCGCTGATATTAAAGCTCCAGCCTTGATGATACTGAATATAATTCAAATTTAGTACAAGTCAGGCACTGATATTAAAGCTCCAGCCTTGATAATACTGAATATAATTCAGATTTAGTATAAGTCAGCTCCAGCCTTGATAATACTGAATATAGTTCAGATTTAGTACAAGTCAGCCACTGATATTAAAGCTCCAGCCTTGATAATACCGAATATAATTCAGATTTAGTACAAGTCAGCCACTGATATTAAAGCTCCAGCCTTGATGATACTGAATATAATTCAGATTTAGTACAAGTCAGATTTAGTACAAGTCAGCCACTGATATTAAAGCTCCAGCCTTGATGGTACTGAATATCATTCGACTTTAGTACAAGGCAGCCACTGTATTAAAACTCCAGCCTTGATGATACAGTCACAGTAAATTTGTGTGTGAGGAAGCCCTGTGTAAGTCTGTCTACAACACACAGACAACACACATACAGATAGCTTGCAGGGAAGGTATCCGTTGGTTAATAAAGGGGTTAACAAAAAAGGCGGGAAATTTGAATCCAACAAAAATGGCGTCCGGAAAAGAAAGGGCGGGAAAAATGATCTAAAAATGGCAGAGATAGACGGAGCAATGGCGGCCATCTGATAACGAACTGGGGGAAGGGTAGCCCAGCACAGTCTCGCAGGGGGAGCCGCGGGGCGATAGCCGCGCTTGCGGCTCTAAAAAACCCCAAGAAGGAGACTGCCGAGAGGAGCAGGAAGGCAAGCCGCTGCCGCCGCCGGCTGCAGAGCTCTCCACAGCGAAAATTAAAATCACGGAGATAGAGGCTCCGGAGAGGCAGAACCCCGGCAGGCTGAATTAAGGCGGCAGGCTGAAAAGGGCAGGCTCCGGAGAGGCAGAACCCCGGCAGGCTGAATTAAGGCGGCAGGCTGAAAAGGGCAAGGAGCCGCAGCCGCAAGCTCCCGCCTGGAAGAGAACCGCAGCCGCGGTCCCTTCAAAAGCTCCACAGAGCGCGGCTTGATCCGATGGATGGCAAAGCCAGGGAGGTAAAGGCTCCAAAACAGCCAAAAAAGGTAGAGAACCGCAGCCGCGGTCTCTGTGGGGACCCTCAGACAAGCAAAGGAAATAAAAGTAAATGAAAGGCTCCAAAACAGCCAAAAAAGGTAGAGAACCGCAGCCGCGGTCTCTGTGGGGACCCTCAGACAAGCAAGGGAAATAAAAGTAAATGAAAGGCTCCAAAACAGCCAAAAAAGGTAGAGAACCGCAGCCGCGGTCTCTGTGGGGACCCTCAGACAAGCAAAGGAAATTAAAGTAAATGGAAGGCTAAACACAAAAAACATGGAGAACCGCAGCCGCGGTCTCTGAGGGAACCCTCAAAAGAAGTAGAAATAAACTTAAATGAAGTTAAACAGAAAAACAGGGAAAGGATGGACTGGGGAGACACACAAGTAACACTAGGTTCGCACCCAGTCAGAACAAATAAACAGACAAATCACGAAAAAACTTAGCTAAATGCTACGCTATAGTATCTCAATCTTGTTCGTACGAAGGCAAGAATGAACTGGAGAGTGGGAGGGGCCTGACGCCCCTAGCCTTGACTTCAAAGACATTCTTGCCTTCACACGATAGGTGGAGCTAATACCCGCTGTGATGGCCGGACTCATAGGGAAAATGTAAGATTCAAAGCTTCATATTGGGAAGGTTTTCAAAACAGGCTATGAATTAGACAAATAAACTGCCCTCTTCAACAGCCTAGAAAAATTTAAATTTATTTCATTCCTCATAATTAGAAAAGTGTAACACATTGTAATCATAAGCTGCATGTACACTTGTTTTAAATTTCTGTTCAAAAATGATTTGAAAGAAAAAATTATAATATGCTATTTTTGCAAGTAATTTAAAATAAAACTTGCATGTGCACTTTTATTATAATCCTAAATAAAATTGTTTACAGTAAACAATTACCTAAGATCCTGCTGTGAGTTTTTGTTCTACATCTCCAGACCTGCACACAATTTATGAGCTTTTCAGACAAGCAGGAAAATACAACTGTTTTCTGGCCTTGCAGTGGGTTCTAGCTATTGCCTGGAGGTCAACAAATCCCTTGTCAATCACAACCTTGACTTCACCTATTGGCTACAAACCTGAAAAAGTGGGGTTAGAACAGCCATCTACGAGCTCACTTAATAGAAGTTGAGGGTGGCAGCTGACATTTTGGTGTGTGTCTCTTGAAGTAGACCACATAGAAACTTACTTTTTTTTTAATGAAAGCTGAGAGCCCGGAGATTGGGGTGACTCACCCAGGGAGGTGAGTCCAAAAATCTGGAGTCTCTGGAAGAAAACCAGAGACCTGGTAACCCTATTTGGAATTGGAAAAGCAAAGGTGTTCAACACAGTTAGGGCTGTCATCCTTCCTTAGGTGCTGTTCCACAATTTAGGAGACCTTCGATAATCTAATGTGTTTACATAATGTTGGGTAATGTGCAATTTTAATTCTGTAAGGTATATGATTTGATGCTGCGGGACGAAAGATTCTATCCTTCATTCAGACAGCATGCACTCTATGTTCGAATGCTTGCTGAACTAGATATGCTAAAGGATCCTAGTTTCAGAGGATCAGATGATGGTGAAGGTGGTAAGTTGTCTTCAAATTTTAATACTTATGTTTTATGTTTATTTGTGATATCTTTACGGAATCAGGTTTACTGTGTGAGTTTTTAAAAAAATCTTTTTAAATGTTTACCCAGTCCCATCCTGGATACTCAGGATTTGTAATAATTTAAGAAGCAAGATATATAGATGGTGTCCAGTAAAATGAGACCAAAAAATACATCAAACCCACACCACATTACTCAGTTACAGTTTCCAAAAGGGAGACCAAACTGCTTTTAATAAATGACAGGCACTGATAAGTCTTGGGGAAAAAAGAAGTTTCTCTGTTGCATGAATTGTGTGCTATATCCATATGTCTTATAACATTTGTTATTGTTTCTGCACTGAGCTAGCTTTGTGCTTGAACTTAAAACTAAAATCAGTTTCCTTTGCATGAACTGTGCTGTTTACAGTATGGAAGGTAAATATATAAAACATCAGAAACATTATTTATAATTAATATATTTTTTCCTGATAATTCTTCCAAGCAGCACCTTAGTAAAATAAAGGTCAAACTTTCTCAGAACCATTTCACAAATCAGTCTGTAGCAAGTAGTCGTGAGGTATTCAGTTTGCTTAATGAAATAGCACTCAAGTGTGATTTTACAATTTGTTCCCATTTTGCTTTGTCAAATAGCATATTAGGTTAATGTCTCTTGTTTCAAAATGCATGTATATATGCTCAAATAATATATAATGTTGGAGTTAATCCTAAGTGACATATAAATACAATTTTTAATGAAAATCACTTCCAAGTTATGAGAAACTTGGAAGCAATGTCTAGATAATCACATGACACTTGCAACCACTTCTTTCATGTCACGTATATATTCTAGAGCAGCCTTTCCCAACTAGTGAGCCACCAGATGTTGTTGGACCACAACTCCCATCAGCCTCAGCCAGCATTGCCAATGGTCAGGAAAGATGGGAATTGTTGTCCAACAACATCTGGTGGCCCACTAGTTGGGAAAGGCTGTTCTAGAGGCATGTGTGATTGATGCACTTGGTGATCTGTATGTGGTTTAACATGATTTTCCTATACTGACCTGCTGTCTTGGTAGAAATTTATCATGTTTTGAAACAACCCTCATATATTTGCTTTTGTAACTGAAATTGAAATTGAGCATCTGGCATTGATGTTGGATCTGATGATGTAGATCACTGTTCTTCAACCTTGGGTCAGATATTGTTGGACTGCAACTCCCATCATCTTTGACCATTGGCTAAGCTAGCTGGGATTGATGGGAATTGTAGTCCAACAACATCAGGGGACCCAAGGTTGAAAAATAGTGATGTAGATTGTTGCTTACTCCAGCTCATAACATTATTCTCCAGTAAGCTATACCTTTTTTGTTTATTTCTTTAGACAAAAATGACTAATCTTCTAGACTTAATCTTATAAGAGTTGGCTAGATTGCTGCTGTTACCACATTCATAAATCATTTTTTTCATACCCATTGCTGATTTCATTAGCGCCAAGTATGATAACTGCTACAGGCAAAGAAATAGGCAAATAAATAACAAGTGTTCTTTGCTGCCTTCTAGTACGTTTAAAATAATTTTAAAAGGAGGACAGCACTAGCATAACTGCTAATAATGAGCTTACCATGTTTGTTTTAATTTAATTTGAAATACTGTGATGTATTCAACTTTCAGTATTTTCTTTTTTGATATGTATTTTGACCATAAAGATTTCATGCACATTTCTGTCCTTTTTGGTGAACAAACAATTGGTTCAGTGGTTCTCTCTCCTGTTCACTATCACCTGCTTGTGTGTAAAGCCACTTGACACTATCTTTTGCTTTTCCTAGATCCATGCATTGTGTACAGTCAGCTCCCCATATCCCAAACACATCATCTGCCATGGAATTTTGAGGGCACCATGGCAAAAAACTCTGCATTCCTCTTTGCAAAACAGCTTTTAGTCAGTTTACTTCTCTGGCAGGGTAAAGTGTACTGTGTTTGGAATTCAGAATCCTACTTGGCCTTACAGCCTAGGGTTTGGAGAAGAATGTGCTTGTTACTGTCATTTGCGCCACTGGGACAACCTGCTTGTCAAGTGCATTGAAAAGTGTTGTATAGAACAGGGATGTGGCCTTCCAGATATTGTTGGTCCCCAATTCCCATCACTCTCAGCTAGCATGACTAACGGTCAGGGATGATAAGAGTTGTAGTCCAGCAAAATCTGGAGGATCACAGGTTTCCCATCCCTGGTTTGTAATAAAAAATATTACCATAATTATTTATTAATCTCCCTTCCTCAGAAATGTCCAAGATGATGCACATAAAACATACAACAAAATACAGTAAAGCAGCACTAAAAACATATATACACTGAAAAATGAAATGGACTACCTTCAAGTCGATTCCAACTTATGGACGACCTTATGAATCGGTTTTCATTGTAAGCGGTAAAAGCAAATCAGTTGAAACTGAAATACATAACTGCAAATAGGTGTACTCTTATTTATCAAACTGCAAAGGCCTGAGCAAATAAAGATGCTTTCAATTGGTGTCTGAAACCCATCAACTCTAAGGGGAGATCATTCCAGAGTCAGGGTCCTACCATGGGGAAGGTGCTTCTGTGTGTTCCCTCAACTTGAATCCTGGTGGGGACCGAAAGCAGAGCCCCCTGCCCCTGGATCTCAAGGACTGAGTTGGCTGGTGTTGGAGAAGGCACTTCTGTAGATGTTTGGGCTCTGAGCTATGTAGTGCTTTGTAAATAATCACAAATACCTTGAATCGAGCCTGGTAGCACACAACCAGCCAGTACAGAGCTATTTGTATAGATGCTACATGATTCTATCTCGCTGCCCCAGTTAATAATCTCGCAGCGCCATACTGCTCTACCTACAGCTTCCAGACAATTTTCAAGGGTAGCCACATAAAGAGCATTGCAGTAATCCAAATGTGTCAATAGAATGACACATCGGGATTCAATTACAGTTTATTTGCCCTCATCCAGTCTCACCTCCTCCAAGCATCAGTCCAACATATCTGCCACCTCTCCTGATTCAGATGGAATGAGAAGAAAGAGCTCTTCATAATGCAGTTTGCCTGCAAAAATTCTGAATGTAGAAAAAAGGAACCTAAAATCTATTAAGTTAAAACTATGTGGGTATTAGTAATATTTTGTATTTATTTTGTTTTAAACTTGCTACTCATGAAGTCCTGATATGTGATGCCTAATACTTTACATGTTTCCTTGCATTTTGACTTTAACGTCTGTCTCTTATTTTGGCAGAATCATTTAATGGTTCTCCTACTGGCAGCATTAATTTAGTAAGTATTTTTTTCAGCATTACAGAAATCATACAGGTGTAATGTTAACTTTTTTTACCTGGAACAGTTTGTGTGAGTGAGAATTCCATCATCGCAATGTGTAAATCACATAATCCATTTAAAAAATAAAAATTGGATAGCAGTTGTGCAGGATATTCCATGCTGTTTTCCAGATAAGAATTGCCCACAGCTGCTCTTTATCCTAGAGGGGGATATATTAGTGTTGTGCAGTAACATTAAGTAGCGAGGATATCAGTAAGACAAAGGTCATTTCTGTGGTCACTGACTTGCAGCATTTTGTATCCTATTCGATAACTCTGCTCCTGTATTTTAACAGAAAGTTGAAGCTTTCCTACAATTTCTCTCCTTGTCAATAAAGTTTTATCCATCTAAATTTATGTTGGGCTGATGCTAAAGATACCAGAATAGTGCCAGAAAAAATGTAGCAGTTGGGGTAACATATTCCATTGTAACTTCACAATTTAATTGGAAGATTAATTAACTAAAGCTTTACTTAACTAATCAATGAGAAGCAAATTTAATTGATGGTAGAAAATTGTTGGGGCTTGAGTTAGGGAAAATCCTTGGGGTTTTGATGCTATTTTAGTTCTATTGATGTATTTTATAACTACTATATTGCAAAAACTGTCACATCAAGTAAAGGAATATATTAACTTTTAGTTCAGACATGCTGGTTTACTACGTGATGGGCATTCTATTTTACATAGGAAAATATGGCTTTCCCTCTGCAGTGTCAAGTGATCACAGTCCAAATTAAAACCTCATTTTCAGAATTATGCAGATCAGCGATAAGATACCAGCTTAGATTCTGGTCTTCAGAGAGAATTATTCAAGGATAGGTCTATTAACACCTTGTAGCCATGATAGTTATTATCTCTGAATACTGGTTGCCTAGGAGAGACATGGGGTTTGGCTGTCATTTTCCTTCCCCGCTTGGGAAGTTGTAGAGGCACCCACTGTAGACTTTCAGAAAGAGAATGCTGAATAAGATGGGTTCCTGGTTGGACGAAGCAATTCTTCATTCTTGCTAATGAGAGAGTATATATTTCTATACTAAAAATTGTAACTGTGGGTATTCTTATTCTAGTCGTTGGATGATCTTTCAAATGTGATTGCTGATGAGTCCATACAACTACATGCATGTATTTCAGATACCGGTGAGTTTAGTGGCGATGTTTTCTCTTTCTCTTCCAATATTTGGTCATATCATGGTTATGTTACTTTTCTTCAGAAATCTTGATTAATGCTGCCATCATGAATCTCTTTTAAATCTTAAACTTTTCTCTCGTAACCTTTTCCCCCAATGATCTCTGCTTGCTTGATGTACTTATTCAAATTCACAAACTCCAGGAACAAAGAGCTGCTTAGACTTATGAAATTACTTGATCATGCACTATAGATTTTAAAAACTTTCTTTTCTTTGGGCACACCACCTTTCAACCCATATTACCAATGGCTTTTGAAACTTCCCTTAGTGTCAAAAGCAGTTTGCCAATCAAGTATGTAGGCTTCTTGGATTTATGGAACTGTTTTCATGGTTCTTTGGATCTTAAGCCATCATAATTTTGGATTTTTCCATTTTATTGCCATTTAGTTACGTTGAAATTCCCTGAATCCTTACACTATCTAATACAAGATTGCATTTGTCTCATTTTTACTTAATACACAATAACACCACCATTAAATTGCATGTGTTGTATTTTAATTTCATTTGCTCACATCTAACTCATCTTCCATTTACATGAAGCAAACATTTGTATTATACTACATTCAAATATTTTTTGTAAACAATAGAGATACTCATATCTATGTGATAGGAACAGCTCTTTTCCTTCTAAGCGCAAGTGCTAGCTGCCATTTTTCAGTTGTGATTTGGAAGTATTTTTAAAGTGTTGAATCTATGAAAAGAGAGATCAAACTGAAAATATGCCTAGAACTGAAATTGAAACATGCATACAAGTAAAATTGCTTAAAATTAGTAACTAAAGAAAAATCTGTTACTACTCTTCATATTCTGTTATCAGAAATAACCACTGACAATTACCGTATTACAGAGACAATAAACTTCTGTGTTCTAGTCAGTCAAGGTTTCAGTCAGTCATTGGGTTCCAAAGTTTATTTTGTCATTCAAGCTTTCCAGTTACAGAGAACATATAAACAGGCATACTATTACACACAAAAATATGTACTTTACATATTATAGTGACTGAATGGCCATGTTCAGATGTAACAAAAAACAAGCATTTGTTTCTACTTCAGACTAACCACAACTTACTGTTGTATCCGAATCCATACAAACTGTGGTTATAGTCTTATTGGTTGAAAAAAGCCAACTACAAACTGTGGATTATGAAGCTGGTTTGTTTCAACAAACCATAGTTAAGAGTAACCACAGTTTAGGGTTCAATCTGCATTTAATTGAAACTGAAAGTGAAAGATTCCTTCTGGTGTGGCTGGGAGGAGATTGGGGGCGGGAGGGAATATATGAGCTTGATGCTTTCCAAGCCTTATTCTCATAACAATAAAACATGGTTTAGCATGTCTGAACACAGCCACTGGTTATTGAAAACTGTTAAAACAACCTATAGTTTCGGCAGTTTTCAGTGTATTGATAGTGTGACATAAAAAAGGCTAGTTAATGCTGATATGGTTTATTAAGTACACTATATTGAATTGACCATGCATCTCCTTCAAGCAGCTATAACTGCTGCTAATGTTATGCATACACCATGCAATTTCTGTCCATTCTATTTTTTCTCTTTTTGGTAGCTAATAATATTGAGTGATAGTCAAACTTAACCAAAAGCAAATCTGTTTTGAGTGCCTTATGATGTTACAAAGAAGTATGTGTGGTCAACACATCATCTACTGACTATTGGCTCTCAAATCCAGCTAGATTTAAACACTTGTGTAAAGAGGTAAGAGCTTCGGGGTTGCTCCTCAGCATGAAACAAAGAGCTCTATCCATGTACTGTACTACCAACCTTAATAGGTAGAATCCTTGTATTGCATAGCAAGTAATACATTTTCCCCTACCAAAAATAACTGCAACTGATATACCACATTGCACTGAAACCCTTTATAGGTCAAAATCAGAATGTTGAAAAAGGAGCTGGTGCAAATTCTGGAAAACATTTTTATAATCTTTTGGTGACAAAAATAAATTTTGGAGACTGGATTACTAATTCTTCACCAGCTGATGTTTCTATGCAACTGCCAAAACCTGCTGTACTTATTTTATGCAACATTAATTCAGTCATAAGATTGCAAAGATATGAAAAGTGGTTCTGACATCTAAATCTGACATGGTCACAGGCCTTCTCATCAAATGCAGTACGTGAAGAGCTTTCTGTGTGTGTGTGTATTCATAATTATCCTAAAACTCAATATGAGTGAGTGAGGGAATTTGAACCCTTTCAGTGATAGTAGCTCCCCCACAGATTATTTCAATATTACAATGTACAGCTCCCGTTAGTTTGATTCATCCAGTTTCTAACTGGGTGCAGACACTGACTAAAAAAATAATGCAATGGTGACATGGTACCACATTCCAAATACCTGCCCAGTTTTCCCCAGGCACATCACAGGAGTCAAAAAACACAAATGACCTGAAACTAAGTCTGTTCTAGTCCATGCAGTAACTTTTATGTGACTACTTTGCCAGAAATGAATAGAATTACTTGTTTGCAGTTCCGTCATACACTGTCATAAATCAGGCTATTTGAATTGACATACATTGTTTGGTTGTTCAAAATAGGTTTTTATATGCTGAGATTTCAGGCACATCCATCAGCTATTGATGGGTTTCTGTTAATAGCTAACCAGCAATTCTACCTAGTCCTGTGACAAATATATTGAGTCCCATCATGTTATTTCGTACATAGTTGTCCAGCACAGCTAAGTTGGAAAACAGCTCCTCTGTTCCCTGCCCACTATTTAATTAGCCAGAAGGTACATTTTTATCACTATGGTTGCCCAAGCAAAGTTTTCTGCTGAAGCGTCTCTTCGGATGCTATCCAAGAAGAATTTCACAAAATTTATTTGTTCACATAGAATGGCAATTTTTGTTCCTCAGTTTGCATGTTCATCTTGTCTCCACTTCTGTTATTTCCAACATCTCTTCATTTCATGTCTCTTCTGCCCTTTCGTCTTCGTCTTTTGTTTTGTGTCTCCTTTTTTCTCCATTTTTTGTTTAAAATTGCTAGTTTATGCTGACTATGACCCGTATACTGTGGCAGGAGTTTGTAATGACCATGGCAAGACATATGCGCTATATGCTATCACTGTTCGTCGTCGAACTTCAAATGGTGACGAAGTATGGAAAACATATCGTCGCTACAGTGACTTCCACGACTTCCACATGAGGATTACTGAACAGGTAATGTTTGCAGTTAAAATATGCAGTTACTAATTAGAAGCTGAGACTTATCTTAGAAGTTTTCATTTCATTTGTAATTTCCACAGAACAAAGTAATTTATGTAATATGTAAATAATTTCTTCTTTATGGAGCAGCATTAATTTGCATGAGCCCATACTATTAGCCTGAAGACCAGGATAGCCTGACCACAGTGGTCCATAACTCAGTTACTGCTATGTGCTTTATGTGGGGCTGCCCTTGTATCTGGTCTGAAAGCTGCAGCTAGTGCAGACTGCAGCAGCCAGACTGCACATAGGAGCAGGCTACTAGCGACATGTTATTCTCCTGCTGAGAGAGCTGCACTGGTTACCAGTCTGCTGCCAGGCCATATTCAAGGTTCTTGTGTTAATTCACAAAGTCCTAAAAAACTTGGGCCCAAAGTATATTAAGGACTGCCTGATTTCTTATGCTCCGTCTCGATCATAGGTCTTCTGATGGGTCTCTGTAAGTGGTCCCACACATCCCTGAGGTTCAGCTGATATTTTCCATGGACTAAGCCTCTTTTGTTGGTGATCCTGCCCTGTTAGAACTCCTTGCAAAGGGGTCATCCCTGCTTGTTATTTAACATCTTCCAAAAACTGTATTTTTTCCATAGGAGGTGGGCCATCACTGTGGGGAAATAGTTCCACCTATCGTGCGAAGGCAAGAATGTTTTTGAAGTCAAGACTAGGGACGTCATGCCCCTCCCACTCCCCAGTTCATTCTTGCCTTCGTACGAACAAGATTGGAATTACACGTAGCATTTAGCTAAGTCTCGTATTTGTTTGTGTATTTGTGTATTTGTTTTCAAATCCTTTTTTCTCTTTTGTGTTTAACCTACTGAGGGTCCCCTCAGAGACCGCGGCTGCGGCTCTCTTCGTTTTTTCCCGAGCTATTCTTTTCAAGTTATTTTCTTTCCTTGACTGGGGGCTCCCTCTGAGACCGCGGCTGCGGCTCTCTTTTTGTTTTTGGCAGTTTTCGAGTCCCCCCTCCCCCCGGCTCTGTTGTATCCATTGCCTGGGAGTTCCCTCAGTGACCGCGGCTGCGGTTATCTTGGTTTTGATCATTTTGGAGCTTCCCCCCCCCGGCTCTGTTGCCGCGGCTGCGGCTCTTCCGATCTCTGCGGGAGCTTGCAGCTGCGGCTCCTGCCGTTACCCCATCATACCTTTTTCCTCAGATCACCCTCGCTACGTGGCTTTAATTCCCACTGCAAAGGGCTTTGCAAACGGCGACGGCGGCTCTCTCGGCGGCGGCTGCCGCTTTTCCCTTACTGCCTGTTCCCTTCTGGGGATTCCTTTGAGCCGCTAGTGCGGTTTTTGGCCCCGCTGCTTCCCCTGCTAGTCTGTGCTGGACAGTCCTTCCCCCCACTCCGTCCCCAGACGGCCGCCATTGCTCCTTCTCCCTCAGCCTTTTTTGATCGTTTTTTCCCGCCCTTTTTTCCGGGCGCCATTTTTTGAAATTCAAAATTCCCACCTTTTTTGTTACCATTTATTAACCATCGGATACCTCCCCTGCAGGCTATCTATCTGTATGTTTGTGTATATGTGCTGCTGACAAACTTACACAGGGCTGATTTACACACATTTTTACTGTGGCTGTAATCCTAGTGGCTGAATTATATTATCAAGGCTGGAGCTCCAATCCTAGTGGGCTGGATTGTATTATCAAGGCTGGAGCTTTAATCCTAGTGGCTGGATTACATTATCAAGGCTGGAGCTTTAATATCAGTGGCTGACTTGTATTAAATCTGATTTACATTGTATATCCTGCCCCCTCTGGGGCCGTGAACAAGCCAAAAACCCAGCCTACAGCACTAATCTGAGTGTACCAACTCTAAAACAGCCTATATTATATTAACGCTGATACCTCAGTGCATTCTGCCCCCTCTGGCAGTGCATTTCGCCATCTGCCAGTGTATCCTACCCCCTCCGTGGTAGTACGCTGTGCCAGTTCGGGTCTTTACATCCTGCCCCCTCCGTGGCAGTGTACTGCACCCAGGTTTATATAAGATGGCAGAACAGCCAGGCATGTCACCATCAACACACATGGTGCCAGATCAGCCAGACATGCCACAATCAGCCAAGCCACAACATCCTAACACGTCTAAGACCAGACATGCCAAAGCACTGGCTAAGACAAAACATCTTTCCAGCCATAGTAAACCAAAGCGCCCTCATTATGTCTCTGTACCAACCACAGCACAGACACACATAAGCGATATTTTCCATTCCCCGGCTGCTGCCTCTGACGAGGAAGAGTTTCTTGGCTTTCCCGCTCACTGTTCGCCTAACGAACCTACCTCTGGTTTACCGCCTCAAACATCTGTCCCAATAGTTCATCAGGCACACACATCTGCCACATCTGGTCTGCAGCTGTCTCCTGATTTCCTCTCCCAACTTCAAGCCATGCTGGCATTTTTCACCCAAATGCAGTCACTACCACAAGTTCCTGCCATACCCCCACTCAACATGGACCAACGTGCGTGCCATGAAGCTCATCCTTCCTGTTCACCAGATCCCTTTGATGTAGCCAGAGGCAGATGTACGGACGAAGCCTCGTATGCGGAGGAGTCAACTTTCACTGACCATGTTGAAGGAGACGACTGGAGCGACTATTCAGATCATGAGGAGGATACATCGTATCGCCTGTTTGATACCGCAGACTATCAGCCGCTAGCACGTAGGGTACTTCATACCCTTGGTCTCCAGACTGCGCCTTCAACTTCGTCCGCCCCAGCTATCAAAGGGGCCAAGGTCCTCAAATCCCCTGCACCTACTGAACACTACATCCCGGTGCCGGACCCAATTGCCAAATTAGCCTCCGAAGAATGGGCTCATCCACTCAAAGCCCGACGCTTCAAGAACCTGGCTGACAGATTGTACGCCCTAGCCCCAGACTTTGCCACCAAGTTAGATGTCCCTGGCATAGATGAACCAATCGCTCACCTCGTTTCAAGATCTCTTTTGCCCAGGGAAGGGGAATCCCACCTAAAAGATACTACTGAGCGACGAATAGACTTCGCCCTCCGCAAGAGTCACGAGGCCACTGCCTTAGCCATGCGTGCCTCCGCTTCAGCCTCCATATTCTCCAGAGCCTCTATGATGTGGATGGATGACCTTCTAGAGGATGCTAACCCCGATCCTGTCGCCTTCAGAAGAGCACTATCGAAATTACGTAAGACAGCAGCTTTTGTGGCCGATGCCACTTTGGATGCCACTCAATTAGGGGCACGAGCCATGACGACTCAAATAGTCGCTCGTCGCACCCTCTGGCTTCGCCACTGGCAAGCTGATTCAGCGGCCAGACTGAACCTGTCCAAGGCTCCTTACTCCGGATCTCTACTCTTCGGCGAGGAAGCTCTAAAGGCAGTTCTGGTTGATCCAAAAGACGCCCAAAAACCGGTTCTGGCCACAGTCAAGAACATCGACCACAGGCCCTTCAGGCGATTTCCCTCCTTTCGTTCTAACCAGTCCTTTCGAGGAACGCGGCCAGGAGGACGAGGCCGCGACTTCAGACCCTATGACCCCAACGCATTCAGGGGCTCCTGGAACCGACGCTTCCAGGGCAGAGGTCAGTACCAAGGGCGCAGGGGCAACTCATCGTCCTCATATAGGGGAGGCCCTCGCCTACACAAGTAGTATTAACGCCCTCCCCATAGGTGGCAGATTACTTAATTTTGGAGATCGATGGCTGCGCCTTACTACCGTCTCCTGGATCAGGGACCTTTTCACTTATGGCTATACCATAGAGTTCTGGGCAACCCCATCAGACAGATTCCATCCGTCTCCTTGCCCAAGGGCACCAGCCAGGCACAACATCATGCAGACAGCTATACATCACCTCTTGGTCATAGCGGCAATAGAGCCAGTTCCCACAACTGAGAGGTCGGAAGGGGTGTACTCCCTCCTATTTGCTGTGCCAAAACGAGATTTATCTTGGAGGGCGGTATTGGACCTCAAGTTTGTCAACCGTTTTGTAACATACCGCAGGTTCAAAATGGAATCTCTCCATTCCATTACCGAGAGTCTGCATGAAGGAGACTTCCTGGCTTCTATCGACCTTAAGGAAGCGTATCTCCATGTGTCCATTTGCATAGCCCACAGAAAGTTTCTTCGGTTTGCCTTTGGCCACCAACATTTTCAATATAGAGCGATGCCATTTGGCCTCTCCTCTGCTCCAAGAGTATTTACCAAGGTGCTACTCATCCTAGTGGCTTACCTTCGGACCCAAGGGGTTCATATCTACCC
This sequence comes from Rhineura floridana, assembly GCF_030035675.1. Taxonomy (NCBI): domain Eukaryota; kingdom Metazoa; phylum Chordata; class Lepidosauria; order Squamata; family Rhineuridae; genus Rhineura; species Rhineura floridana. The sequence continues at coordinate 44,295,171 of NC_084489.1, forward strand.
ATATTTGGATGATCTGCTAATACGGTCCAAGTCTGAAGAGCTGGCTCATCATCATTTAATGATCACCCTCAATGTTTTGCAGACCTACGGCTGGCTTGTCAACTTCGACAAAAGCCATCTCCAACCAACCCAACGCCTACTACATCTTGGGGCAATGTTGGACACCCTGCAGGCAATGGTCTTCCTGGCTCCAGATCGCATCACTGCCATCACAAGCATCGCAAGGTCCCTGATGCAACAAACATCCGCAGACGTCATGCTTCTCGCCAGAGCGCTCGGGATGTTTATCTCCACAATCCACATTGTGCCCTGGGCTCGAGCCCACACTCGGCCCCTTCAGTGGACTCTGTTGCCTTTTCATAAAGACATTGCCAGCTCCAACCATCGCAAAGTTCGTTTGAGCCCCGCTCTGCGCCTCTCCTTCCGCTGGTGGACCAAGGTTCAACACCTCTCCAAGGGCACGTCGTTCAGAGAACCCCGCAGAACCGTCGTGACCACAGACGCCAGCCTCATAGGTTGGGGAGCCCACTGCAACTCCCAGTACGTTCAGGGGGTTTGGCCCAACGCAGAGCAATCTCGAAGCATCAACTGGCTGGAACTAAAGGCTGTCCACTTGGCTCTATGTCATTTTCAGTCTCTGTTCCCTTTGCATCATGTGCTCATTCGAACAGACAACACGTGTGTAAAATCACATTTGAACAGACAGGGGGGCACCAGGTCTCGTCCTCTGCAAGACTTAGCCTCCCTCATCTTTGTCTGGGCAGAACAACATCTACAATCCCTGAAAGCAGAACATCTCAGAGGGATTTGGAATGTAACAGCAGACTGGCTGAGCAGACAACAGGTCTTTCCGGGAGAATGGAAACTCCATCCAGCTATTTTCCATCGTCTCCAGTGTCGGTTCGGCGCCCTCTCAGTCGACCTGTTTGCTTCCAGTCACAATTGCCAGCTTCCAAGATACTTTGCCCGATACCTGGACTCAACAGCAGAAGCAGTGGATGCTCTGACAACACCGTGGCCAGACGGTCTATTGTACGCCTTTCCTCCCATACCATTGTTAGCCAAAACCTTGAGGAAGGCGCGAACCGAAAGGGCACAGCTGGTTCTGATAGCACCATTTTGGCCACGCCGACCGTGGTTCTCAGATCTTCTGGCAATGTCAATGATGGATCCTTGGACACTTCCAGTAACGCCAGACCTCCTATCCCAGGGTCCAGTACTGCACCAGGACCCTACTTGGCTCAATCTAACAGCGTGGCGTTTGAACGGAGACATTTGAAGTCAGCTGGACTGTCTGACGCTGTGATTGATATTATTTTGGCCTCGAGAAGACCATCTACCACTCGCATTTATCAACATACCTGGGTGGCTTTCTCCAAGTGGTGTCAGTCCCACCACCACGATCCATCCCAGGCCAATGTGCACCAGGTGCTCCAATTTCTCCATAGTGGCTTTATGATGGGACTTCGACCCAACACTCTACGTCGACATGCGTCTACTCTGTCATCCATTCTCTCAGTGTCCTCTCCTGGAGATCCTATTTCCTCACATCCGTTCATCAAACGTTTTTTGAGGGGAGTCGCCCTACGCTCTCCGGCTGTTGTCCATCGGTTTCCCTCATGGAGTTTGCCGAAAGTTCTGCAGGCTTTGCAACGCCCTTCATTTGAACCCATCAGGACTGTGCCCCTACGTATACTGTCCTTCAAGGTCCTGTTTCTGATCGCAATCACATCTGCCAGACGCGTTTCGGAGTTGGGCGCATTGTCTTCCGCTCGACACCTCTGTGTCTTCCATAAGGACTCTGTTGTGCTGAAGACTGATCCTTCCTTTCGTCCCAAGGTCGATTCAGTTTTTCATTGCAACCAGGACATTGTGTTGCCTTCCTTTTGCCCAGATCCTACCCATCCTCTTGAAAAGGCTTGGCATTCGTTAGATGTCCGGAGGGCTCTCAAGACCTACCTGTCTAGGACCCAAGAGATTCGACGAACGGAGTCTCTGTTTGTATCCTTTCATCCAAGGTCTATGGGGCATAAAGTATCCAATTCTACCTTATCCCGTTGGTTAAGGGCATGCATTACTTTAGCATATGAGTCCCTGAAGCTGTCAGTTCCAGCTAGTATAACGGCTCATTCTACCAGTTCAGCTGCCACCTCGGCTGCTTTTGCCACTAATGCTCCTGTTGCCGATATTTGTAGGGCTGCAGTCTGGTCTACCCCACACTCGTTTATAAGGCATTATAAAATTGATCGTTATGCCTCTGCTGATGCATCTTTTGGCAGACGAGTGTTGCAACAGGTTCTTAATGAGGATTAACATGTGGGTGGTCCCTCCCTATATGGGTTGCTTTGGTACATCCCACAGTGATGGCCCACCTCCTATGGAAAATGTACCATTGGTCTCACCTGAAAGGTGATTTTCATAGGAGTGGGCCATCACGACCCTCCCAGTTGGAGGATGACTAGAGATTTTATCAATGGGTTACATGTTATTGTTACGCTATTATATTTAAATGTAAGAGTGAAGTCAAGACTTTTAGTTCTGTTATGTTATGTAGTTATGTTAGAGTCATGTTGTTATGCATGTGACTATTATGTTATTTTCCTGGCGGGCCTGTTGGCCTTGTTCTTGTATTTTTAGATATCTCTTTTTAGACTCGCTACGAATGAACTGGAGAGTGGGAGGGGCATGACGTCCCTAGTCTTGACTTCAAAAACATTCTTGCCTTCGCACGATAGGTGGAACTATTTCCCCACAGTGATGGCCCACTCCTATGAAAATCACCTTTCAGGTGAGACCAATGGTACAATTCAGATAGGCCTTTCAAATCTGAGATTCTTTGCCGACCAGCTCTTGCTGATATGTTTGATGTTTTTATGGTTATACTCTCTTTTTAGACTATATACCATCTGGTGATATTTTATATGAAAATGTGGTTTATAAGTATTTAAATAAAATAAATAAGTGGTACAGTCCAGAAACAAGTTGTCCAGTTAACTATTCTTAGCTTTGGTGCAGATGTAATGTTCCATGTGTTTGTCATCATTGTTAGTTCTGGGAGGGAGGCAGGTAGCCTTTTCCTAATTTCTTAGCCAAAGTAAAAGAGATTGGCAGTGTTGCATGTGAACTGGGCCTGAAAAGTATTTATGAAATAAATACAAAGTAATTCAGCTGGGATATAAATGTTACAGATATATTTACTATAAACGTTTATGGTTTTTTCTAGTTTGAAAATCTAGCAAATATGTTAAAACTTCCTGGTAAAAAAACATTCAATAACATGGACAGAGACTTTTTAGAAAAAAGGAAGAAAGATTTAAATGCATATTTGCAGGTATGTTCTCATTTTCTGATTTTTCACTCTTCATGTATGAATTAATAATATCTGTCCTAATTTGATCTTTTGAAAATTGCAGAGATGTCAGATTGGTTAATAATGTTTCTTAAAGTTTAACAAAAACGTAACTTGGAAATAAGATTCTTGGTCTTAAATTAAAACGAAGTTGTAGTAATAATAAGTGCGATTTGTTATCAGTTAAGTATTTTGGAAACGTAATTTTGTTTCTAAATTTGAAAAAAAATGTTGAAAGGAAACACATTAAAAACTGTAATATGACATGGGGGATCCAGCCTTGCCCAGCCTTCCCTTGGGGAACCTTTGCTCAGCATAGGCTGGTACACCAATTGTGCCAGTTTCTGAGCAGGCTGAAATACGTGCCTTAGTTACATCAAGATTGTTACAAGATTGTTGATGTAACATTGAAGTTACATCAAAACTGCAGTGTGTTATACATGGGGCTACCATTGTAGAATCCTTGGAAAATTCAGTTGGTCCAGAATGTAGCTACTGCAGTGTCCACAGGAACATGGCTGTGTGAGCATATTATGATCATTTTAGAACATCTGCACTGCTTGCCAATTGTGGCTGTGCCGCCTCCCCCCCAAAAACAAACAAGCACCACCACCCTCGGAATCCACTTCATTGTCCTAGATAGGGCACTGCCTTCGCTTGAAGCATCATTGTGCTTTTGCTTGGACCCAAGGCAGAAGAGAATAATTCAGGACAGACAAAAGAATGTACTTCTTCACACAGTGGATCGTTAAACTATGGAATTTACTCCCATAAGAGGTAGTGATGGCCACCAATGTGGGTAGCTTTAAAAGGGAATTAGAGACGTTCTAAGGATTTGGCTATCAGTGGCTACTAGCCATGATGGTTATGCTCTATATGCATAGGTGGAGGCAGTTTGCTTCCAAATACCAGTTACTGGAAACTGCAGGAGGGGAGAGTGCTCTTAGGTCCTTCTTGTGGGCTTCCCATGGACATCTGGTTGACCACTGTGAGAATAGGATACTGAACTATGTGGGCTACTGGTCTGATCCAGCAGGCTCTTCTTATATCACCTTGGTTCATTTTCTAACGCTTTGGGTGTGGTTCCCCGTTGACTATAATGAGAAATTCAGTAAACACATAAAACTGTATTTGTTAGAACTTGATGTGTTTTCAGGCATAGTAGTTCATTTTGATGGGATGGAACATACCAAATTTCAGACGTAGTTTCCGGGGGGTGTTGGTAGGTACCTTTAAGATGTGAGATTAAAGGTGAAATCAACAAACACCTATAATTTTTCTATTTGAAGTAAATATGCAGGCATAGTAGCTTCTGAGGACATGAAGCCCACCCAATGTGAGATAAAATTGACATGAGTTGAGATAGTTATGCACTAAAAATGTATTTGAAGATTTTTAAGTACAATCTGTTTAGGACAAAGTACTCCTTTCAGTGGTGAAGGGGGTGTGTGATTTGTGTTTGCTTGTTTGTTTAGAGGGGGGGAACTGATCTGACCACCTCTGCTGCCTCCTGTGCTTCTGCCTCTAGCATCCCTCTTAATGTTGGGGGCATTGTTAGAATTATCACACTCCTGATTCATCCTTGGTGCAATGGATGACCTTTGACTGGGATATATGGAAGTGTATACTAATGTAGATTTTGTGCATACTTTAACACTGTGTGTGTGTGACACAGAATACACACAGTAAAACAAAACACAGATACTACTATTGCAGACATGTACAGACCTACAAATAACACTGACATTAAATAGAGAACCTGCAGCCCGCAAGCCAGTCTTGGCTTACCAGGGGGTCTACCTTGATCTGTGAGGCCATTTTCCCCAAACTACGCCCACCCATCCATCAGCTGATGCCTCTTTTGGATCTGACTTGATTTGGAATAAATCCAAATATCTCTAAAGCAGGACTGTTTCCGTGGAATCTTTCCTTTTGCACAGCCACATTATCAGTATGCTTTCAGGCACAATTTAAAGTTATTAAATTTACTCTGTAGTCCTAAATGCTTGGATCCAGGGTACCTGGAGTACTGTCTCCTCCCACATCTTCCTGCCCTGACCCTAAGATTGAATGGAGAGGCTCTTCTGATATGGGTGAATGCTATTTTGGTAGGGATGTATGAGAGGGCCTTCTTAGTGGCTGTATCCAAGTTATGAAACACTATCCTAATCATTTGGCTCCCTCTCTTTTTTTAGCTTCTGCCACCAAGTTAAAACAATTTTGTTCAAGTGAGCTTGATATTAACCTTGATACTTTAAGCTGATTCTGTTTTAATTATCTGTCATGCTGTTCCTGGGCTTTTATTTTTGTTTAAGTGTTTATTTGTGGTGTTTGAATGTTAGTACTGCTATAGTAAGTGGGAAAGCAGCATACAAATTATTCAAATAATTATTCAAATACATTAAGAGTGATATTTAGGTTGACTAAATGTATATATCTAATTAGACTTCTTGTGTACATAAAACTGAAAGCATTGTATTAAAAATCTTTTAATAAAATATACCTCAAATTTATCATACTGAGCCAGTATACTGAAAAATTAATGTAAATTGTCTACTTTTTGAGCTTTTGGAGGCTAATCTGTGTGGGGTTTTTAGCAGTTAACAAAAATTGCAATTAGCGTGGTGTTGGCACCTGCGGGAGGTTAAATAGAAGGATTACATGGTACTTTTGAGTAGCAGCGGCAACACAAATGAATTAAAAGCATCTTGTGTAATCTTGTTCTGTGTTGTAAGACGTTTTACCATTCAGAACCAATATTACTTACATCTTTTACTTCTTAGCTTTTGCTAAATCCTGAAGTGATGAAATGTTACCCATCTTTAATACACTGTGTGTATGACTTCTTGGAAAACAAGGCATACAGTAAAGGGAAGGGAGAGATTGCTCGGAAGGTAAGAATAATATTGTCTAGCTGGTCTAAGCGATGGACTTTGTGCTACAGTGTTGTGCACAATAAATCACCATAATATGTTATCCATGTTGCCCAACTTGTATTACATAATTTATATATGAATGGACACTTGGTGTAAATACAATGTGCAAATTTAACATTATGAAATAGAAGCATTTCTTTATAGGCAATGAAGCCAAACTTCCAGAATAGGATACTTGTGATACAAAAAGTTTCTAAATTCTTTACAAGCTTGCCATCAAGCCTAAAATGCTCCTAGTGTTTTGAAATATGTTAATATCCCTTCCCTTTTTTCTACCATATAAGCCTCTGCCCATTTCAGGCACCACATGCTTCATGACTTCCATCCACCTGCTCAAAAGAGAGAGTATACGTCTCCCTCTAAGACTACTTTTGAAGGCTGTTTCATATCAAAGAGCCAAATATCAAAGAGCCAAAGGAGCTAAGCTCCAAATTTTCACATATGGCTCTTTGTCAAAGCTGATCATTTAACAACTCTGCTTGAAATAGATCACTTTCCAGAGTTTACTTGCATTTACCCATTTTGGCTTAGCAAATTCCTATTGTGCCATGGCGTGTAAAGTCCTCATTTGCTCATTTGTCTGCCGCTTAGCAATGTGTAGTTTTCTTGCTTGGCCAAAGAGAAACTGACTTCCTCCAGAAACCCTGCAGGCTAGACTAAGGACCATACAGTCTCTTCAGAAACTATTGTGTGTCTTCCTTACTGAGGCAGTTGCTTTATATCCCAATGCATAATTTTATCTGAAATTTCTGTATTATGCATGACCCTTCATTGCAATTCTGTTACAGATATTCCACAAAAGCCATTTGGACAGTGAGACAGTGAGTCAAGTAATGTAGTTATTCATTTAACCACAAGGTTTCCTGAGGTAGCTAACAAAATAAGGACATGAAACATAGAACCACAACAAAATTTAACAGATTAAAGACAGTGGGCAAACTTTATTCAATATCAACAGCAAGCATTGAACCCAATTAAAAACTAAGGAAAAGCAGAGTGTTTTTCATTGTCTTTTGATGGGCAGGCAAAGAGAGGACATTCCAGAGGTCAGAAGTCATGATCAAAAAGACACTCTGTAGTCACCACAAACATCTCAAGAAGGTAGAAACACTCAGAGCAAGGCCTCGGGTCTTAATAGTTGGGTAGGTTCATATGGGAGCAGATTTCATGCTTCTCAGTCCTAGGCTGCTTAGAGCTCTATAAGTCAAAAATAGCACATAAAATTGTGCCTAAAAACAAATAGGTAGCCAATATAGTTCTTTAAGCATTCTCTCATGTTAGAAGCAATTGACAATCTAGCAACTGTATTTTGCACCAGTTATAGTTTCCAAACAGTCTTCAGGCATGCCCGCATAGATCTCATCACATTAATCAAATCTGATTGTTATCAGGACATGTATGATTCAGTGAAGTCTTGTTGTTCCAGAAAAAGCCACAGCTGGCATATCAGCCAAAGCTGATATAAAATGATACAAGCACCAGAGAATCAAGCTCCTGAGCATCTATCTGGAAAGGGAGATCTAATTGCACCCCAGCCTGTTATTGGCTGGTTTTGGAGGTGTGAATAGGGTTGAAACTACATTTTTCTAGGCTCTTAGATGTCCTATAAATTATACTTCTTCACTTGGAAGAACTTGTATGCATAGTCTTCCTTTGAATGCACCCACTGTATCCTTTCTTCGCTCCTCCCAAACAGTCAGTTTACAAACTTCACCTCCTATTGTCTAGGTGACCACTGTTGTAAATTCCCTTACAGTTGGAAACATGGTCACTGTTGTCCAAATCTTGGATGAGGCAGAGGTTCACCTATATTCTGAGTTATAGTAGATTTTAGAGGAATGCAAGCAACAGAAATAGTCAAACAACATAGTCCTCATTAAGAAACTGCTAGATTATTATATCAGAATAGGGACTCTAGTTTGGAGACTTATTATAAAGTGTTCTAGCAGTGTGAAAATTATAGTGTTCAGAACAGATGTGTAGATTACATTATGGAGGTAAACTAGTAATATAGAATTCCACATTATGATCAACATGAGACTGTATCAAAAACAATTTGCTTGTTTCAGATTCTTCCCCTTTATAATGTGTAATAAAAAAATTTTGTGTTCTGGTGTCACAGAATTATTACCCTGTCCCTCCATATTACAGGCTGATCGGACAGGCAAATGTGTAATGTTAAGAAATAGATTAGTTCTTCTTAGCTCTCCAATGCATTGCAGAGGTAAGGGAAGTTCACATAGGGCTGCCATTTTCAGCAGCAGTGTTCTGTTTATTGGAATATGTAGTTCTGCCCTTATTTAAATTCCTAATTGATTTTTACTAATTCTACACAATCTTGCTCATTCAAAACAACAAAAGTGCATTCTTTTTCTGCATTAAGAGTCTGTTATTCTCAATAAGTCCACATGCTTTAATGGACCAGTGGGCCAGTAAATATTTTGCATTTGCCATTTTTGGTGTTTCCCCCCTTTGTATTTTCCTGTCTCCTTTCCTTTGCAGCCCCTTATACATCCAAAAAGCATATTTTAAGGGTTGGGGGACTTTGTGGAACAGTATGAGCTGTGGATAGGGGGAATACAACTGGAGGGGAAAATCTGATACACCACAACCCCATTCTGTGTGAGTGGAGAGATCTCTCAAGCTCCCTTTCCATTAATATTCTTCAGCACCAAGTAAACATGGTACTTTGCACAGGAATGTAAGAAAAGACCCAAGAAAATTGCTGTCTGTGGGTGACATTTCTGTCAGTTCATTTTTCAAGTCAACGTATATTTTTTAACAAAATTAGCCTTATGGATGCTTGAAATTAAAATTATTGCAGCAATGTCTTGGTATTGTTGCTTTCTACAACAGTGTGATGTTCAACACACATTATTGTATTACTGGAGTCATGTGCTCATAGATTTATGAAATTGTGGTAAATGTTTTCCTCTTCAGATGGACACATTTGTAAACCCACTGCGTAACTCTATGAGAAATGTTTCAAATGCTGTCAAGTCCTTCCCTGACAGCTTTGCAGAGGGGATGACTAAAATGTCAGACAACATGGGCAAAATGTCAGAAAGATTGGGACAAGACTTAAAGCAATCATTTTTCAAGGTAAGAATGCATTGAAATAATGCACGTCAATCTCAGTTCCATTTTGGGCTGCCTCATTTAAACATGTAAGACCAGAACAGGCAGTGTCAGGTAACAATTATGTTAGTAGAGATGGGGTTCGCTGCTTAGTTCCAATCTGCTTGTATTCCGATAGTCCATCGTTAGATCCCGATTTGCCTTTTTTTTTTGTTCCCGCTTGCTTTGGCACTTGCTGACTTGATCCGCTACGGGTTTTTTAGGTGGTTCGATCAGCGGGGAGGGGGGGGGATATTTTTTTCATAATTCTTAACGTAAATGCTTATGTAAATTATCCATGTTTTTTTTTCTCCTATTTTCCTATCAGTGAGGTAGATAATCACCTTTGAGTCTGTCTCTTGCCTCAGGTTAACTGATGTGCTGCTTAATGATTTCCCTCCTTTTCACTATTTACTATTCTTGAATTAGTTTGTCAGCAGCACTGCAGCAGCATTACTACCACGATTGGTACCACCTTGTATTTTTATCCATACATGCACACAAGCACACATACGATTTAGCACAGAGAGAGAGAGAGAGAAACAGCCCCGGATGAGCTAAGAACAGCAGCAATGAAAGCGGGGCAGGGGTGGGTCATTCTCTTCCATCATCAATGTTTCCTGCTCAAGAGGATGGAGATTCAGAATGCTCTGAGCTGCCTTGTTTGAAAAACCCAAAATTGCAGGAGGGGCACCCAAGGCGGAATGGTCAAAGCTGAAACACCAGACTAAGGTGCATCCAAACTCAGAGGAAGGCAATGGTAAACCACCTCTGAATATCTCTTACCACGAAAACCCTATGAACAGAGTATCCAAAATGCAACACGACATAAAACAAAACGTCTTTAAAAACATTTTTTTAAAAAAGGTTTAAAAACATATTAAAAAGCAATTCCAACACAGGCTGGGATAAGGTCTCTACTTAAATGGCTTGTTGAAAGAGGAAGGTCTTCAGCAGACACAGAAAGATAACAGAGATGGAACCTGTCTTAATATTTAAGGGGAGGAAATTCCAAAGGATAGGTGCCACTACACTAAAGGTCTGCTTCCTATGTTGTGCAGAATGGACTTCCTGATAAGATGGTAACTGCAGGAGGCCCTCAACTGCAGAGTGCAGTGATGGACTGGGTATATAAGGGATAAGATGGTCTTTCAGGTATCCTAGTCCCAAGCTGTATAGGGCTTAGTACATCAGAACTAGAATCTTGAACTTGGCCTAGTAGCAAATGAGCAAATGGGCTAGTCTGGTAGCTAATAGGTACCCAGTGCAGTTCTTTCAGCAGCGGGGTGACATGTTGGTGATACCCTGCCCCAGTGAGCAGTCTCGCTGCCACATTTTGCACCAGCTGCAGCTTCAGGACCAACCTCAAGGATAGCCCCACATAGAGCACATTACAGTAATCCAGCCAGGGGGTTACCAGTGCATGGATAACAGTGATCAGGCTCTCCTGGTCCAGAAACTGCCGCAGCTGTCTTATCAGCCGAAGCTGGTAAAAGGCACTCCTAGCCACTGAGGTCACCTGGGCTTCTAGCAACAAAGATGGATCCAGCAGCACCCCCAGACTATGGACTTGATCTTTCAGAGGGAGTATGACCCCATCCAAAGCAGGCAACTGACCAGTTATCTGAACTCGGGAACCACAAACCATAGCATCTCCATCTTGCTAGGATTCAAACTCAATTTACTGGCCTTCATGCAGCCCACCACCAAGTCGAGGCAGCGGTCCAGGGCCTGCACGGCCTCTCCTGATTCAGATGTTACAGAGAAATAGAGCTGGGTATCATCAGCATACTGCTGACACCTCGCCTCAGATCTCCTGATGACCTCTTCCAAGAGCTTCATATACATGTTAAGCAGCATGGGAAACGAGATGATACCCTGTGGCACCCCACAGCACAACTGGCAGGGGGGTGAAAGACAGTCACCCAATGCTATTCTCTGAAAACAACCCTGGAAATAGGATCGGAACTACTGTAAAATGGTGCCCCCAATACCCATCTCACCAAGTTGGCCCAGAAGAATACCATGGTCAGTAATATCAAAAGCCACTAAGAGATCAAGTAAGAATAACCCCCTGCCCTACTCCCAATGAAGGTCATCCATCACAGCGACCAAGGCCGATTCAGTCCCATAACCAGGCCTTAACTCAAACTGGAATGGGTCAAGATAATCTGTTTCATCCAAGAGTATTTGCAATTGCTGCACCACAACCCTCTCAATCACCTTCCTGCGACCGGTCGGTAGTTGTCGCAAATCAGTGGGTCCAGGGTGGGCTTTTTCAGGAGCAGTCGGATCACTACCTCTTTCAGGGCAGCCACCCTCCCACAACGATGAGTTGACCATACCCTGGATCCACTGAGTCAACTCCCCTCAGCAAGGTTTAATAAGCCAAGAAAAGCAAGGGTTGAGAGGACACATTGCTAGCCTCATCGTCACGAGGACCTTGTCCACATCATCAGGCTGCATCAACTGAAACTGTTCCCAAGGAGTTGCAGCGAACGTTGCACTGGATACCTCACTGGGGACTACATCAAGATTACTATGGAGGCAAGCAACTTTACCCTCAAAGTGCCTTGCAAACAATTCACAGTGGGCCTCCGAAGGGTGTAAAACTCCATTTCCTGGAGTTGATGTCAACAGACCCCTGGAAATACAGGAAAGTTCCACTGGACTTGAGGATGCGATGGTGGCAGAGAAGTGCGCCTTCTTTGCCCACTTCTCTGCCGCCCTCACCACCACACAGTCAGAACTGTTATAATGTTTTACTTGTGTGCAATCAGCCTCATAGGACATCTTTTGCTACTTGCGCTCTAGCCATCGTCCAGCCTATCTCATTGCCCTTAGCTCACTAGTGTACCAAGGGCTCCACAATGCCGGAGAGGGTGCTCGGGGGCAACTGTGTCAAGAGCCCGACACACCTCGCTGTTCCACAGCTTGACAAGGACGTCAGCAAGATCATCTGCTGTATCTACTGGGAACTCCCCCAGGGCATTCAGGAATCCTATGGATTGTAGAGTGCAGCACCAATTTACCAGTATAACCAGTAGAGTCCAGTAGCGTTTTAGCTTGTGTATCAGTGCCAGTCACCGACCGAAATAATAGACCATCAGCCAAGTCTTTAAGAAAACAAAACTTTACTGTTTTCACACCGTGCTCCGTCTCTTGCTTACCAACCAACTCTATAATGCTTTCCTATTACCCCCACACCTCTGTGTGCTCATTGAAGCCTTTTTATTGCTGCTTCACTTATCAGTTACAGCTGCAGCCTGACCTTGGGCGTTTCTGCCAAGTGCTGTCAATTACCGGCTTCACTGTGTCTTTAACTCCTAACGGTCTTGTCTGGAACTGGCTGTGTTGCCCACCTAAGCCTGACAGCCCCCACCTTCCAGACAGACGTTTCAAGTTACAATTTTACATTTTTTTTCACAGTACAATTATACATTTCCTTTGTTACATACATTTGCTTTTTACTTTGTACAGTCTTCAGGCATTTTTCACTTTTCTACATTCTTTACACATTTAACACATATATGCACAGTCACTGTCACCTTCTTGAGCATACTTTGCCATTCGTTTTCTTATGCTATTGATGAACAGAGTATCACTGTCTGTTATTACTTTGCACTGTTTGTTTTCCTCTTTGTTTGTCTCACCCTGTATGGCTGATACTTGGAAACGTTCTGGAGGTTTCCCTTTGTTTTGTCTTGTTGACCTCCTTAATGTTTCTGTTTCTTGTTCCTGTTCTGTATCTATGTCTGTGCTTGATGCACTGCTACTGGAATCAGAGCTGCTTGTCTCTATCTCCTGTTTTGTTTCTTCCCTTTCCTGTTTTATTTGTTGAGCAGGCTCTGTTGCATTTATGCCATTTGTGTCACTGCAATCTAGATTTACATATGTTTTGTGGTTCTCTGAGTCTTGTTCTTGTGTTCTAACACTCCTGCTGAGTGTTACACTACCATCCTGTGGAACCCACACGCGGTAATTTACATTCTGATACCCCAACACATATCCTTTCTTCGCTCTGGGAGCCAATTTTCCCTTTCTCTTTCCCTTGGGAACATGCACCCAGCATGGGGAACCAAATCTCAGTATTTGTAGTAGTCTGGGCTTTCTTTTGTACAACAGTTCATATGGTGACATGGCAATAGTTCTATGCAGTACTCTGTTTTGAATATAAGCAGCATACATTAAACTTTCTCCCCAGAAAGATTGATCAAGGCCTGAATCCTTTAACATTGCTCTCATTGCATCCTGCAATGTTTTGTTTTTCCTTTCTGCTGTCCCGTTCTGATGTGGAGAAAACGGGGCGGTTACAGCATGATTTATTCCTTTCTTTTCAAAATATTCTTCCAGGGACTTTCCTGTGAACTCCCCGCCCTGGTCAGATCTAATCTGTTGCACCTGTGTACCATGCTGCACTTCTACTCTGTTTAGAAAATGTTTTAATTGCTCTGCAGCCTCATCTTTTGTTTTCAATAACTTTACATGACAAAATCTTGAAAAAATGTCAACAATCACGAGAAAATATTTAGCACCACCTTTTGTTTTGGGAAATGGTCCCGCTAAATCAACATGTATTGTCTGATAAGGCTTATCTGTATTTCTTTCAGCTACTTTGTTAATTGGAGCTACAGTGGCCTTTGTCTGCTGACATACTTCACACTGCATGTATTGCTTGCAGTCTTTTAGTTGTACATCAGCACTGAATTGCTCTGCCTTTTTCACAGTCTCATAATTTACATGCCCCAGCCTTCGGTGCCATTCATGGATACATCTATCATGTGTTTTCTTATGCGTTACTAGTGAGGCTTGTACTGCAGGGTTTACATTTACATAGAACATGCCTTCCTTACAATATCCTTTTAGGCACACCTTTCCCCTTTTCATTATTTCACATTTCTTGTTACTAAATAACACACTATAATTCATTTGCAATAGTTTTGAAACTGACAGAATGTTGTTAGTTAAATTAGGCACAAATAAAACATTTGTCATTATTGTTTGTAAAGCACATAACTGTACAGTACCCTTACCCATCACCTGTTGTTTAGTGCCATCAGCTAAACTCACGTCTTCATTAGCTGGCACCATTGTTTTAAATAGACTTTTATCTTTTATCAGTGAATGGGTGGAACCTGAGTCCAGGACCCACAAACTATTGTCTCTGTTAACAAAGTCTTTTTCATTCTTTGTCTTTGCACTCACCAACTGCACGTGTGAGGGTTTTCTTCCGTCCCTCCTCCTTCTCAGTAAGTCACAGTCCCGCCTTAAATGATGCAAGGAGCCGCAGTTGTAACAAACTTTAGTCCCAAAAGCCTTTATCTCAGTCTTTTCTTTTCTTTCACTCCTTTCGTTCCGTCCCTCTTGCCTTTGTTTTGTTTCTTTTCTTCTCTCCCACTCTTGCTTTAGTTTGTCTGCAACATATCGAAACGAAAGTCCAGAATCGGGCATCGCTTCAAGTGTGCTGATAACAGGATTCCAAGAGTCATTAAGTGTTGAAAGAGTGATATAGATCTGCTGCGTTTCAGAGTGTTCCACTCCCCTTTCTTGTAATTCTACAAACAGGCTTGTAATGTTCATTAAGTGTTCTGACATAGTTACTTCGTCAGTTAGCTGCATTCTGTATAGTTTTCTCGCAAGACTTATTCTACTGCTAGCTGTTTCTTGAACATAATATGCTCTTAAAGCAGTCCACATTTCTTTAGCAGTCTCTTTACCTCTTAGAAGCAGTAGTTGCGAGTCTCCAACAGCCAAGATAATTAATGACTTCGCTCTTTCATCCAAGCGTAGCCATTCAGCAGGTGGTGGAACGGAGGGGGGTTGTTGGTCAATTACCTGCCATAAATCTTCTCTGTTTAGATAGGCTTGCATCCGCAGCCGCCAGCATGAGTAATTTCGTTCAGAGAGACGTTCCAGTGGAATGCCAGCCAAAGTTACTCCAGTCATTCTTGCAGACCTCTTATCACTTTGGTTTCCAGGCAACACGGTTCTCTATCTCTGCTTTGCCGCTCTCCCACAGCTCACCAGCTCTCCGGCTCAGCTTCCTTCGGTTGTCCGGCGTAGCACAAGCTTGCTCACTGGTTTTAACTGGGTGTTACTGGTTTGGAACTGGGCCCATAACCCTTGTAGAGTGCAGCACCAATTTACCAGTATAACCAGTAGAGTCCAGTAGCGTTTTAGCTTGTGTATCAGTGCCAGTCACCGACTGAAATAATAGACCATCAGCCAAGTCTTTAAGAAAACAAAACTTTACTGTTTTCACACCGTGCTCCGTCTCTTGCTCACCAACCAACTCTATAATGCTTTCCTATTACCCCCACACCTCTGTGTGCTCATTGAAGCCTTTTTATTGCTGCTTCACTTATCAGTTACAGCTGCAGCCTGACCTTGGGCGTTTCTGCCAAGTGCTGTCAATTACCGGCTTCACTGTGTCTTTAACTCCTAACGGTCTTGTCTGGAACTGGCTGTGTTGCCCACCTAAGCCTGACATGGATTTCATTCATTTCCAGGCGTGGACCAACTTAATCTGTCCACCACCCCTGCAGGGGAGGATCAGAGCCATAAGTCTAAACTTCACCAGGAAATGATCTGACCATGACAGTGGGGTGACAGCCACCCCCTAATCTCCAGACCACCCCTTCCTTTATCTTGAGCAAAAACCAAGTTGAGGGTGTGCCCGGCCCTATGTATTGGGCTGGTGACAACTTGAGATAGCCCCATGGTCATCATGGAGGCCATGAAGTCCCCAGCCGGAACACTAGAGGCAGCCTCAGCATGGACATTGAAATCACCCAGGACTGTTATTCTGGGTTCTTCCAGTACCACAGCCAAGATGGCCTCCACCAGCTCAGTCAGAGAAGCTGCCGTGCAGCAGGGTGGATGGTACATCAGCAACAACCCTAGTTTCCTGTTTCCCTGGCCTGACACCAGGTGTAGGCCCTCACAGCCAGCTCCATGACAGAGTGGTTTTCTGGTGACAGAGATGTAAGTTCTGTAGACCACAGCAACTCCTTTTCCCCCCCCCCCGTCCCTGCAGCCTGAGCTGCTGGTGTACTGAGTATCCAGGTGGGCAAAGCTGGGTCAACTTCTCCCAGCTCACCCACCCAGGTCTTGGTAATGCACATCAGATCGGCACCTTAATCCACAATCAAATCATGAATTAGTGTGATCTTATTGTGTACCGATCTGGTGTTAAAACAACAACACACACAGGCCAGTGGGCACAGCAGATGAGCAACAAGGAACCCATCCATGAGAGGAGTGGGAGCGAGGAACAAGGCATACATAGCCTTGCCTTTGACTTCTATGGTAGCTCACCACCTCCCCATGGCTTCTTCTGTCCATGATTACTAAAATTGGGGTAGCATCACCCATGTTCCTCTTTACTAAGACTTCTCCTAAACACCTGATATGGACCCAACAAGAGCCCACCAACAAAACTTACCTGAGCCAGTTATCCCAGTAGGCCTCTGAGAGTTTGGGGAACAGTCAAACCCATTCAGTATTTTTCACACAAGACACATCTACTCCCCCCCTTACACCAAGGGAGGGCCAGCCTTCTGCCAGTTGCAGACTCTCACTCTGAAGGCATCTGGTGACTTTCTCCTATCGTTCAGTTCACTGCACAGGCTCTCACCCTGTGCAGGAACTACACATGTGCAATACGCCCTCCCCCCTACCAATCCCCTCTAGATTGGTTAAAAAAAATAGAAGGGGTAGCACCCTTGGGACTCCCTAATGGGCAACCCTTCCAGTGGCAGACTCACCGCCGAAGGTAAGCTGGGCTTTTAGGCCCCCTGACCTAGCCAGGAGCTGATTCAAGCGGCTGCCAGATTGACTGCAGTATTTTCTCAGGAAAATTGGAATCTCTTCAACTTATATTCTGTTTTGCCCTGGCTATTGCTGTTTCAGAACTTCGCAACCTTTATTGCATTTTAAACACTAATAGGACTCACACTTAAGGTCAGTAGTGTAGTGGCAAATTCAGAAGTGCACGGTCCCTTCATGATAGTCACAACCACACCCCCTCTTCCCCCCTTTTTTTGCTTCTGGGCTGAGAATTAGATCCCTTGTTAATGCCTTCTTCCACAACAACAGACATCCCTAGGAGCTAATAAGCATGAAAAGGGGAGTGTGTTAGCTATTGAGAAGAGTATTCTCAGTGGCTGACTCCCCTCCTTTCACTGATTGGCTCCAATCAGCAAAAAAGGGCAAGGAAACATGTTTGAAGACTCTTCTCGGTGTCTAAGACACTCACCTTTCACGCTGATTAGCTTGTTGGATGCTGGAGACATAGGGACCCTGCTCCCAAAAAAGTAAGGGGTCTAAGACCCTCTGAGACCCTGGACCAGGACACCCCTGCTTAAGATCTTCTAGAAACTCATCTAAATACTACCAGGAAATGCTGTTGTGTTATACAGGGGTTTTCTTTATGTCATGAGAAACACTGGGCTGGTTCACATGTAATCCTAAACTGTTTTAGTGCTATGAAACAAACCAGAGCAAGGAGGACTTCAGCAGTGTTTTAGTTTCCTGGTTTGTTGTTACTTATGAATCAGAGGTCATGGTTTATAACAAACTCTAGTTAGTTTAACAAGCTAGCTTCATAACTCATGCTTTTAAGTTGGCTTGTAATTATTGTATATAACAGTAAGTCAAGATTCTGTAAAACTAAGTAAATGCTGCTAAATTCCTCTTGGCAACATGGGAAGAGGAGTGGGTGTGCAAACCCAAATCTTGCCTGTGCTCATTCCAGCTGATGCACATAGTACTAAACAATGGTTTAGTGATACATGCAAACCAGTGCTGCGATACGAGATATTGTGCATGAAATTTCTGTAGGTTCTGTTTTTGTATACATAGATGCTATCATCAGTTGAGAAGGTTGATTGTTATCTTAAGCCTCTGAAACTGAATGTTTGGCAACCTTGGGTCATATTCTTTATGGATGGTGTGCATTCTCATATTTCCCCCTTTTTCCTTAGCAAGATACTGCTGAATATGCAGTTATATCACTGTATAGGGTAGATTTGTTTCAAAGCTATATAAAACTCTATGATGCTGATCTAAGTTATTTTAGGGTTGTCTATTACTGAAAATGCTCCTACTTTCAAATTTGCAACCCTTACTAAATTACCAGAACTACTTCTCTTATTTTAACATAGTATTCCCCCTCATATTCTTCTGTATTGCCTGCAACTCAGAGCTTTTCAGTGTTTCAGTGCACAAGTGATGCTCTGCTTAAACAGAGGCTGTCCTGTTCATTTCTAGGGTATCCTGTTCATGCTAGAGAATGCATCAACCTTCATGTGTGCATCAGAACTCCATGTGCAAAAGCATTTTTCCTCCATTTTTGCCACACACCTTGCTTTTCATCAGTCCCTTTCCTCACCCTTGAATAAAATATACTTATTCCATTTAGCCTTGCCATTGCTAACCCAACTTCTGCTGTGTCACACATTAAAGCATCTTTCTCAAAACAGAATATTTCAAATGTATAAAGTTAAAATGAAACCATGCAACATGAGTGATCCTTTTCCTTTTTCTCCCTTTCGTTGTATTGCATAAATGTTATAAGGCTGGGGTGAGGAAACTAGTGGCGTTCCAGAGGTTGCTGGACTCGAATTTCCATTAACTCCAGCCAGCATGGCCACTGGTCAAGGATGGTGTGAGCTGGAGTCCAGCAGCCTCTAGAAGGCCACAGGTTTCCCCACTCCTGTTGTAAGGTCAGTAATGCAGGGCCTTACTAATTTTAACAAAATGCATGTGCACAGCAATAAACAATATTGTAAGTAGGAATTCTTTCTTTAAAATTGGATTAAAATAAAAATTGAAAATGCCAATCAGTATTTTATGCCTTTAGGATAATCTTATCAGAACATTTTAGAAGTATAAAATATTTCTGCCTTTATATGTTGTCTGAGATTTAAGAAGAAACCAGTCTTATTCTACCGCTGCATTTCATAAAAATATTTTTCTTTGGTATTTTTCATATGCCATTATTGATCAGTGTGAGAAAGGCTAACTAGCCTTTTTGTAATCTGACCTAGATATTTATAATGCAGCTTAAGTTGTTACATTTTTTGAACTTTTATTAAAGCATTTCAGAAGTGATATGTATTAACAGATTTTATATGAATTTAAATATTTTATGAAGCATAGTTTTGAACCAAGTTCTAGAATTCTGTGGCTTTATAAAGGATTTTTTAAAATCACTTTTTCTTGCTATCAATCATATCTCTTTGGGATTTAGGAGCCCCCTTTAATGCAGAAGGCATATGTTGATCCGAAACATTGCCGTGTTGCAGCACAAGTTGAAGACAATGTGAGTTTAATATTTTGTTTCTAAATTAAAATCACGATTGATTGTAAACAAATTTAGTATACTATCCTTGTAAATGAAATGTATACTCTTTCATAAGGGTGCGTGTGCGTGTGCATGTTATATACAAACACGTACATGTGCATGCACACACACCAGAGTTTACTCATGGTATTACTGGAAATCAATGGTGAGCAATCTTTTTCAGCCTTCCCTTCTGGGCAACCTTCCAGGGGCTTAGTGTTGGACAGGGCCTGAGACAAAAGTGGGCAGGGCAGTGCATGCAGATTTTACCTATGTACAGTTGCCTAATTTCTACACACACTCTCTCACACACACACCTTTATCATAGTTCAAGAGCACATTCTAGCCAGGCAAAAACACTTGAAGAGAGTGTGAAACAGTATTGGTGAGGGATGTGGCCTGGGAAGAGGGGCGGTGGCTGACGAGGGCAGTTCCCTGGGGAGAGTCCCAAAGACCATAGAGAGAGTCCTGGAGAGCCACATTTGACCCCCAGGCCTGAGGTTCCCCACTCCAGCTGTAAATTGTGCTGAAATACGTAAAGTCCTACAGCAGAAGTCCGAAGAACTACTATAGGCATGCTCAAGGGCACTGTGGATACATAATGGAATTTTTTTTCTTTTAACAGCAAACCCTCATGCCTTTTTTTCAAACTTAATTGAAATCTTTTTCAGTTTTAAAATGTGTTTGCCATGTGAACTGGGAGATTCCTACTTGAGGAATACAACACCAAACCCTTTGGGCATCCAGAGCTAGTTGAACAGTTCTTTGGATCCTGACCAAACTTGATTATAAAATTTGAGTTGTATATGATTTTATATTATGTCCAAATGGTGTCAGTTCTATAAAAATTAGATAGTTTTCATTACTATAAGAATTTGTTGTAGTTCTATGACTCCAAAACATTACACAACATTTTGGGTCATAGATGTAGTTGAAATTCGTATTAAGTGCTGAATAGTGTGTGTGTCTGTAGGAGTTTGAAGGTAAAGTTTAAAAAGCTAGGTCCCTGATGTTCTCATAAGCTAGGCAATTTCTAAGTGTTTTGGTTGAAACTCTGATTAAATATGTGAAAATCACTTCAAAAAATCTTTTATCTTTAATGAGGGGAGAAGGACCATAAGATTACCACAGATTATATGGAGATTTGTCATGGTCATAAATCTGCACCTGTTCTACACTTCACATTGTTTACTTGCCACATCAAAGCATTCCAGTTTGTATTTCTGAATACTCTGTTGCTATGATTTTAGCAAAATGCTTCCCTTTTAGGAGTATGGTATCTTTCATATTATCATTTTTTTATCTTCACAGAAACAGCCTGTATATAGATCTCTTTTGTTGTTGTTGATTGAATTTTTAGATTTGGGGGGTGTCATCCTAATAATGGAGTGAAAGAGATTCTACATATGCACATACAAGCAAACTAAAATTTCCAAAATGCAAATTAAGTGCTCATTATGTTGGATTGTGTTACAGCATCTTTCATTTCATTGTCTGTGTTTTAATGTGTTAGAAAACAGTTTTAGACAACTTGTAATACTGATATGTACAGTGGATGTGTAAGTGATTCACAAAGCTTTGTTTGAAATTAAGAGCTCCCAAGGCACATTGCACAGAGTCCCAAGGGCCATTCAGCAGAGTGCACACTCAGGAATGCTTCAGATGTGTTCCCTTCACACAGCAATCTCCCATGCTGATTGGCAAAAGACTTCTGCGACTGATATGAATTGCAAATTCCATTTGTAACGTGCTGTTCAGAGAAAAAAGAGCCAAAAATTCCAATGGGCAAGTGGTTAATGGAGTATCTTCTTCCTTTCAGTTTTGTTTTGTTTGCCCTTCATTGAACATAGTGTTACTAAATATGATTTAATATTCATATGATTTAATATTCATATAATATTCACATTTCAGCAGGAACCTGAAATGAAGCCCTGCAAGCTTTATTGAAATATTCTTGATGAGGACTGGCATTGTGCTAGTCCTTTGTCATCTGTGATGGCTTCCAGTCTTTTTCTGGGTCCTATTCAAAGTACTGGTATTAATCTTCAAAGCCCTAAATGGTTTGGGAACAGGTTACCTGAAGGATCTCCTCCTCTCACATATACCTTAAGATCTTCAGTGGAGGCCCTTCTTCAGATTTCCTTGCCTAGTGAGGTGAGGGAGGGAGGTGGATGGGTGGCAATTAAAGAGAGATCCTTCTCATTCATGGTGCCCTAGTTATGGAATGCTGTCCCCAGAAAGGCTTGCCTGGTACCTTTGTTAGGATCTTTCTGGTGTCATGTGAAGACCGTTTTATTTTCTTAGGTTTCTTAACAGTTATTTTGTGCTCTCTCTTTGACAGAGTTATAGTACTCTTTCTATTATTTTTATGCTGCCTCGTGATGAAATGTTCATGCTGTGTTGGTCTGTTGATGTATTGATGGCTTTAGTTGTATTTTAATTTTGTGTTTGTTTTTTTAAAAATGGTGAACCTGCCAGAGGACATTGTTGATTGGGTGGTATACAAATGTTAACCATAAATACTTACATGCAATTACTTGCCTCTCAAAAGTGCTAATAGTCAAGAAAAATATCTCACAAAAAGTCCTGTGCTAGGATATATATGGGGGTATCATTTATAATATGTAAATACTAGATCGGACTAGTTAACTTTTATGTTTAAGTTATCATGAATGGGTTACAATGGGTTGGATCAAGAGATCCCCCCCCTTGAAAAATCTGGTCCAGTGACTTTAGGAACTCTCAAAAACCATGTTGGGAGGCAGTGTAGGAAGGATCTATGAAAATTTCCCCTTTGTGTTTGTGAGAGCATCTGCTGGATGAAAGACCGTTTCATGACCAGGACTTCTTTCATTTGCAGAAGGGCTGTGCTGGATCCAGCTAATGTATTTGTTTGAACAAAAGTATTCCAATACTTTTATACTTTTGAACAAAGCAAGCTTTTCATAATTCTGACAAACATTACTGAAGTTGAGGGAAATTATTTGTTCATTTTCTAAAAAATACTAATCTTTCTACCCCACTTTACCAGGTGGAAGACAATGTTCCTCTTAAAATAATGCTGCTACTCATGGATGAAATCTTTGACCTAAAGGAGAGAAATCAGTGGTTACGACGAAATATCAAAAACTTGCTTCAGCAGCTTATTAGAGCAATGCATGGATATACAATAAATAAGTACTGCCTTCCTTTTTATTATTCTTAAAAGTCTGTGTATTTTGTGAGGTGCATTTGTTTTCCTCTTTTAAGCACTCATTTGAGGTGGGGGGAACCTTCATACAATTTAATTATAATATAAAGATATTATGTGTTCTTGTCACACTGATGGGTCTGCTTAGAAAGGCTAGTCAACATTTTTCTTCCCTGCAGTCAATGGGAATATTGTGAGGGAAGGCAGAATGGTCCCTCTGTAGTTACCTTCTAGAGCAGTTGGCCCCATACAGTCTCTCAGGATTGCCATTTACCCTGGTTTTCTTGTGGTTCCCTCACTATCATTCCTCCAGTGTCTGTTCTGTCTTTGCTTCCTTACCCAGCTAGCT
Organism: Rhineura floridana; assembly: GCF_030035675.1. NCBI lineage: Eukaryota > Metazoa > Chordata > Lepidosauria > Squamata > Rhineuridae > Rhineura > Rhineura floridana. Next base: position 44,318,457 of record NC_084489.1, read on the forward strand.
TATGAAAGTAGCCAGTATCCATTTAGCGAAAACCAGGCCGCAATTCCCACCCCATTCTCATGTATCTTTGAGAGTCAATGTGGTGTAATGGATTGAGTGATGGATTTGTATGATTGAAGACGTTTGACCACATTCCTGCTCAGCTGCGATGCTTAACAGCTGGCATTGAGCTAGTCAGCGGCGTACCTTGCACAACACCATAAGCCAAACTATGGCTTATTGGGACTACACTAATGTGCAGGCTCTCAGAGAAGAGCTTGCAGCCGCTTTGCTTCTGTGTTGCCGTTTTTACTGCTATGCCATGACAGGTTTGGCTTAGCATGTCATCTGAACCAGGAGTCATAGTTGAGCTCTCTCCTCACTAACCATGAACTGCAGCCAAGAACAAATCTTACTGAGTTTGGCTTACCGTGTTGTGCAAGCCCAGCCAGTATTTCACAACCTTAGCTGTTCCTCAGGGATATTGTGAGATTGCAATTGGTCTAATAATCCTTGCAGGAATTTTTGTTTGGATTAGACATATGTTAAATATTATTAATTTTGTGGAATAAGTAGAAAAAAATGAAGTTTCTGGATTCTGCCCCTGAAGCTCAGCTTGCTGTAAGCACCTGTGCATGAAGGTGTAGAAGCATTCTATAGCAGTTAAAACAGCAGCAGATTTGTAATCTGGAGAAGCAATGTGCTCTCCTTTCCACCTGCCCTCCCATCTGTATTTGGCAGATGTAAATGTGACAGAAGTATATGTCCTGCCACTCCTTTCAGTGACTACTGTAATCAAGGATTTGGGGGCATGAGATTTGTCCCTTTGTTGCATTTGATTTTGAACAATATATTAAAGTAATATGCCCTTCTTAATTTCAGAAAAATAGTTGATCATGTTGATTGGATGACGTCTCCTGAACAAGTAGCAGATACAGTTAAACGGTTCAGGTTTGTCCTTTTTACACATGCTACACTAAAAGCAATTTATATTTCCTGCCCTATTTCCTGTTGTTGATATCTAAACAAAGTTAGCTGACAACTTACATTGCTTTTCATGAGAACCACTTTCTCAACTGGGTTTTAAGATATTATTAAGCCTTTTTCAGGCAGCCTGCCTCTGTAGAAAGTCTGCTTTGTAAATAAGTTCAGTTACTTGAAAAAAAAATGTTTTATTTAACAAAATTTATATACTGCTGTATTGTAACAGAACCTCTAAGTGGTATATTTTGTTCCAACAAAAAAATTCTGCGAAATTAATGTGCACTGTCACTCTCAGCCTTCCTTCTTTCAAGGAGAAAATGAGAGCAACTTGATACAGAGAATAAGACCTGTAAGTTTTCCATCTTTGCCTAGTTGTGTATCTTTTAATTTAACTAGCCCTGCCTTTCCCATAGAAAGGTTGAGGTGACACTCTTAGGTATTTTCTACGTTTCTCTCCTTTGCACTAATGACTTAAAATTCTAGTCTTCTCATTTGCTGAGACTGCTTTAGCTGTCTTTGCATGTGGCATCCAACCTAGTTTGCATTGGTCCCCTAGCATAGTGCTATTCCTTCAACTTTATCAGGTCAGGCTAGCAAGCACCTGCACAATCTGTGGCAGGGGTGGCTAACCTGTAGTCCTCCAGATGTTGTTAGACTACACTTCCCACCATCCCTAACTATTGGCCATGCTGGTTGGGGCTGAATGGATTTGGTGGGCTTCAATCATTTGTATAGACTGATTACCCCGGCACCAATTATTCTTGGATAACCAGGGTAGAAAACCTGCAGCCCTCCTGATGTTGTTTGCCACCACCTCCCATCAGCTCCAGCCAGCATAGCCAATGATGCAGGATGATGGGAGTTGGCCTACATTTGGACAGCCACATATTTCCCATCCCTGTTGTATAACCAAAAACTGAAGAAACACACCAGCAGACCTAGAGAGGTCACTTGAATATTGAGGTCTTAACATAGTATCTAGTATTTTCATGTGTGAGATGTGTTTTGAGTTTTCAGATGATATCTATAACATGATTTTCATTTTAACCAGTGAACTTGTCTGCTTGCAGGGATGCCTTTTGGCCCAATGGCATTTTGGCTGAGGCTGTTCCCCGCAGAGACAATGCCATCAGAATGAGAACAAGAATTGCTGGAAAAACAAAATTGCTAGGGATGATGCCAGGTATGTGAAATGTATTGAACTGATTGCTCCTTGAATTGAAGTAGGACATTTCCTCAGTTGTGACACCCATGTTTTAAAGAAGTAGAGTCTTGTTTGCCTGCATCTGAACAATATATTAGAAGTAAAGTTAAGAAATAGTATTTCTTTAAGGAAATGTTCACCCTTGCATTTAGTGTGAAGACTATTTTAACAATTATTTTCTTTAACATCCTATTTTTAGAATTTATAATTTTGCAGCCAATAAGATACACATAAACATAAGATTATTGAACTACCATATCATTCTGTGATTTGTCTAGATGAACTGAAGCATATCTTAGGTGCTGAGACAACAAGAAAAGGCATTCTCAGAGTCTTTGAAATGTTTCAGCACACTCAACTAAATAAGAGGATGGTATATGTCTTTCTGGAGGGCTTCTTGGAAACCTTATTTCCAGCAAATGAATTCCCTGAACTCTTCAAAAAACTGCATTCACCTTCAAAGCAGATGCAGCGATACAAGCAGAGACTACAATCTACTCAAGCGCCTTCTTTACAGAAAAGGTGACACTCCAAACTTTTATGTTGGTGTCCATTTGCCCAGGACTTGGTCAGGTTCTCTGGGGCTTAAAACTCATGCTGTTATTTCTGCACCAGTCTTTTAGTGTCGCGTATTAGATTATTAATGCATCCATAAGAGATGTTGTTCTTCTCATCCTTCTTCTCTTATGTAACCACTACCATGAACTGAGTTCATGTGTCTTAAATGATTTGGTGCATCTTCATGCAACATTGAGAAGAATACTAGCCCACTCTGTAAGAATGTCTGTTCCTTCCACTCTTGACAGAATATATGGTTGCTAACAATGAAAAGTACTAGACTGTGTCCATTGAGAGATAAGTAAAGCACAACTATGGGATAGCAACTATGGTGATAGCAATGGAGGACTTGGCTGCTTTCCTCGGAACTGGGAGATTGTGCAATGTGAAAATCAGGTGCGATTTGATTTGCATTATGACTGTTGAGGCCTTGTAGGTCTCAGTGAACAGCTCTGAAGTGGTTGAGCTAGCATGAAAGAAGTCTTTTGAACAGATTGTTCTGAGAAATTTTATAATTTTTCCCAAACTACATTTGCTAACTAAAGGTTAACATAATATGTACAACTTTACCTTTACCTTCCTGAATTAAAAAAAATAAGTAAATTATTTTGGTTGGGTTTATTACTTAGTTGGGGTAAGGTAGACATGCAGAACAATACATTGGTTTAAATTAGTCTGTTTAGAGGTCTTGTTTTGCTCTTAAATTACAGTCCTTGTAGTCTGCACACAATTTTTTAAAGGAAAAGACACATAATAGCACTTAGTGAAGGGAAGGGCAGATATTTTTTTTAAGGGGTTACCACATTTATTTTTTTAGAAGTTCTGTGGTATGTTCACCTCAAGAGGAAAATTGCTAAAATGACTTGGTTTCTTACTGTCATAAAAGTCTTCTGGACTTCACTGAACAGTCATATGCAAATAATTGCAAATTCCTGAATGCACCATAGTGTATATATGAAAATAAGAGACACAACTACAATATTTTTTTAAATAATCTTTTTTATTTTTTGCATAATGTAAAATTTTAATAAATCTCTTCTACACAAAAGCCCCCATCTATCCTCTTTTACTTCCCAACATAATTTTTATTTGAGAATAAAGTAATAATTTATTACTTGCTTGGCCTTAATTTATCTTGGACTGAACATCTCCTTTTCTGACTCTCCTTGATGAACACCTCCCACTACCAAGGAATTACAATACATCAGTTACACCCCTCTGCATATTCTGCTACATAATCTGTTTAAAATCCCCAGAAAATATCCAAAATAGTATGCATTTCATGCTCTGATACTAACACAGTTTTGGAAAGAAGTCTGACTTTAATCAACAGGGCTTGTTTACAAACAATGTGTTTCAGGTTTGGGTGTAAATGCAGTACCTAAAGATCTTGTAAATAAGGTCATCCCATGTAGAAACATATTCAGGAGTGAATAGTTTACACCTTGGAGGAAGAAAAAGAAGGTCCAAAGGGGAGTAGCCAAGAAAGACATCTGTTTTAAGGCCTGGATAAGGACTTATCCTCCCCCCCTTCCCCCCCCTTATTTGGATTCCATTCTTGCTATGAAGCCTGCTCAATAATGGCAATGCTGTAAAAAAATATTTACAGTTTGCATGTCTTCAAGTGCAATTGTCCCCACCCCTATCTCTACAGGTCTGCATAGTATATATGTAATCCCTTTTACCAGTGTCAGCAGAGCTAAAGGTAACATATATGAAGTACTGTTTCCTTGTCTGTCATTCTCCCTGCTTTTCTATTATAGGTGGCAATTGACACAAAACTCTCTCATACACACAAGCTTCCAAACATTTTTTCTATTTGTTCTAATTCTCATTTAAGTGGTAAAACTGTCTGGACAGTACTACCTTAAATTACAGGTGGGGACTTGCATGATTAATTATGCTCCTCTCTACAAAAATAAATTAAGTAAAAACCTCTGCAGATAGAACATGTCAGGAAGAAATACGTTAGCTGAACCTTCTCCCTGACATGCTGGTTTTCAGTGTGCATTGATTTTATGTGAACTCTATCTGTAATTTGAAGTTGAATGATCTACACAGGTATACTACTCAATGAAAACTAGACCTATGCCACCTCTTAATGACCTGTGTTCCAGCCCACTTGACTTCTAAAATGATAGAATGCTATAATCCATATTGAGCACTGGATGCAGGAAAAATGGCAGGCCTAAATGCAGAGTCTTAATATGTGACTTGAGTTCAATTATAATGCATCTAAATTTCTCAGTTTAACTTACAGTACTTCAAAGTGGAAATGATTAGCAGTCAATATTTTATGTACTGTCTCTTATCTGTGGGTATCAGACTTCAGATAATGCTGAATTGTTGACTTTTGAAATTGATTACATATCCATAAAATGGGTGAATGAAACATAAGTGTGTAATTTCTTTTAACACAGTTATTACACATAGGGGTTTGTCATCTATATTTAATTTCAGTGTGCCTGTAGCCAGGAGCTGTCAATTGTGCATCTCTTTCTGATTAAAGTACATTATTCATATGTTGTCCATTCACATTGTTTTAATTGTGTCCCCTGTGTCATTTTCACCCTTCAAAGCATCCCCAAATTGATTGTGTAAATGCAGCAGACACTTTGCCAGGCCTGCCCTGGTCTGAGAATGCTGTGACCAGCCTCTAAAAATAAATGTGCCATTGTCCAACAAAATGCACTTAACTTTAGCCTTAATTGAGAGAGAATGAACAGTAAGGTGGAATATTTCATATGGTTCATCCTCAAGCTTCTGTCTCTGGTGTTTGCTATGACTAATTTTAAATGCTACTAGAATGTGTAACAATTTTAAAAAGTAACATATGAATTCCACAACCTCAATTTTAATTTTAGTGCAATATTTTCATGTAGCGCATGTGTATTTGAATAACTGTTAAAAAGAAGTTTTTAAGGTTTTGAGATCAAGGGTAAACTGTCTTAACCAACAATGTATATTCTGTTATTGCTACTGTGTTGGCTTATCTAAGGACTTGTTTTAAAAGTCTGGTTTTGTCACTCCTTGTAAATACCTACTTATCTGTGCTCTAGTGAGCATGGTTCTTACATTGCAAGGAGCAAAATCTAAAGAGCACATCCGAATATAGCTGTTAAATAAATGACTTGTGCATATCATTGTACAGTATGTGTCAACTGTGTGCCTAAAGGTTTTTTCAATATCCTCCCCTCCTTTTATTTAACAAAGACTGAAAACAAATTTGGAATGCCATGGTCTCTCTCTTTCTGACAGCTAAGAACTCTTAAGTTTTGATTTGGAGTTTGCATTATATTTGTCCAATAGAAAAGTTGAGAAAAGTACACTAATAAAGTATTAACAAGAAAGCTTTGAGTTTGTCTTATTTACTGAATCTGCATAATAAATTGTCTAGTATCACATGTGAAATCCACTGCAAAAGATCTGCTGCAGTGAGAGTTGAGTGGTAATCTCATGTTTATGTCAATGTCCATGCTGAGGCTGCCTCTAGTATTTCGCCTCGGGACTTCATGGCCTCCATGATGACCATGGAACTATGTCAAGTTGTCACCAGTCCAACACATAGGGCAGGGCATACCCTAAGACTTAGTTTTTGCTCCAGATGAAGGAAGGGGTGGTCTGGAGATGGGGGGGTGGATGTCACCCCATTGTCATGGTCAGACCACTTCCTGGTGAAGTTTAGTCTTATGGCTCTGATCCATACGGGTGTATGGACAAATTAAGATGGTCGGCCGCTGGAGACTAATGGGATCCACAGGACTCCTGAATCCCCTGGGGGAGTTCCCAGTAGATAGAGCCGGTGACCCTGTTGAAGCCCTTGTCACGCTGTGGAACAGCGAGGCGCGTCGGGCTCTTGACACAGTTGCCCCCGAGCACCCTCTCCAGCATTGTGGAGCCCGGTTTTCACCTTGATACACCAGTGAGCTAAGGGCAATGAAACAGGCTGGATGATGGCAAGAGCGCAAGTGGCAAAAGACGTGCTGTGAGGCTGATTGGGCATGAGTAAAACATGATAACCGTGCCTACACTGTGGCAGTGAGGGTGGCGAAGAAGGCCCACTTCTCTGCCTCCATCGCATCCTCAAGTAGCAATCCAGTGGAGCTTTTCTGTATTGTCAGGGGTCTGTTGACATCAACTCCGGGAAATGGAGCTTTAGACCTTTCGGAGGTCCACTGTGAATTGTTTGCAAGGCACTTTGAGGGTAAAGTTGCTCGCCTCCGTAGCAGTCTTGATGCCCCATCCACATTTACTGTAATCCCCAATGAGGTGTCCAGTGCAACGTCCGCTGCAACTTCTTTGGAATGGTTTCAGTTGATGCGGCCTGATGATGTAGACAAGGTGCTTGCATTGATGCGGCCAGCAATGTATCCTCTCAACCCTTGCCCTTCTTGGCTTATTAAAGCTTGCCGAACGGGTTTGACTGAGTGGATCCAGGGTGTGGTTGATGCATCATTGTGGGAAGAAGTGGTTCCAGCCACCTTGAAAGAGGCGGTGATCCGACCACTCCTGAAAAAGCCCACCCTGGACCCATTGGTTTGTGACAACAACTGACCGGTTGCAAATGCCCCCTTTTTAGGGAAGGTGATTGATAAGGTTGTGGTGCAGCAATTGCAAATACTCTTGGATGAAACAGATTATCTTGACCCATCCCAGTCTGGGTTCAGGCCTGGTTATGGGACTGAATTGGCCTTGGTCGCCCTGATGGATGACCTTTATCAGGAGAAGGACAGGGGGAGTGCGACCCTGTTATTCTTACTTGATCTCTCAGCAGTTTTTGATACCATTGTCCATGGTATCCTTCTGGGCTGACTTGGTGAGATGGGTATTGGAGGCACTGTTTTACAGTGGTTCTGATCCTATCTCCAAGGTCATTCTCAGAGAATAGCTTTGGGTGACTGTCTTTCCGCCCCCAGCAGTTGTGCTGTGGGGTGCCACAGGGTACCATCTTGTCCCCCATGCTGTTTAACATCTATATGAAGCCCTTGGGAGCGGTCATCAGGAGATTTGGTGCAAGGTGTCAACAGTATGCTGACGATATCCAGCTCTATTTCTCTGTAACATCTGAATCAGAAGAGGCTGTGCAAGCCCTTGACCACTGCCTGGACTCGGTGGTGGGCTGGATGAGGGTCAATAAACTGAGTCTGAATCCTAACAAGATGGAGGCACCATGGGTTGGTGGTTCCCAAGTTTGGATAATTGGTCAGTTGCCTGCTTTGGATGGGGTCTTACTCCCTCTGAATGAGCAGGTCTGTAGTCTGTGGGTGCTCCTGGATCCATCTTTGTCACTAGAGGCCCAGGTGACCACTGTTGTCCACACCCTGGTAACCTCCAGGTTGGATTACTGTAATGTGCTCTATGTGGGGTTGCCCTTGAGGTTGGTGCAGAAGTTGCAACTGGTGCAAAATGTGGCGGCGAGACTGCTCACTGGGGCAGGGTATCGCCAACATGTCACCCTGCTGCTGAAAGAACTGCACTGGCTGCCCACTTGCTGCCGGGCTAAGTTCAAGGTTGTAGTTTTGGTGTACAAAACCCTATAAAGCTTGGGACCAGGATACCTGAAAGACCGTCTTATCCCTTATATATCCAATCAATCACTGCGCTCTGCAGGTGAGGGCCTCCTGCAGATACCATCTTATCAGGAGGTCTGTTCTGCACAACATAGGAAATGGACCTTTAGTGTGGCGGCACCTACCCTGTGGAATTTCCTCCTCTTAAATATTAGGCAGGCGCCATCTCTGTTATCCTTTCAGTGCCTATTGAAGACCTTCATCTTTCAACAAGCCTTTTAAATAGAGACCTTATCCCAGTCTGCTTCTGTGTTGAAATTGCTTTTTAATAGATTTTCAAAACTTTTTTTAAAAAATGTTTTAAAAGATGTTTTGTCTTAATGTATTTTAAAGTCTGTTTTTATGATGTTTTAGAGTGTTTTTAGTGCTTTTGTTTGCTGCCCTGGGCTCCTGCTGGGAGGAAAGGCGGGATATAAATCAAATAATAAATAAACAAATTTTAGGGGTTTTGTTGGTTCTTGTTAAAAGAGTAAAATAAAGGAGATAAAATATTTATTAGAATAAATGTATAAATGGTAACAGCAAGTGATTTAGTATAAATGCATCATAAGCAAACTTATTGAACCTCATACTTCAGTGCACCTGCAATACAACCACATTAGCCATAAATAATAGTAGACTTTCCTCAAAGTATTTTGCATCTTTCTGCAAAAATGTCTTTTAGGGGTTTTTTCCCCCTTAGGTTTTATTTTCACAACAGCTGGGCCTGCATGCAAGAGCTATTGTTCTACTAAATATATATAAAAACCAGCTGTTTCACATTAATCTTAGCAACCCTACAGTATCAAGTTTCTAAAATGCCACTTGTTTGTCACTATGAAAAAAGTTTATTGTAGTTCTTTTCTACGTGGGTATCTTAGCAAATGGTTCTGAGAAAGAAGTAAGATCACAAAAACAAATTCTATGGGTGACATCCAATGTTAGTTACACTCAGTAACTACTCTGGTATCAGTGGACTTAACTTCATTGGTTTCAGTGGGTCTGCTCTATGTATGACTTAGTTGGTTATCAATCTATGTTTAGGTTACTGATTTAGCATGTGTAAGAGATCAGTGATATATGTATAATTAGGAAAATATTACGAATGTAAGCTAATGAATAGGAATTATCAGCAGTTTATCTTGTACAACATAACAATTTAACTTTGGCAAGGAAAACTGTCATGCTTCTTGTGCTAAATATGAAAACCAACTTCCACTCTGTGCCACTGAGCTTTGGCGCTCCAGCATGAAAGCTAAATAAACCTTTATGCAAACCATTTTCAAGAGCTCATGAGTCTCTTAAAGTAATTTAAGAGCAAGTCAAAGGCGCAAGAATGGAAAGTTCTTTTTACATTCTCTTTATGCTGTAATGAGCTAGAATCACTCTTTTTATTACTCTTTCTATAGTAAGTGTTTTAAGATGGTGAGTGAATCCATCCATGTAAACGCAGTGTTGACTTTTACTCTGGCCAGCATAACACTGTTACCAAGCTGATTCAACAGTAGGAGATTTTTCTGTTTTAGCTCTTTGGAAAAACATCTACCTGCAGGTGCTTTTCCTTTTTTTTACGGGTGCTCATGGATGTTACAGAAGCATGAAATCTGCCCTAATTCAGCTTAGCTGCTAATCACACAGTGAGAAAAGAAAGTGTGACTGAATATGGAGTAAATGTCAGTTGGCACCTGTTTTCACCATCTCAATTTGTTTTTCTTCTCACGGCATTTTACACCTCTTAATTTAATTTGTGACTGGCCTTTTCTCTTTCCAGCTCTCCAGGGTTATACAACACACATTCCATCTGTGTTATCAAGGGCTTAACGGGCCCTAGCCACTGAGCCAAGAAATTAAGTGTAGCATAGAATCTGCAGTCTTACTGCTTTCTCTGTATCTTACCTCACTACTTGAGGGTAATTCAATTCCCACCTCTGAAATAGAGTAGGCATATTTTAAATGTGCCTTAGAATCTTTTCCCATCGTAACCATACAAATAATTTTTTTAAATCAATTTTTGTGGCAAACTACAGTATTTACTGGTTTTGCAAATGGCTACAATGCTAATACCTTACTCTTAACAACCAGATTGTATGCAAGCTTACTCAGAAGACCCACCAAGAGTACAATTGGACTTATTCCCAAGTAGGGAATAAGACTTCAGCTTAGGTGTGAAGACATGTAGTGGCATTGATAGAATGATCAATGAAAACCCATTGCACTAGAGTACGTTGTACTAGTGTTATGGCAATTCTGCTTCTACCTGCAGGGCTGTTTCCAGACTGTACCTTGGTACCATGATATTTGTGCTGTGGGGTCCCACAGAGTTTTCATTTTGTCCCCTATGCTATGTAACATCTATATGAAGCTGCTTGAAGTGATACTTAGGAGATCTGAAGGGAGAAATCACAAGTGTGCGATATCCAGCTCTATTTCTCTGTATCATCTGAATCAGGTGAGGTTGTACAGATCCTGAACATATGCCTGGAAGCAGTGGTGGCCTGGGTGAGGGCTAATAAGCTGAGACAAACACAAGGCAAGTACTTTGGGTGGTTGATTTCTGAGTCCTGAAATTAGGTAGGCTCTCTGTTCTGTACAAGGTTGTGCTCCCTCTGTATCAGAAGTAGTGAACCTTTAGCCCTTCAGATGTTTCTGAACTACAACTCCCATCAACCTCAACAAACATAGCTAATGTCTCTAAATGCTCTATATGAACAGGTGTGTATTGTGGAAGTGCTCCTATCGTTAGAGGCGCAAATAGCCTCCACAAAGAGCCATACATTGATAACCTCAAGGTTGGATCACTGTAATGTGCTATATGTAGGGTAAGGATGGAATCTGTTGGCCAGCACAGGTTCAAGAGCGTTCCATCGATCAGGCTGGTATCAATTCAAGTTTGTTTTTTATCTGCTAAACCCTGCTTTTACCAATCCATTTCTCACCAAAAAAATGATAATATCCTTTTGAAAGGAAATACCTATATTTTGAAAGGAAATATCAATACATGAAAGGAAATACTGATAAAATTATTCTTAATAATATTTTAGAGGTAGATTTTTTTTAAAAAAATAAGTTTTCAGAAATAGTCATGAAAAACTGCTACATAAAAATCTGATCCACAACAACAGAGAATAAGCAAATTTATGGAAAATTTGGTACCAATTGGGTGGAATTTAAGTACATGCTAAGATAGAAATCTTAGTTAAATGAGGGTGTTTCCAGGTCCAGCTGAAGTGATGGGATCATTCTCACCTGCTTAAAGACCTGGGTAAGGAACATTTAATCTACCCTACTTGCTTCTGGCAAGAAGGGTTTAAGTGCCCTCAGGCCAGGCCAGTCACCAGAAGGCCATTGTAGGTAGAAAGTCTAGTGTTGTGGAGATGTTAGATGGGAGCACTCAGGACTTCTGAGTAGATATTGTTAGGACTGTGCTGTTGGTTAGGGATCCTCTGCAACAATATCCATATCAAAGCAGGGTTGGCCACCCCCTGCCTGGAATTCTCTGCCTGCCTTATAACGTGACTGCTCCAAACCTTTTTACAAAATTGACCCTTCACTGCAGAGAGAGGTTTGAGAAATGAGTGAGAGTTAAGCAGATTCTCTACCCTTTCCTGCATTCTCTGTGGGCTGCTGTAAACTCACTTTGACAGCCAACCCAATTCCAGTGAGTAATAATTGACAGAGAGAAAAAACACATGGTTTAGTCTACCTTCACAGCAGCAGCTTGGGAACAAGAGCAGTTGAAGCCACACTTCCCAATATGTGAATTCTCTCTTACCACTATAGGGCAAGAAACAAACCATCGTGCAAATAACAATGTGTATCATCAGTGGGTTTAAGGGGGTTTAGCTGACCACATGAAACCACTGGTTGCTTATACGGATGTAAGGAAGTAAGTCAAAAGTATATGAAATGCAAATAGAAAAAGACAGTGATGAATTCCTAAATGCAATACCATACCAACCACAAGAAAATTCCTATGAGTAAGACAGAAAACCCAGCATCCCACAATCAGGCACAGGGTTCCTAACAAAAACTCAAAAAATCCTGGCAGCCAGTCAACCAAGGTCACAGAAATCCCCATGCAGCACAGTCTGACCCGGGGGCTGCAGTTAGTGCAGAATGCTGCAACACGATTGCTGACATGAGTGAAACCCTATCAGCACATAATATCTCTGCTCTGAAATCTGCATTGGCTGCCAATTTGCTACCAGGCCAAGTTCAGGGTGTGCACTCCATGTTATGGGTTCCACATAGCACTTAAGAACATAAGAAGAGCCTGCTGGATCAGGCCAGTGGCCCATCTAGTCCAGCATCCTGTTCTCACAGTGGCCAACCAGGTGCCTGGGGGAAGCCCACAAGCAGGACCCAAGTGCAAGAACACTCTCCCCTCCTAAGGCTTCCGGCAACTGGTTTTCAAAAGCATGCTGCCTCTGACTAGAGTGGCAGAGCACAGCCATCATGGCTAGTAGCCATTGATAGCCCTGTCCTCCATGAATTTGTCTAATCTTCTTTTAAAGCCATCCAAGCTGGTGGCCATTACTGCATCTTGTGGGAGCAAATTCCATAGTTTAACTATGCGCTGAGTAAAGAAGTACTTCCTTTTGTCTGTCCTGAATCTTCCAACATTCAGCTTCTTTGAATGTCCACGAGTTCTAGAATTATGAGAGAGGGAGAAAAACTTTTCTCTATCCACTTTCTCAATGCCATGCATAATTTTATACACTTCTGTCATGTCTCCTCTGACCCGCCTTTTGTCTAAACTAAAAAGCCCCAAATGCTGCAACCTTTCCTTATAAGGGAGTCGTTCCATCCCCTTGATCATTCTGGTTGCCCTCTTCTGAACCTTTTCCAACTCTATAATATCCTTTTTGAGATGAGGCAACCAGAACTGTACACAGTATTCCAAATGCAGCCGCACCATAGATTTATACAACGACATTATGATATCGGCTATTTTATTTTCAATTCCTTTCCTAATTATCCCTAGCTTGGAATTTGCCTTTTTCACAGCTGCCGCACACTGGGTCGACATTTTCATCGTGCTGTCCAATACAACCCCATGGTCTCTCTCCTGGTCGGTCACCGCCAGTTCAGACCCCATGAGCGTATATGTGAAATTAAGATTTTTTGCTCCAATATGCATAATTTTACACTTGTTTATATTGAATTGCATTTGCCATTTTTCCGCCCATTCACTCAGTATGGAGAGGTCTTTTTGGAGCTCTTCGCAGTCCCTTTTTGTTTAACATCCCTGAACAATTTAGTATCATCAGCAAACTTGGCCACTTCACTGCTCACTCCTAACTCTAGGTCATTAATGAACAAGTTGAAAAATACAGGTCCCAATACCGATCCTTGAGGGACTCCACTTTCTACAGCTCTCTATTGGGAGAACTGTCCATTTATTCCTACTCTCTGCTTTCTGCTTCTTAACCAATTCCTTATCCACAAGAGGACCTCTCCTCTTATTCCATGACTGCTAAGCTTCCTCAGAAGTCTTTGGTGAGGTTCCTTGTCAAAAGCTTTTTGAAAGTCTAAGTACACTATGTCCACTGGATCATCTCTATCTATATGCTTGTTGACACTCTCAAAGAATTCTAATAGGTTACTGAGACAGGACTTTCCTTGCAGAAGCCATGCTTGCTCTGCTTCAGCAAGGCTTGTTCTTCTATGTGCTTAGTTAATCTAGCTTTAATCATACTTTCTACCAGTTTTCCAGGGACAGAACATAAGCTAACTGGCCTGTAATTTCCAGGATCCCCCCTGGATCCCTTTTTGAATATTGGCGTTACATTTGCCACTTTCCAGTCCTCAGGCACGGAGGAGGACCTGCGGGACAAGTTACATATTTTAGTTAGCAGATCAACAATTTCACCTTTGAGTTCTTTGAGAACTCTTGGGTGGATGCCATCCGGGCCCGGTGATTTGTCAGTTTTTATATGGTCAATTAAGCCTAGAACTTCCTCTCTCGTTACCACTATTTGTCTCAGTTCCTCAGAATCCCTTCCTGCAAATGTTAGTTCAGGTTCAGGGATCTGCCCTATATCTTCCACTGTGAAGACAGATGCAAAGGGTACCGACTCAGAGAGAAGCCCGGAAGGTGACAACGAGAAAAAGGGCCTTCTCAGTGGTGGCCCCCGAACTATGGAATTCTCTCCCTGATGAGGTACGCCTGGCGCCAACGTTAATATCTTTTCGGCGTCAGGTATAAACCTTCCTCTTCTCCCAGGCATTTTAATATTTTAACATCTTAACATTTAATATTGTAACATTTTAACATTTTCATATATAACTATTTTAATATTCAACATCTTAACATCTTAATATTTCAACTAGTTTAATACTTTTTTAACAGTTAATATTTAGTATTGAGTTTGTATTTGTCTATGTGTTTAATTATGTTTGGGTTTTTGGTATAATTTGTTCTGCATTTTTAGTTGCTTAATAATATTTTAATTGTATTGGATGTTTATATGTTGTGAACCGCCCAGAGAGCTTCGGCTATGGGGCGGTATAAAAATCTAATTAATTAATAAATAATAAAATTTAGCTTGTTCTGCTCTTGTAAGAAATCGATTCTTTAGTATGGCAGTACCTACACTTTGGAACTCCCTGCCTATTTACATTAAGCAGGTGCTTCATTGTACTCATTTTGGCACCTGCTAAAAAATTTGTTTAGGCAAGCCTACCCAGGCACATAAAAGCTATTGTGGTTTTTATCTGTTTTTAACTTATTGTTGGTTTTATTATGTTGAATGTTTTAAATACCTGTCTTTAACTGTTTCTGCCAATAATTTCATTGTTTTAACTCCTTCTATAACTGGTTTGAGGTTGTTTTACAAAAAAGCAGTATACAAATGTTGTAAATAAACTACACAAAGAAATTTGGGAGTCAATGTTCTTTTGAATTCACTGATTAATGCATAGCATTCTAAGATAGATCCACACCATGCATTTAAAGCGCATTAAACATACATTTGAAGCACATGAATCCCACCACAGAATCATGGGAACTGTAGTTTGTTAAGGGTGGTGGGAATTATAACTGTGAGGGGGAAACTACACTACCCAGAATTCTTTGGGGGAAGTCATGTGCTTTAAATGTGAATTGGATGTGTTTTAAATGTATTATGTAGATCTGCATTACTTCATTCACCCAATCCAAAATTCAGAATCATGCCACTTTAAGCTGTTTTGCAACTATCTTATACTTGTTTTATGGTTATTGGATTTTAAAAGGCTTTATTTCTTGTTGTGAGCTACCTTGGCTTCCAACCCCACCTCACAGATGTGTTGGAAATATTCCATGTACAGACACACTGGAGATGTAAAAATACATACATACCATATAATAGTTTATTGTCAAAAACAGTTGGTCATTGCAGAACTTTTTTTTAAAAAAAGTATTAGTTTCCTGCCAAATAAAAGCAGTTACACCTAAGTAAGCCCTGCGTAACTGCTTTTTTTTTTTATCAGAGGGGGAGAGATTTATAACAATCCTTTTCTATGTTCACTCAAAAGTCCCATTCATTTACAGCACAATCCTAACCTTTCTACTCAAAAGTAGGTCCTACTGAATTCAATGGGGTTAACTCCCAGGTATGTGGAATTAGCATTTTAGCTTTACTCCCAGAAAAACTTTATATTGAGAAGGTTTTCAAAACAGATTACAAAACAAACTGTCTGCTTCAACAGTTCAGTAAAATTTAAACTTGTTTGACTTCTTAATTAGAAAAGTTTAGCACTGCAGCATGTACACTCTTTAAAACCTCTGTTCAAAAATTATTTAAAAGATAAAATGTATAATATGCATTTTTTGCAAGTAATTAAAAAAGCCTGCATGCACACTTTTATTATAATTATAACTAAAATTGTTTACTGTGATCCTGCTATGATCTTCTGTTGTAGTGCAATCCTATGCATGTTTACTCAGAAGCAAGACACAGTCCTGTACAGAGAAAGTACTCTTTATGCTGCCAAAAGGTATATATTTACTGAATTCCTGATGTGAGACAAACAGGAAAAGGAAACTGTTCTCAGAACTTGAAATGGGGTTTAGGTATTGCCTGGAGGGGGGTCAACAAATCTCATCAATTAGAACCCTGACTTCACGTATTGTAACCTGAAAGGGCAGGGATTAGAGCAGACGATACTAACAGAAGTTGGGGGGGCTGACATTTTGGTTTATATCTTTTGAACCAGACCACCTAGAAAATTAATATATTTTTTAATGAAAGCTAAGAGTCCGGAGATTAAGGTGACTTACGCAGAGAGGACCCCCAAAAGCCAGAGTCTCTGGGCAAAAACACCTGGCAACCCTAAGCACCAACCAACTCGTCACTCCAACTATCACCAACTTCCAACTGCTGCTCCTAACTCTCATAAATGCTGACCCTGACTGACGTGTCTCTCGCCTCTTAGAACCTGTCACCGAGCAACCACTGCCAAGCAGGCTTGCAACAATGTACCAAAACAAGGCCTCGTGGCAGTCAGAGGTCATATAACATTTGTTTAAACACAAACACATACATAGCATTTCTCCACATGCAGCAATGTGGGGAACAGGCTTCTTGGTGGTGGTGCCCTGACTATGGAATTCTCCTCCAATATATGGCTGGTGCCAACTCTCCTGCTTTTCTGATGCCAGCTGAAGTTAAGACCCATCTTGTTCATTCAGGTTATTGTTGAACATTAGTGCCCAAGATTGATGGTTTTAATATGATATTCTGTTCTCTCCTGGTTATTCAGTGTAGTAAGTTTTCTTTTTTGCTTGGTTTTATCTCCAAAATAAACTGATTTATTTTAATCATCATGCTTTGTGATTGTCACGACAATGAAGAGTGTGTCATTAATATGGCTTCTTTGGACCTATACTTTGTGCGTGCGTGCGTGCTGATCCTGCAGCATCTGTGTTGGCAACCTGGCTGCCATTTTGCCTCTCCTCACCCCCACTCCATAACCCAGAGCTGGCATTGTTCTGGGGCATTTTGTATGTGCGTGTGCATTGATATGGGGTAGAGAGAGAGTGTGTATGTGTGTGTGTGAGAGAGAATGTTACTCAAAACAGCTCTTTTTTCAGGGAGAGGGTGAAAACATTTAACTAACAAATACCTAAGAAATTTTGCCTCTGTAGTATTTTAAGAGAAATAGAGAAAAAGGGCCATTGCTCAATGGCAGAGTACATCCTTGGCAAATTGAAGGTCCCAGGTGCAATCTCCAGATAGGACTGGGAAGAAACTCCTATCTGAAACCCTGGAGAGCTGCTGTCAGTTAGTGTGTACAATACTGAATTAGATGGACCATCTGTCTGATGAGTTATAAGGCAGCTCTCTTGTAGTTAATTGGCCTAGAGCTACTCCTCTTTGAACCAGAAAGACAGAGTTCTTTTTTAGCCATGAACCGACTGGATTACTGTGGACAACTTTCTGTCACCCTGTTTTCCATCTGTCAAATGGAAACTATAATAAGATGGAAACACTTAAAATAGTAAACACAGATTGTTTCACAAAACAAAAGTGTTTGATAAATTAACTCCCCCCTCTTTCTTTTTTTTGGCTGTCTCACTCTGATTTTATTTGATTCAGGAGATTGCGCAAGAGCTCAATGCAGTTTATTTATCCATAAAAGCTCCTCAAAGAAAATAATGACAAATGTTGATTAATACACTAAGTTTTCGGTTAAAAATTGTTCTTCTGCACACTCTTCTGCACATTTTCAGAGGTTCAATAATGGTGATTCTTTGTCAAGTCTATCCCATATGAGTGTGTGTGTGTGTGTGTGTGTGTGTGAGAGAGAGAGAGAGAGAGAGAGAGAGAGAGAGAGAGAGAGAGATGGTTTCCATTTCATGGGCATGACACAAATAATGCTATTATGAGACAGAACAGATTGAGGTGTGACCTGGAATTTTTGCTTTGATCATCCAATACATCCATCTAATGGAAAGAGCAGCTCCAAAATGTGAATTCCAGCAGCTGACTCTGCCTGATTGCACCTTACCCTGGAGAGCACCTGCTAAGGGTCAAGCTACTCTTTTGAAGTGAACTTTTTATGTTGTCAAATGAGAGCTTGCTCTATTATATGATATGGTAAGTGAGAAGCAGCACCAAGATTGACTTGAAGCATTGTTCAAGTCAGTAGCATTACTCTTGGACAACAGTTAGTTGAAATGGCAGCAAGCTTTCTATTAAGAACATAAGAATAGAAGAGCCTGCTGGATCAGGCCAGTGGCCCATCTAGTCCAGCATCCTGTTCTCACAGTGGCCAACCAGGTGCCTGGGGGAAGCCCACAAGCAGGACCCAAGTGCAAGAACACTCTCCCCCCCTGAGGCTTCTGGCAACTGGTTTTCAGAAGCATGCTGCCTCTGACTAGGGTGGCAGAGCACAGCCATCATGACTAGTAGCCATTGATAGCCCTGTCCTCCATGAATTTGTCTAATCTTCTTTTAAAGCCATCCAAGCTGGTGGCCATTACTGTATCTTGTGGGAGCAAATTCCATAGTTTAACTATGCGCTGAGTAAAGAAGTACTTCCTTTTGTCTGTCCTGAATCTTCCAACATTCAGCTTCTTTGAATGTCCACGAGTTCTAGAATTATGAGAGAGGGAGAAGAACTTTTCTCTATCCACTTTCTCAATGCCATGCATAATTTTATACACTTCTATCATGTCTCCTCTGACCCGCCTTTTCTCTAAACTAAAAAGCCCCAAATGCTGCAACCTTTCCTCGTAAGGGAGTCGCTCCATCCCCTTGATCATTCTGGTTGCCCTCTTCTGAACCTTTTCCAACTCTATAATATCCTTTTTGAGATGAGGCAACCAGAACTGTACACAGTATTCCAAATGCGGCCGCACCATAGATTTATACAACGGCATTATGATATCGGCTGTTTTATTTTCAATACCTTTCCTAATTATCCCTAGCATGGAATTTGCCTTTTTCACAGCTGCCGCACACTGGGTTGACATTTTCATCGTGCTGTCCACTACAACCCTGAGGTCTCTCTCCTGGTCAGTCACCGCCAGCTCAGACCCCATGAGTGTATAAGTGGAATTAAGATTTTTTGCTCCAATATGCATAATTTTACACTTGTTTATATTGAATTGCATTTGCCATTTTTCCGCCCATTCACTCAGTTTGGAGAGGTCTTTTTGGAGCTCTTCGCAGTCCCTTTTTGTTTTAACAACCCTGAACAATTTAGTGTCGTCAGCAAACTTGGCCACTTGACTGCTCACTCCTAATTCTAGGTCATTAATGAACAAGTTGAAAAGTACAGGTCCCAATACCGATCCTTGAGGGACTCCACTTTCTACAGCTCTCTATTGGGAGAACTGTCTGTTTATTCCTACTCTCTGCTTTCTGCTTCTTAACCAATTCCTTATCCACAAGAGGACCTCTCCTCTTATTCCATGACTTCTAAGCTTCCTGAGAAGTCATTGGCAAATGAGCCCTTTACCAAGTTGTCATGCTCAGGTGTGACATTGGTAATACCAATCTGAAAAGGAGTATTTCCTGTCTTGTACTCGAAGCATATTTGGCAGCCAGTGCTTCCTTTGGGACCAGTATTATATAGCTCTAATAAGATCCTCCACTTAGCAGTCCTGATGCTGTTTTCTGCACTAGCTGCAACTTCCATGGCATCTTCAAGGTCAGGCCCACATAGAGCACATTGCAGTAATCTAACTGGGAGATTATCACAGCATGGGCTACTGTGATAAGGCTATCCCTGTTAAGGAATGGCCAGAGCTGGTGAACCATCCAAAGCTAGCCAAAAGTTAAAAGGAAGGGTTGTGGGTTGTGCTATTTACTGGCTGTTAGGGTTCCCTAACTCTGCTCACATGATTCCCAGTGAGTTCCGTGTTGGAAAGTCATTATGGCCAAAGCCACTTATATTCAGATGTGAGATGGTAGTGCCATCTTTTGGAAGTGTCTTGGGAGAAGGGTGAGAGCATTCACCAAAGTAAATAGTAAGGCATAAATGTATAGATAAGCGGTAGAAGTAGGATTCATGAATTAATTTTAATTATATTAAGATATAATTATACATCTTTACAGTGAAAACCAAACTACTTATATATGTATAAGAAGAAGAGGGATTTTTAATACTATGGTAGAATGGTAGAAACACACTCACTGTTTGGTGGGTTTCAGTGCATCTCCACCTCTCTGTTCTGAAAACAGTCACAGGATGCTAGTCAACCCCCCCACTTTTTTTTTTTACTGTGAAACTTGGTGGGAGCAGCTTGAGGATTTTTTAAAAATTCAGCTTCAAAGAGATTTAGCAACTGATCAACAGATCAACCCATTCCGCCTCAAGGTATGGCTCATGGAAACGCTTTGCTGTGGTGTGTTCACAGACTAAGTCTGGAAAGTAATTTTGGTAAATAGAATTGAATTCTGCATTTCCTCAGGAATCAAAAATGAAGAATCCTAGGAAAAAGGAATCTCTTTTGTGAGAACACGTTTCACTCTGTGTATGTGTCTGTATGCATGTGCATTCTCTCTCTCTCTCTCTCAAAGTTGTTTTTCCTCTATGTTTGGACACCATTTAAGATATTGTAACCAAATTTTACAAGATAGTTCCCGAGATTAAGGAGCAGGTTTTCATACGTTTGGATACAGTTGGGTGCCATTTTTAATCAAGATGGCAGACTGAACCTTCAAAACTGCACTGGTTTTAATCACTGATTTCAAATATGGAACTGATTTTTTTGGTTTCTTAGAATTCCTGAGCAATGCTGGACACTTTCCACTGGTGTGTGTGTATAGACCTAGAGCTAGATATAGATATACATACACAGGCATACACACATACAACCAGATTAAACATCTGAGGAAAATACTACTTGCAGTACTTTATTTTCCTCTCTCCCAGGAGCAGTTTTATTACTGGATCCTGCTTTTTTCTCTGCTTTTAATTGTATCTTTTTATAGCATCCTTGTCTTAGTGATCTCCATGTTTTTATTCCTTTTACCCTCCTTTTGAAAGTGGTATGTTTAATTGCTGCGCAGATGTCCTGAAGATCACATACTCTAGCTCCATCCTGTGTCCATACAGGGAAGAGAAATAAAATTTGTTGTCTGCTATTGTTGTTCTGCATATCTTGAACCAGATTGTGCTGACGGCTCCAGGCTTAGCCGAATGATCATCAAGGCATAGCTTATCACTGACAGTTTCTGAGAGAATATGCTGTGAATTCTGAGCAGAGGAGATTGGGGTTCAGTGGGTGGGTTAGATATGGGGAAAGCAGGAAACATGCCTCATTTGAGAAGAGAGAAGGAATGCTTGGGTTCCCATCCTATCTTTCCTGGATTTGAGGCAGCTTCTACAATAAATATGCCATACCATAGGTGGCTACAGTGGTAAATTCTGAGGCATGTGTGCTCATCATGACAACCCCCTATAGCCAAAACTTCATAGCTACACTCCTACAGACTATATAATAGGCAAAAAACCATGCAGTTTAAGAATGTGCCTATAACTAACAGATATTTCTATCAAACTTTAAAAATCCCAGCAGGCCCAGCTCTAGTGATGGGCTAGGTGGGGCCCTGGCTGAAGGCTCAGGAGCTTAAAGGGGGCCCTCACTGGCCCCTGGCCAACCCTGCTGGCAGATCCAGCTTATGGATGTTGCTATAATATCAAATATAATTTATTTACATACTTTGTCTCTACAAAAATGTTACATTTTTATCTCCAAGAAACGGTGTATGAAATGATTTTGAGACGCAAGGGTTAATTTTAGATGTGTGGGAGTGGTGTATCCAATGATGGAGAAATGACACTAATTGTTCCAAAAATTTAAAATATTGTTTTTCTTTTACAATAGCAGTTGCCATATCAGTCAAGGAGGAGGGTGGTTTGAGGAGGAAAGCAAGGGGACAAGGGACCAATTGATAGCCTGTGCCCAAGGACCTCCAGAAAACTGGAGCTGGCCCTGATCCCCAGCATCTTCACGTAGAGCTGAGAAAAAAATTGTGTCTGAAGCCCTGAAGAGCCACTGCCAGTCAGAGTAGACATTACTGAGCTAGATGGACCAATGGTGCGACTTGATATAAGGCAGCTTCTTATGTTCCCATGATGAATTCATGGAGTCCTCTGCTCAATGTTTTTCATAGTTTATTGTGAAAGTAAGCAATGCAACATTTCACTATTAAGTTATTCAGTGCCATTCTCTCTGTGATTGGTAGATTTCTACAGCCTTGGATTATTGACATATACTTTCTCACACCGCTTTGTGTGTGTGTGTGTGCGTGCACTTGTGTGTGTTTTCTTGGCATTTTTTCATTTTAAAATATCAGATTGTATGATGTCTATGAATTGATGTCAAGATGTGCTCTGCACAATCTGCAATTACAAATATGTTGACAGCTGTGGACTCACTATAGTAATCTTCTTCCAAACAGTCATGCACCCCCCTGTAAGCCCATGAGCATGTGAAGAAAATCAGCAAGGTGGACTGGCCCCTTAATTTGAGATTTCTACTCAGGTTTGCTGAGGTCAGGAAGTATATTGAAGCTGCTTTCTTAAATAACGCTAGAAAAATTATTTTGCTCCTAACATGGGTTGATGAAATGTGAGGAAAATATATCCTTAATTTTCTGCAAATGTGGCTATTAAATTTGAATGATCACCCTTGGATTGTAGGAATAGCTCAAAGACACCTTAAAGAAATGTAGCATTTGCTCTCTTTTCTTTTCCTCATTGTGAAAATAGTAGATGTGATCTCTTTGGTACTACATAGAACTAGAATTAGGGCAAGACAAGTGGAGGTCTGCAACACACTGTTGTCACGTGAGTGAGCCTGCTCATGCCATGAATACAGGAACATAATTTCACTGCTTCCTTTTAATGTCCTCCCTCCATAACTGCCTGTCCAGATTATAAATGCTGCTGAATGTGTTTGAGGTGCAGTTAGTAGAAAACCAGATAACAGACAAAACAACTTCTTTCAGCTGATGGATGGCTTACAAACAATCTAGCTCTCAGCAATCTCAAAAGCTAGAATGGATTTGATTAAAGTGGCATTTATTTTTAAGAGTGGCTGGGAAAGGTTTATTGAAACAAACATACAATCTAACATTCAGATGAATAGTTTAGTAATGCTATGGAATGTCTGTACTTTATTATGATTTGTTTGGCTATAATACCTAAATTTTGATATGCTTGTTGAAACAGTTTTTTATATGTTTTTGTTCTTTTAACATATTTTTCTGTGCTTTTTCTTTTCTCCTCAGTCTTCTAATAAACAAAAAGATCCAATTTGAAACTAACTGTTAAACTATTAAATATCCTTTCAGAGTTTTTATACCCGGGCAGGGAGGTTTTGGTAATTTACATCATCATCTCTGCCTTTTAGGCTTATGCTGCCACCTAGTGAGCATTAAAAGAATAGCCAGATTTCAGAATGTATCTGAAAGACATTTCATATGGCCCATGGCTAATTTGTCTTTTGAAGGACTTGCAAGCAAGAAATTAAAACAAAATTGAGCAATAAAATAACAAAGCAGTCATCAGACTAAATAAATGTCATTAATCATCCACACAGTGATAATACACAAACATACACACAGCAACCAATGCTTCTTCTGGTAATGATCTGTGATCAGCTATGCCCCTTTGGATTGCAATCCCTGAAATTAAGTTTTCCAGTCGTGTATAGTTTTAATAGTGATAGAGAGCATACCAGTGTTAACGGAATCAGTGACAGAAGGCAGCTTGTTGCCTTTGTGATTATATCTGTACAAATCCATCCCATTTCAATTCCCCAAATGTATCCCTTTGACAACTAAGGCTGCTTTCACACATGGGGCTAATAGTGCTAGTTTAATGGATTTAAAAGGTAGCTCTTCTGTCCCGATTTCTAAAATCCTTTTCACACTGCAGTACCTCTTGCGATAAAGAACAGTACTTTCAGCTGATATGGCGGCATTTCACGCAACTGTCTTTCACACAGCTTGTTTTCATCCCTCACCCATGCACACTGTTCCCCACTGTGTAGGAGGTCTAAGATCTTGTCCCGTCGCCATGCAAGCCCTCTCCCTTTAGGATCCAACTTTTTAAATTGTTTTAGTTGTATCAAGATGAGGGTATGTGGGAAATGCTGCTGCTATCTGCGCCAATGCAGGAACACCGGTACAACGTTCGTCAGGCAAAAAAACACAAAACCTGTGCAACTAAAGGGCAGGAACGCACTGCATGCTGGGATGCCTGTCACGTGAGTGTCAGCAGCTGCGAAAAACTCCCGCGATCTTCAGGGTTCCCAGTCTTGCTAACGGATTATTTCTGGTATCATTAATTGCAGAAATTAGCACTATACTTGCACTACATTCCACCAGAATTCCGGAGCTACCTGGTATGTCGTGTGAAAGCTCAAATATAATGCGCAAATTACCAGGTAAGAAATCATCAGAATAATGGAATAAAGTGCAGCGTGAAAGCACCCTAAAGAATATTGTATGTTAAGTAAACTAATGCTTAACATTTTGGGGGGAGTGGGAAACTGCATAGCAGAATTCAGAGACATATGAATTTTGAAGGATAGCTGTATTTCAGTTCACTTATTATTTTGGGAATTGGCTTGCATTGAAATGGGAACTGCACCAAATTTCTTCCATATCCCTACTCATACACAGTCTACATATATCCATAAACAAGGCTTTTTAAGTTTGCAGGTCCATGCACTTTTATTTGGAAGTAGAGATGGGTGAGAAATTGGGTTCAGTTTGCATTTCAAGGCAAATCTATCAATTTTGCACTTTCCAAAACAACATAAGCACCAAAACAAAGCCATCCTTTAAATTTGCACTTATTTGCATTTCGCAATGCAGTTCACCAACTGAGTGAGGTGTTTCTTTACCTGCCCCACATCTGACATCAGTGGAGGCTGGTGGCTCCAATGTCAGTGCGGCAATGGAATCTGCTCCAGTTTTTTCCAGGAGCTTTCGAAGGAGCTGAAACCTATTCCCAAAATAGATTTCAACACTTTGGACAGCTCCTGGAAAAAATCAGAGTGGATTCCACTGCCCCACTGGCACAGAGGCACCAGCTTTCATGAGCTGACATCATATATGATGTCAGTGTAGGGCAGATGGTGGGACTTGACTGAAATGGCTTCCCCTAGGCATCTGGTTGGCCGCTGTGAGAATAGGATGCTGAACTAGATGGACTATTGGCCTGATCCAGCAGGGCTCATCTTATGGCCTCATAGTCCAAAGGGGGAAGACTGGGAAACCTAATTAGACCCACAGGCTGGAGGTTTCCCACCCTTGATCTAACTTGTTTTTTCTCATATGTTGATGGTCAGTTCATAAGAAGACTTGTCTTGATTCAGTTATCCAAGTTTCACATAGGCTCATTCTATCAGCCACAGTTCCCTCTATTTCTGATGTATAGGCTGTAAATGCCAATGCTCAATGTAGTCAAAATGGCATCATTTTGGCACGGAAGGAATGTATCATCAGCATTGGGGGAATACAAGGTTTGGAGAAGTTCAGGAATTATTTATATAAAATAGAACCCCATCCCCTCCTAAAAAAAGCCCAATGAGGACTGAGCATGCTTAGTGGCCACTTAATGTTTATTATTATTGCATTTTTAGTATCATAACAACAAAAAACAGGTTGATGGGACAGTAATAAAATACAACATTGGAGACAATAAAACAAGAACAACCAGGATATTAGAGCACATCAAGTAATGTCAGAGAATGCAGACCTAAAAATAAAGTACAAAAGGGCTATGTTACATCACATTATAAGATAATTAGCTGTTACAGACTGTTCATTAAGTTCTAGATTTCTAGTCAATAGCTGGCAATTAATGTTGCAAATTAATTCTGTTAACATATGTAATAAGCGTAGCGTATTGGGTCAGTGTTATGACTGTGATTGTCTGAGTATGTCTTTAATCTATGGTTCTGCCAGTGATTATTTAGGGCTGCCTGCAAAACACATTCAGGCATGCCCCTTTTGGGTTTTTCTTCCTGTTCTTGTTCTGGAATATTCAGTAAAGAAAATGCTGGCAACAGAAAACTACTCTGTCTCCTGTGTCTGTTTGGCTAAAGGGCATCAGGAGGACTTAACAATAAGGTTCCACCAAACGGCATGAAAGGCATCTGGCTTTGCAGGACTATTTAGAGCTCATAAATGATATGTAACCTTTTCTGAAGTGGCAATGTTCCAGATATTCTTAAAACGAGAAATATTCAAATCCTCTAGAGTTTTCTACATCTATACAATTGACAGCCTAACAGCAGTTAACAAAAAGATCAATACATTATTTAAATTCAATATCCCTATTATTCTCATCAGAAATAGGCAGTAGTGCTAACTGTGGTGTAACTTGCATGGGATCTCTTATAATGTTGGAGATTTCCCAGAAAACGGTGGGCCAGAATTTCCTTACTTGGGGGCAACAGGTGCTTTGACCACCACAAAGGGGCTACAGAATGTTGACTAATGTGAGGGAGAATGGAGTGGTTGGAATCCTGAGCTGAAGCATTCTACATTGCAACATTTTGTTGAAGCATGAAGGTCCCACTTTTGTCGATGTTTGCCCTAGATCCAAGTGTTTTTTCATCTCTCTCCCATGGCCACTGGATTGGGCTAATGGGAGTTGTCGTTCAAAAAAGTAACTTTTCCAAGCTCTTCTGTCTCACGCACACACACACACCAGTTTCCAGGCATTCCAGAGCAGTGATAATCAATGTGGTACCCTTAAGGTGTTGTGGGCTCCAACTCCCATCATCCTTGACCATTGGCCAGGTTCGCTGGGGCTGTTGGGAGCTGGAGTCCAACAATGTCTGGAGGGCACTACGTTGGCTACCCCTGTTCTAGTGTGTGCTGAAATTCAGAGTAGGTTGATGGAAAAATAAATAGTGAACTTGAACTGATGAGATAAAACAAATTGACTCTTGCTATTTTTAAAAAATCATCTTTAATTTATTGCCTCAATTAGAAACCTAGGGACTGTTATAGTAGTTCTCACTTTCAGGCCAGATCTCCACTTAAAATCACCTCTGTTTATGTATTGAGGTTTTCAGCCTGAGGGCATGTACTATTTTTTCCTATGATGCAGCAGAATTCCTGAAATACTTGGGTGTGGGAATGTGTTTAAAATGTTAAAAGGAAATTATTTCTAGGTAGAATCACTGCATGCACCATCATATTTACATTTAGTCTTTATGATGCCATTATGCAAAAATTCATGTGGTCTCCAGCAACCCTTCAGATGTAACCAACTATATATAAATGTTGGGAAATGACTTTCTCAGTAAAAGGCATAATCTTTGCAACTGAAATATCTTTAAAAAACCAAATGCACACGTGTCAGAAAACCACAGCCGTGAGTTTTATTATATGTGAAGAGAGAGTTAGTGGTGCCCAAAAATGACTATGAATACTTTTTTGATAGTCCATGGTAGTTTCCAGACACATCTCTTTGTTAGGGAACTTACAGGTGATATGCTTCCATGGGAACTAATTATTAGGAAATATCTGAATGAGGACATGACTCCCATCCTCCTGACCAGTGATGCTGTACGCTTGGTGTTGGTGAATCATAAGAACAATAAAGAGCATGTGTTAGTGACTAAAAGCCAGAGTTTCTGGAAACCAGGAATGGGTAGCCTGTGGCCAGTGCTGGTGCCAGGCTATTTTGTGCCCTAGGCAAGGCTAACTACTTACACCCCCCCAAAAAATTGCTAACTTCAATTTTCAAAAACAGATGTCTTGTAGAAAAAATGAAAAGCACAAAACTTGAAACTGCTAAATTTATTTTAAATTGCAAGAATAAGTAATACAACAATCTTTGATTATCTTATAAAAATACATATAAAAAGGATAAATAAAAAACAGAATATAGAAAATTTTCCTAAGACTTTATAATTAATTATATTCCATAGCACTGTTGTGGTATTTATCTTAAAATAAAAAATATAAATTGTCAGTTGCATTTTTACAAGGGTTAAAAAAACTAATCTGTATAAAACTGTGCCCCTCAAAGGTCAGTACTGCGCCCCTCTGAGGTCTGCGCCCTAGGTGGCTGCCTAGTTGGCCAAATGATAGCACTGGCCCTGCCTGTGGCCCTTCTTGTTGGACTCCAACACCCATGAGCCCCAAAGATAATGGGAACTGTAGTCCAGTTTACATGTAGAGGGCACAGATTGCCCATCCCTGCTGCAACATGACAACATGATGCATTATGGGGTGCTGGCTGCTTCTTCCTGGAGATGCTTTTCTAAAAATAAAAACATATGGCCTGATGTACCTCTTAAATTCTTTTAATCTGAGCAAGCAGGACAGAAAGGATTTGAATCAACAGAGTGGACTAGTATGATCCTGTATTTTGTTGAGAGCTATACAACCAGCCCCTTACACTGCACTGTGCAGCTTTTGTGACTGCATTGCATTTGGGCAACTGTTAAACAGTATAATCAGGGATGCCTACAGGATTTTCTGGTCCTGATACATTGTTGCTTGTGCCCTCTGTCCCACCGACAAAATTTGCATAGGCTTTCTGTACATTTGTGTTCTCTGCAGGTGCAGTGGAGGGCCAAAAATAAATTGGTGGCCACAAATGTAATAAAATGTCTCTCAGACTATGTGAACAGAAACTTTTCCCATAATTGTGTTTCCATACAAGAAAGGATGATCTGTTGAATTACTTCCTGTCACATAGCTGTTAAAGTGACAAGAACCCTGCTACCCCAAATGCCTAGCCTAAGCCAAAGCCTAGGCTGCCACCGTTGCCTGGCCACAATAATGGACTGGATGAGAGCTAATAAATTGAAAATCAATCTAGACAAGACTGAGATGCTGTTAGTGAGCGGTTTCTCTGATCAGATGGTGGATACTCAACCTGTCCTGGACGGGGTTACACTCCCCCTGAAGGAGCAGGTTCATAGTCTGGGAGTTCTTTTAGATCCTTCATTGTCACTTGAGGCCCAGGTAGCCTCGGTGGCACGAAGCGCGTTCTACCAACTTTGGTTGGTAGCTCAGCTACGTCCCTATCTGGGCAGCGACGACCTCGCTTCAGTTATCCACGCTTTGGTAACCTCAAGACTGGACTACTGCAATGCGCTTTATGTGGGGCTACCTTTGAAGACGGTTCGGAAACTGCAGCTCGTGCAAAACGCTGCGGCCCGATTGTTGACTAGGACCAAACGATCCGAACATATAACACCTGTTCTGGCCCGCTTGCACTGGCTGCCTATATGTTTCCGGGCCAGATTCAAAGTGTTGGTTTTGACCTATAAAGCCTTACACGGCGCGGGTCCGCAATACCTGATGGAACGCCTCTCCTGATATGAACCTACCCGTACACTGCGTGCAACATCGAAGGCCCTCCTCCGGGTCCTGACTCATAGAGAGGCTCGGAGGATGACGACAAGATCTAGGGCCTTCTCAGTGGTGGCCCCCGAACTATGGAACAGTCTCCCTGATGAGGTGCGTCTGGTGCCAACATTGCTTTCTTTTCGGCACTGGGTTAAAACGTACCTCTTTTCCCAGGCATTTTAATATATTTTAGTATATTTATCACACTCTGGTATACTAAATTAATTGTGTAATATGTTTTTAGCTTTGAGAATTTCTGTTATGCGTGCGGTAATTATTATGTGATTTTATCTTATTGTATTTTTATATTTATGTTGTTCACCGCCCAGAGAGCCGTTGGCTGTGGGCGGTATAGAAACTGAATAAAATAATAAATAAATAATAATAATAATCCTGTACCCATTTGCATGGGAGGAAGTCCCATTAAACTCAAAGAGGCTTACTTCTTAGATGATATATTGTTGCACTGTCAGTTAACTATACAGTGAATCTTTAATGAGCCTCTGGTCTAGCTCCTGCACAACAGGAGAGATGCCTAAGCCCCTTTGCTAAGCTTTCACATTTTGCCATTTTTAGGATGGGGGACAAACGACAGAGATTCCTAGGACTAGAAAATGAAACAGAAACAGGAAGAGTGGAGTAAAGGGAAACAGACACTTTTTTGGACTCCTTGGATGCTTATCACCTGGTGACCAAACAACTCACTTGTAAGTCACAGCTCTGGCTTCACTTGTTGACTAAAACCACTCAAAGGTGGGAGCAGCCAGGCTGGTTCATCTCACAGAACTCGCTTAGAAGGGTTCCTGCACATTTTGCTTCAAAGCATTCTTTCTAGGAGGGCTAGAGACTTACTTAAAAAAAAAAAGTGCAGAGTCTGAGGCCCATGTTGACCTTGGGCACAAAAGCAGGTGGGTTAACAAATGTAAATCTTTGTTTTGTGCAGTAGGCTGGTTTCTATACACACGCCTCTCTGTCTTCCATCCAAGCAAGCAAGAGGTATTTCCAAGAGTTCCAGGACAAATTCCAGCCAGGCAAAAACATTGAAAGTGCAAAGCATGGCTAGTGAGGAGTGTGGCCTGGGAAGAGTCCCAGAGATCAGGTAGAGGGGTCTGGAGGGTTGCTTTTGTCTCCTGGGACTGTGGTTTCTCACTCCTGAACCAGTGCAAAGCACTGGTACAACTACACACCTGAAAGGTGAATGGAGAAAAGCAGGAGAGAAACAGCGTTGTATACCCCAAAATCCAGGATCAGGACACCTCTTGCTCTGTACACAGGGAGCATCAATGACAAATACAGCAGAACATCAAACCCAATGCACGGTAGATCACATGAGGAAAGCATCATTGCAGGTGCCACTCAATGAACCGTTTAGTTTTGTTTTTATTAATACATGTATATCCCACCTTTCCTCCTAGGAGCTCAAGATGGCATGTATGGTTTTCCCCTTCAGCTTTTTATCTTCACAACAACCCTGGGAGGTAGGTTAGGCTAAGAGACAATGACTGGTCCAAGGTATCCAGTGAGCTTCATGGCTAAGTGGAGACTTGAACCCTGATCTCTCAGGTCCTAGTCCAACAACCTAATCACTACACCACACTGACTTGTAAAATGAATTCTCACACTCTCCCTCTTAGTTGAATTCCCTACTAGTTTGGCTATTTGAAATAAATGTGTTCCATGTCTGCTAAGAGTTAAATAAATTGTTTTTATACAAAGTGTGCTCCTCTGATGGATTTTATGGCTCTGGCATCAAAAGGGACACACCACAATGAACCAAATATTTGGAAATCTAGTTATCCTCTGGGAGGCGGACATTTACAAAAATTCCAAACTTGAAAATGTCAAGTGTTACTCATCCTCGCCCGGGCTGTTTTTCTGAAGAAAGCTTTTGAATCCCTTTGGCAGCTCTGACCGTTATCGCTTGCTCTTTGTAACTCAATGCCGAGGCTCACAAAGGGATGACTAATACACTTTACTGGAATTGTTACTGTTTCTGTCAAGGCCACAGTTTCCATTCGTGCTTTATGCTAAAAAGCAAAAACAACAAGTGCAATTTGATCCCCTGTTGTAGTTTAATATGGTAATAATTGGAGACAAAAGAGGTTTTTGATAGCTGCTTCCAAAGTCAATTAAAAAGTTGGAAACTGTGTGTGATACACACACAGAGACCTTTAAAGCATGGTGTACACAAAACTTTGTGCATTTTTGTCCTACCTTTCCTCAAAGGAACTCAGGGTGGCATATGTAGTTTCCCCTTCCTCCCCCCCCACCTTTTCAACAACTCTGTGAGGGTAGGTAGGGTCAGACAACACCTCCTCCCCCAAGTGCTGAAAGAATGTCTGAGGCAATGGTAGCTGGTGCCTAGTGGGACTGATGGAGCAGAAAGCAGGGAATCCAGCAGTAGGTGGAGCCAGAGCCAATGACAGGCAGAGCCACTCCCTGACTGGTTGTAAGTAAAATGGCAGGCAGACAGGTTCTGGCTGAGGGCAGACTGAAGTTGGCAGGGCAATGCCCCATTCACCCTAATGAACCAGCCTCCAGTGGTCTGAGGCCACATGGTCTGTGTGAGGGTTACGTAGATGGCATCTGAAGGGGCTCTATGCATCTCCAGATGTTTTTATTTATGTAGACTGTGCATATCCCACCCTTAAGATCTCAGGGCAGGTAACAACAATTTCAATAAGATAATATCCATAAATTCAGAAGAACTTAAAACTCCTCAAAAACAATATGCATTGCAAATCTATCAGCTGAACATCAGTGATGACTCCTCAAAACCCTGCGCTAAAAAACCATGTTTTGAGCTGTCAAAATGTCGATAGTGATGATACCTGCTGAAGTTCAAGGGGCAGGCAAAAGGTTAAAGCTGGGGTGCCACCACAGAGAAGGTCTGCTTACATGTCACTGCCAAATGTGTAGATCTCACTGGCAGGACACTAAGGATGGTTCCCCCTGGCCAATCTTAATTCTCGGGCAGAAGAGGTGCTCTTTCAAGTATTTCACATGATGTAGAGCTGCTCCAGCAACAGGGGAACCAGAATGTGTGTATAGGAGTATGCACATGAAGCATCTTCACATGGTGGGCACGTGAAGCAGGTGGCCCCATCGCCCCCCTCATATGTTCTTGCAGTTTCAAAATGTGGTGGAGGGGGTGATCGGAACTTCCCTATGGTGAGTGACTGACTGACTGGCTGGCCCAGTCAAAATCAGAAAGTATTTACTTCCAAGAATCCAAGAGAGAGGGATTTGTATATGATTTTCCCCAAAAAAAGTTCCCAAAGTTGAACATAAGCAGAATGAAGCAGCTGCTTCAGGCAGCTAGCTAATTACGAGCTCTATGAAAGAGCAGTACATTGTTTTGTGTTTAACTTACTTTGTATGACTGCCAGGGAGGTGGAGAGGTGCTTGTGGGATTTTCTACCTCAAGTGCCAAAATAACGCATTGTGACGTTTTTTCAGACCTTTCCAATTACAAGCTATCTCCACTTGTGCAGCAGCCAACAGTCTGAGTATCAAGTCCTCACAGAATCATAGAATCATAGAGTTGGAAGGGGCCTTGTAGGCCATCGAGTCCGACCCCCTGCTCACAGCAGGAAATCCACAGCTAGAGCATCTCCCGCAGATAGCTGTCCAGCCTCTGCTTGAAGACATCCAGCGAAGGGGATCCCACCACCTCCCTAGGCAGTCGGTTCCATTGCCGAACTGCCCTTACTGTCAAGAAGTTCCTTTTAATGTCCAATCTGAATCTACGCTCCTGCAACTTAAAACCATTAGACCTAGTCCTACCCTCTGGGGCAGCAGAGAACAAATCTGTACCCTCCTCTATGTGACAGCCCTTCAGGTACTTAAAGAGTGCAATCATGTCACCCCTCAGCCTTCTCTTCAACGGACTGAACATGCCAAGTTCCTTCAACCTTTCCTCATAAGACTTGTTCTCCATACCGGCTATCATCCTCGTCGCCCTCTTCTGGACCCGCTCTAACTTGTCTATATCTTTCTTAAAATGAGGCGCCCAGAACTGAACGCAGTATTCCAGATGAGGCCTGACCAATGCAGAATATAGTGGGACTATTACTTCCCTCAACCTGGAAATTATAGCTCTGTTTATGCAGCCCAAAACCGCGTTTGCCTTTTTTGCTGCAGCATCACACTGCTGGGTCATGTTCAACTTGCGATCCACTACAATTCCAAGGTCCTTCTCACATGCACTACTGCTAAGCCGGGTATTTCCCATCCTGTACTCGTGCATTTTGTTTTTGTGGCCTAAATGCAGAATCCTGAATTTGTCTTTATTGAATGTCATTTTATTAATTTCAGCCCAATTTTCTAGTCTATCCAGGTCCCTTTGGATTTTATTCCTGTCTTCCATTGTGTTAGCTATCTCTCCCAGTTTTGTATGATCCGCAAACTTCATAAGGCTTCCCTCCACCCCATCATCTAAGTCATTGATAAAAATGTTGAAGAGTATCGGCCCCAGGACAGAACCCTGTGGCACTCCACTCGAGACCTCTTTCCAGTCTGAAGCAGAGCCACCGACAACCACTCTTTGAGTACGGTTTTCCAACCAGTTGTGAATCCACCTGACAGTATTTCCATGTAGTCCGCATTTGACTAGTTTGCTAATCAAAAGGTCGTGGGGGACTTTGTCAAACGCTTTGCTGAAATCTAGATAGATGACATCTACAGCATTTCTACCATCTACTAAGCTAGTGACCCGATCAAAAAAAGAGATGAGATTAGTTTGACAGGATTTTTTCTTGACAAACCCATGCTGGCTCCTTCTAATCACAGCATTGTCATCTAGATAGTTGCCAATGGACTCTTTTATTATCCGTTCTAATATCTTTCCCGGTATTGAAGTCAGACTGACCGGCCTGTAATTTCCCGGATCTTCTTTTTTACCCTTTTTAAAGAGCAGGACGATGTTTGCCCGTCTCCAATCCTCCGGCACCTCTCCCGTTCTCCAGGATTTCTCAAAGATGATGGCAAGAGGTTCCGAGAGTACATCTGCTAGTTCCTTCAATACTCTGGGATGCAGCATCAGGCCCTGGAGATTTGAACTCATTTAGGTTAACTAGGTATTTCCTGACTATCTCCTTATCAATCTCGAACTGCAGTGTCTTATTAACCTGCTTTCTGAAGTGTCTTATTAATCCCATCTCTAAAAATAGAAATGCCATAGCAGGCTCAGGTTCAACACAGTGCTGCATAATACGACTAAACTCATTGAATACTGTTTTCCAAAACAGTTGTACTTTACTACACACCAAGCCACAAGTGGTACAGCATGCTCTGATCTTACAACCTCTCCACTATTGTGGTCCCACTGGCTTAAGGTGCCACATATGCATCAGTTTTAACACTGCTCCCTTAACTTTGCTGAAGTGGACTTTAGATGTGGCTTTGACAACATGCCTTTCCACTCGGCATCTGTAAACCATGTATTTATTTATTTTTAATTTTTATTTGTGTTTTTACATTTTACATTTTGAAAACCCAAGTATTAAACATTGAACTCCTTACCCTCTCCTTTTGCTGCCCTCCCCTCCCCCTTCCTCCCTTCCCTTTTATTATCATAAAACAGGCACTTCAGGAAATCCACAGAGTTTTAAACAGAGTTGGAACTTGGCTGCTTGTATCGGCTGTTGCCAACTTTCTGCCTTGAAAGAGTCTTTTGTCTTCTTTTTTCCTCCAGCCAGTCACAATTTAGGTGTCAGCTTTTCCAACAGGGCAAATTCCCATAGCTTGCAATACTGTCTGTCCACCATGAGACCCGGTAGAATTTTCCAACAATGTGCTATCACCAACTGGGTGGCAACTAACATAAATCCAATCAAGGTTTTATAATGCAAGTCCTAATTCTCTCCTATAAACAGGGTCAATCAAGCTAATTCTACTGCAGCTGTTGTCTCATTATTGCAGCCGAGGGTTGAAATAAAACATGGACACAGCAGACTGGGTTGAACAAAGGGTCACTTTATTAAAGTTCAAATAAACCCCTTAAACTAAACCTGCAGAGGGGAAACATAGGTGTGGGAACTGTCTATAAGCAAGCAGTTCTGTACTACACCCTGTAGATGAACAGGGAGGTCTTCCCATGTCACCACCCCCTAAGGCCCTTCAACTCCGGGTGGATGAGGTAAGTTGGCCCCAAAAGCAGCCCATATCCTGCCCCCGGACCACAGCTTGGAAAAGTTACTTTTTTGAACTACAACTCCCATCAGCCTCAGCCAGCATGGCCACTGGATTGGGCTGATGGGAGTTGTAGTTCAAAAAAGTAACTTTTCCAAGCTCTGCCCTTGACCCTACAGCCCTGGCTTGCAGGTCTCCGGAGCCACCAATCACCTCCAAAGGTGCCCAAGGGGGCCACCTAGCTGTCCTTACCTACTTCCCTTTCCGTACCTTGCTGCCGAAGTGACCAGACAGCCTAAACCAACTCAGGGAATTAACCTTAACATTGTCAAATCAGCCAAATTAGCTAAAATAACCTAGTAACCGCAGCACCCCCTAACCCAGTTCCATCAGACCACCACAGTGTGGAGCAGGCAAAAAAAAAAAAACCTGCCTGCCGACGAGGGTGGCCAGGATAAAAATTCCTACTCGGCCCCGAAGAGACCCGATCCTACCATAGCAATGGGAGGGCAGGGTGGGCGTCATGCACCAAGAGGAGGCTTAGGACGGTGGCATGAGCTTAAATAACCCCTGAAGCCCCACCCCCATGCAGTCACACCACGTGCGCACTCCATGGGCAATGCGTGACTGCTGCCAGCCTCTGAAATGGTGGCTGGGGCTTCAACCCCTAGCTGCAACTATGCCCTGCCCATCCAGGCTGTGCTCAGGTGAGCAGAGGGGGCCTTTTTAAAATCTCATTTGTTATGGACTTCCGGGAAGGGTGACTTCGCTTGTGCCTGCTTTTGAGACGGGCTCCCGCCTCAAAAGAAGCTTATTCAGATATAAATCAGTCAGAACATTTTTTATTTTGACTGATGAAATTTCTCCCGGGCAGGGAGAAACGTAGAGATCAACCTCAAAAGCCTGTTTTTGTTGGGAGGACTGGATTTCATTAATTTATGAGAAAAGGTCCAGCCAGCAATGCCGGACGGACTTCCGAACAAGCTCTATCTGTTTAATGCGATACGTTTATCTTTTCTTCAAAGAGAAAACAGACTAACAGGCAAGCACCCTTCTTTCTATTATTTTTTTTACTTGGTTTAAATTGTTGCAGCAAAAAGAGATTTGTCAATTTAATCAGCTTTAAAGAGCTTCTGGGTGAGCTATAAGTCTTCTCTGTTATTCACGAAATTAATAGCTTATCTCTGTTTCTATTGCAAAAAGCTGTCCTGGAAGTGCATTCTAAAGATATACACAGAAGAGGGATTTCTATTCCGAGGAACATTATATTGTCTGGGACTATTCTCTTTTTGGTCTATTTTATTTTGACGAATCTGCTTCTTCACGACGCCGCTAACTGTTTTGATGCTGGGAACTAAATTTGTTTTGTATTCTTGAACATAGAGAGATAAGGCAGGCTGCTCTGTTTATACTGTGATGTCATCAAGCCTGGAATATTAACCCAATTGTTGCTGAAATAAGAAGTGGTTCTTCTTTATTTTTGTTTTGCTTTGTTTTCGTGGTTTTAAAAATGGCAATCAAGAAAGTGGCTGAGAATCTGGAAGTAATTATGTTTCAGAAAATAATGGATGAGATTGAGATAACGAAACAAACCCTGCGACAGGGCAGTAAGGAGCTGAAAATTGAACTGAGCAAAATGACTCAGGAGCTTAAAGAAATAGGGGATCCTGTGAGAGAGGAGAATGAGATCAGAGATGAGAAAAGAAAAAATAAAGGGAAAATACAAGCCCTGGAGATTGGAACAAATGTGGAATTGGAAAAAGATCTGGAGTTTATGGATATTAGAAATAAAATCTACTGTTTGGAATTTAACGTTATCTCTGAAGAAATTAATGAAGATATTAGAGATAAAGTTATCAATGGCTTGGATAATCTTCTGGACTGGAATGACGTGATGGAGCTTGATATAGAGAAAATCTATGGAATTAACAGCAGCCATGTGACAATGGAAAAACTCTCAAGAGATGAGCCAGTGCGTTTTGTAAAAAAGAAGAACAGAGATATGACTTTACAACAATATTTCAGCAACTTATTCAGAATTGATGGCAAGAAAATATTTGGGATAGAGGAAATTCCCATCAGACTCTTATTATATGACTATGGCTATGACAGCAAGATTATTATGGAATACTGATAATGGAAGATTGGACACTGAAATTACTGGACTTAACAGGACTATTGAAGATGGAAGATGGAATTAATAGGGATAATGGAATAATGGCTATTGAAATTATTGGACCTAACAGATTTTGATGAGATGGATTAATCGATATGTTTATTTGGACTATGGTTATGACAATAAGATTATTATTATTATTAACGAGATGGATTAATCGACATGTTTATTTGGAGAAAAATGGATAGATATATTTCTTAAAGAATTGAAACCTCTCTTTGACTTTTTGTGGAAAGAATAAAGTAATGTTTATGAGATTTGATGATTAATTAAGATAACTACTGGAGGAAAGTGATTTTATAATATAATTTAAGAGACAGGATTGTTATATATTGTAGACCTATAACTGATTTGATCTGCGACAAATGGGAAGTCAACATTTTATTTTTTTGTTTAATCATTTTTGTTTTGTTTTGTTTTTTGTCTTTGAATGTTTTATGATTTTGTTTTGTATGTTTTATGAAAATTTGAATAAAAATTATTGTAAAAAAAAAAAATCTCATTTGTTATAGAGTCCCAGAAACCATGAATTTTCTCACATTCCCACCACATATGCATATATGAGGGTGCTTTACCACACTCTCTCCAGCATATTGGAGAACTCATCCTGGTGATATATACCATTCGAATAGCAGTCAAATACCATTTTTGAATAATTTCCAGGGAAGCCTCTCTAATGGAGGTTGCTACAGTTTTATACGGAAATTGCTTTTTTTTTTTTTTTGCAGTCCTCCTCTTCAATTTGGCAGCCCAGGTTGATTTCCCATTGCAATTTGAAAGTCACGTTGGTGCCCATGTCTTTATCTATTAAAAACTTATACAATTTAGAAACCAAACCTTTTTCTTCACCAATACTATTCAACACCAGTTGTTCTCCTACAGAAAGCTGTCTAAGCCCTTGTGCCATAATATGATTTTTCGATATAAAGGAGCTCGCCAAAGCAACCAAGAGACTTGTTGTGTGCCAAGTGTTATGTGGGAAAGGGGTACCATCAATGTAAAAGTCTCTCAGACTGAGAAGATTGCTTTGAAGTAATAATGGTTCTTCTACCACTCTATCCTTTTTGTAAAAATCCAGCTGATAGCAAAGGGGGATTAAAGGGGACATCCCTGAAAGAAAGATCTCCTTCTTACATTGCCAGACTATAAAAATTGGCCCCATTGTTGTGTCTGGTGATTTAACTCCCTTCCCTATTTCCCATTTGATATAGGGGAAACCTTTAGGATTGTGTTGTCTTAATAAGAATCTTTATGTTTAACCAGTACCTTTCCGATTGTAAATCCACGAAGGAAAATCTGAAAGGCCTTGTAGTACAAAGGCAGATTAGGGATGCCCCATCCCCCCTTGCTATTTCTTCTATACCTAAGATTCTTTGCAGTTCTAGGCTTTTCAGATTTGTAAATAAAAAATTATATTTTCCTTTGCCATCATAACAAGGAGTTCTTAGAGATTGGGGTTGACAGAACGTAAAACAGATAAGTAAACTTCAGGAGAATCATCATTTTTACGAGAGCAATTCTACTAGTGTGTGACGATTTTTGCTTACCCCACATACTGAGGGCCTTTTGCACTTCTTTCCACACTGAAGCTGCCCTTGAAGGACTTTTGGGGGTTTTTGGATATAGTGACTCCTAAGTCACAGAAACAAGTTTGCCCCAACACATGCAAAATTAACGGTTGGCTGGTGGGATGTTGTAACAGAGAATACCTGATTGTTTGAAGTTTACAGATAGGCCTGTAGTCTCTTTAAAGATCCTCAGTTCTTCCATAATATTGGGCAGTGCTTCTAATGGATTAGATACCATAATTAGTATGTCATCTGCATGTAAGTTCACTAAATGTTCCTCTTTTCCCACACGAAGACCCTGAATTCCATTGTTCCCCCTTAATCCACTGGCTAAGAACTCCATAGTGATGGTGAATAATAATGGAGACAGCGGGCATCCCTGTTTGGTGCCCGCTTATATAAAGATCTTTCTGGATTCAATACCATTGAATTTTATCATAGCTGTGGATTTATTGTAGCATTACTCCAATAAATTTAGGGCTGAATTTAAATACATTTAAAGAATTTAATAAAAAATTCCAGTCAACGCTATCAAAGGTCTTGTAAATATTAAGGGCTAAAAGGGCCTATGGGGTGCCCGCCTGCTTGCTGTGTTTCATGACACCAAATAATCTCTGTACAGGGTCCACAATATAGCGGCCCGGGACAAACCCATATTGATCTTTGTGAATCAGTTGGGGAATTATTTGCTTTAAATGATTTGATAACACTGTTGCAAAACTTGTATAACTCATGTTAAGCAAGGAGATGGGTCTGTATGAGTCTAGGGAAGTTGGAGACTTTCCTGATTTCAGCAATAATGTTATATGGGCTGTAGTCCATGTAGGGCATAAGAGCTCTCCTGAAAGAATCAAATTAAGTAGTTTTGTAAGAGGTGGAATCAAACTACCGTTATAGAGTTTAGAAAAATTATTGGGGAAGCGGTCTGGTCCTGGCACCTTATGCAGTTTTAAGGTCTTAATCACTTCTTTCACCTCATCCTCCAAGAATGGAATTTCCAATGACTCCTTTTCTGTCTCTGATAGCGTTGGCATTGATATACTAAACTGATATTCTTCATTTGTGTCTGATTCAGATCTTTTCTTCTATATTAATTAGTTTAAAATTTGCCAACTCTTCCCCAATTAACTGGTTATCGCTAAGCATTTGATTTTGTGTTCCAGTATTCAATGCCCTGATGAAATTCCTGTATTGCCAGGCCTGGCCTCCAAGAAGTCTTCTGTATCTTTAAAAGTTGTGCAGGGGAAAGGGAGAATTCCACCTTGTGGTTTTTCTCATTACAGTGTAGCAAGAACACCTGCACTTGGCTGACTTTCTCTTCTCCTAAAGATACAGGATCAGTCTCAGGCCATGAACCTGGCAACCCTAGCACCGTGGATATTTTTCCTAGGCCTGGACTAGAGGGAGGAATCTTGGGAAATAGGGCTCAGAAACCCTTTCACAGAGCTGGACAGATTAGAGTGTGGCAAGAGATTGATGAGAGGACCTTTATATAAAAAAGGGGGGCTTGACCAGTAAGGACCCCTCCCCGATCCATCATGTAATTCATTTAAAAACTTTAATTTAAACCAGCAGCAGCTAAAAAAATCCAATCACTGCAAAATAATGGATTCAAAACATGCTCTTCAAAATGTTCTTAAAAACCAGCAGTGATGAAGCCCTATGTAACAATCATTTAAATTAACTTGTGCAGCAACAGAATCAAAAGCCCCACCCCCCTTTTTAGAGGTATCATCAATTGCCTGTGGGACAGAAACAGAGAGAAAGATTAC
This sequence comes from Rhineura floridana, assembly GCF_030035675.1. Classification (NCBI taxonomy): domain Eukaryota; kingdom Metazoa; phylum Chordata; class Lepidosauria; order Squamata; family Rhineuridae; genus Rhineura; species Rhineura floridana. Next base: position 44,359,708 of record NC_084489.1, read on the forward strand.
TTAAACTCTTGGGATAGGAAGCTTCACATATGGGGTGCTATGTCGTACTTTATATCTCAGACAGTATGATGCCCTCCCAATTGTTGGGAGTAAAGCACCAATGCTTGTAACAAGTAACGTGAACCAGTGGGGGTTGATAGAAAGGCAGCCTATCTTTCCTCACTTATTCCTTCTTTAGTAACAACTTGTTGATTGTTTTTCTCTGGCTTTATTTCCTTCCTCCTTCATTAGTGTTAGTGTGTGTGACTGCTAGCCTCATGACTCCATAATGGCCTACATATGTCTGTACTCAGAATGGCTTTATTTCCCAGGAGTAGCAGGTTTTTTTTTTTCTTTTAACCACCAGACTTACCAGATGGTTCATTTCTGCACTCTGCTGCTATATATACCAAACTCCCAAACTAATAATTCTTGGGGATATTCCATAAGACACTTTACTGCTGTCATTCCCCTAAGACAAAACTAAAGTGGGCCCTGTTTATAAGCACAGCTCACAGAACTTCTGGATCTCCTGCTAATTTTGAAGAGAACGCTTTGCCATTGACTTGCCATAAAATCCTTCATAGTGAAGGTCATCAGTATGTCAGAGTTCCCTGGGGTTAAACAACTCTAGAACCACTCTGGGAATTGTAGCTCTGTGAGGGGAATGGGGTGTGTGTGTCTCCTAACAACTCTCAGCAACCTATACAAACTACAATTCCCAGGCACTTTGAGGGAAGCCATTACTATTAAAGTGATATAATAATGCTTTAAATATGAGGTGCACATGTGGGGGATTTAAAGGTGTTGACATTTAAATATCAAACCTTTAGTTTGCTCTCTCAGTTGTTACTGGTTTTTCAACTGCTGTCCTAATGGTTTCTGCTTTCAAATTCTTCTAAGTGTTTAGCTTCCTTACAACCGTCTGGCTCACTTAACAATATCCACTGACTAGAAATTAAATAAAAAAAGCCCTGGCAATCCACTTTCTCTCAATAGCTATTTATTAATGTACACAATTGGATTACAAGGCTCAAAATAGAATTGGCTTGAATGAAATGAAAACTGGACCTACCCCTGGAATCCTCCAGTAAAACAGATTTCTTTCTGTCGTCTCTAGTTTATTCTGCTGAATTGTGATGCAACCTTTTGTTCTCAGAATGCTTAGGTCCAGTTTTATAGTTTTATTCTCATAAGGGCCATAGGGGGGTGTCACAATCATTCCCATTTCACAGGCTGCGTTTTGCAGACATGCCCAGTCTTAACAATCTTGCAGCTTTAAAGGCTGCATAGTATTTTGTGTGTGTGGCTGACATGATTAACACTGCAATATTTAAAGGAGCAATGCATATCTTTGAAGAAGCAGTGGGCAACTGCCTAGGAACCATGGCCATTATCTGTCTGTTGAGTTTGACTCTGTGTTTACAAAATGTGTAACTTCATTACAAATTTTATTGTGTTCTTTGAATGACAAGAGGTGGATGTGCTACAAAAAAAGATCCGTTACTAGGAATAGATCTCCTGCTATCAATTTTGGTTCTCTCAGTTTCTCATTCTTCCAGTTTTAAATTCAGTTCTCCACATTTCTGCAACAATTTCTGTCTGTGTGTGTAAAAAAATTTCCTCATGAAAATTCTTCAGCAATTTCATGCAAATTTCTCCTAACGCACACATTTTTGTATGCTGTTTTGACTAATGTGCACATTTTTGCAAGCAATTTCTCCTAATATTTTTGTATGCATTTTTGTGTGCTATTTCATGAATATATTCATTTTCATGCACACTTCTCCCTAATACATGCATTTTTGGATGGTAAACCGCATCACAAAATTTGGACATGTGCACATTTCAAAGGACAGCTATTTCAGTTTGCATATTGTTAGAAGGTGCAAATTTGACAGATTTTGCTTTAAATGTGAATTGAATCAAATTTCTCCCCCATCCCATCTATTACATTTGTACAATGTGAAGTGGTCCCCAGTGCAAGCTTCCAACCTTCCTCTCATGCCTTTGGTTAGTGCTGACATCGGAGGGCAGCATCACTGGACTTTTCTTGATGACCACTAATGACAACCTCTTAGCCCTTTTGCTTCTCCTCTTGATTTGATTTATTAGACTTCTATTTATTGCTTTATACTAAAAAGTCTCAGAGCAATTTACAATATATATAATACAAGAAAACATTAAAACATATTAAAACAATGAATACTATAATGAGTTTATTTTATTTACTTAGCAAAATGTATATAGCGCTTAATTTTAAAAAATCTCCAAGCAGTACCTAAAATGTTATAAAATATTTATTAACAGTGGCAATAAAAACAGACTTGGCTGTAGTGGTTGAGGCCGATAGGAGTCAGAGACCAACACCATGTAGAAGGACACTAAACCATGAGCAAAACTATGAGGTTTGCCACCCATGTGGTTTAGCTTGCCCACAGTCACCATGTGAGGATCATGTGTAAACCTGACATAAAACTCATTTTTAAATTCTTATTATTCTCCTTATTAATTCAGTATTAGGGTAGCCCGGTGCTTTTTTTGTGTGATAGTACTCACTGGTACAGAGTACCATCACCAATTTTTTTGTTTTTTTGCTGCCCATGTCAACTATTTTGTGCTGGAATCGACACTTTTATCATGATATGAGTATTTGTACCTCATTTTACACACACACCCAAGCACTAGGATAACCCAGTACAGTGTGGCTATCTTGTAGTATGTGTGACACTCAGTGATCCCTATATCAAAATAAAATTTCTGCAAAGAGTAACAAAATGGCACCAAAACAATGGCAAATAAGTACTAATATCCTCTTGGTGTTATAACAGGAGAACCAAGCAATCTAAATATTGGTTTAAATTAGTGCCATTGTTGATGTTCCAGTAACTCTGGAGCTTGCTTTGGAACATTTAACTTTACAATCCCTTGAAACCTACTTTAAAATAATAGCTTGGCAACTATAGTCTTGACAATCTCTTACTGCATGGTAATTAATGTCAGAAGAGCACATTCTTTTGCAATAGTAAGGAAATTAGTCTTGGCATTCAGATTACTTCCACCTATTCCGTACTGAATCTCTTCAGATTATTAGTTCTACTAATTCTCTTGTAATTTCAGTAAATGACTCCATATCTCTTAATCCTGTTAAAAAGAGAATGGTGATTGTTTTGTTAAAGCGCTCGTTGGAAAAATAATCTAAAGCTCCCACCGAATCATTAAACAAAGCTCATAATTGAATTATGCAATACTTGGAAGGAATGCTTAATTACTAGGTCTAAGGATTTGCAATTTCTTTCCAAGCTGCCACTGTAGACCAGGAGCATCAAAAGTGTTGCTCTGAAAGGGTTTTGTCACCACCAGAAGGCTGCCTAGGGTGGCCTTACATAAATAAACTCTATGAAATGAATTTGTCTGGGTTTATCACTACGTTGTGCTCTTCCAATGAATTGGGGTGGGGCTTTTCAAACAGCTTATTTCTTGAAACTATAGGGATTTTTTAAATTATTATTTCATGGAGTGTAGTCCTTGGCCATCAATTCACCATAATTTCCCATATGAAACTAAGACTGTAAACCGATGCAGGTAAGTTTACAATACTACATTTAGGGGCTATCTGCAGCACACAGTTAAAGCAGTATTATACCACTTTAAACAGTCATGGTTTCCCTCAAAGAATTCTAGAAACTGAAGTTTGTTAAGGCTGCTGAGCATTGTTAGACGAGCCCTATTCCCCTCACAGAGCTACAACTCACAAAGTTCCCTGGGAAGAGGGATTGACTGTTAAACCACTTTGAGAATTGTCAGTCTCTGAGGGGAATAGGGGTTTCTTAACAACACTCAGCAGCCTTAACAAACAAACTACACTTCCCAGGATTCTCTGGGGGAAGCCATGGCTGTTTAAAGTGGTACAATTGTGCTTTAAATGTATAGTGCAGATGGGGTATTAGATTGTATCCCATCCTACATTCTAGTTATTTGAAATTCTTATGTACCACTTTATGTCATGCAGACCTCAAAGTCGTTTCCATAAAAAAAGGCAAGAATAATAACAATAAAACATCATAAAATACAAAAAAAGTAATTTCATTCAACTTAACAACAGTACAAGAAAGAGCCAAACAAAAGAAAAATAGAATTAGCTTCCACAGGCTTTTGAAAAGAAATGATTAGCCACCAAATGACAAAATACCATTAATGTTGTGGTCATTCATTCTCCCATAGGGATTAAGGGGTCCATAATTAGGGTGCCACCACAGAGCAGATCCCTTTCTGGTTCCCTGCACAATGAGCAAGATGCATCACTGGGACTGCCAGTAGGGATCCCTTTGACATAGGGTTGGTATGGGGAGTGTTCCCATCAAGTACCTAGGTCTCAAATCAGGTCAGGCTTTGTATCTGAAAGTTATTATTGGGCTCGATAACGTAAGAGGCATCTGGTGCAGATCCTGCCAGATAGACAGACTTTATATCAGGGGTGAGGAATCTCAGGACTGGAGCCCCCAATTTGGCCCACAAGGTCTCTCCATCTGACCCATGGTACTCTCCCCAGACCACACCCCTCACTAGTTCTGCTTCACACCACAGTTTTTTTAGGCTGGCTGGAATGTGTCCTTGAACTCTGATAGTGCCTGGATGGAGACTAGAGAGGTATGTGTGAATGTGTATAAAAACTTGCCTACTAGGTATGTAAAATTTTACATTAGTTGATCCACCCACCTTGCCTCTGGCCCTGTCCACCACTGGCATTTGATCTTTGGAAGATTGCCTAGAGGGGAATGTGGCCCTCAGGCTGAAAAAAAAGTTCCCCACCCCAAAGTCCATCACCCAAACTCCTGGGTTCACCAGAGGTAAAGTGGAAGCAGAGGACACATGGGAAGAGAGCTCCCCTTTCCCACCTTGCCCCTCACCTGCCATGTGAATGGGGAAAGCATGTGGCTGCTGTGTCACACCTAGCGTGGTGCTGAGAGTAACAACTGTTCTTGAGAGGGACCCACATGTCTCCTGGTTGTTTTGGATTTTACCCAAAGTGAAATGTCAAGCAAGTGGCAAAGTCTTACCAGAGGCAAGACACATGAGGAATTTTGAGAGGCACCATTTCATCCGGGTACTACAAACAAAGGGAGGAAGAGAAGAGATCCGGGGTCACCATTGGGTCTGCTGAGAAGCCAAGCTCCTCCCTCCAACTCCTGTCATCACTTGGCAGCAGCCATTCTATCACGCTACAGCAGGTCAGGGTGGAGGGAGAGAGAAGAGATGCAGGACCTCTATCAGCACAGCTAAGAGACCAGCATTTGTGGCTCCTCCTTTCCTAGAATGTGTTTCCATCCGAGCTGGTCATTAGAAGAACTTGTAACTAGGAACTGGTACCTGAGTTTTATTATTTCCTTTTCCCTCCAAATCCAAAATTCCTTTTGTTGTGCATTTTAGATCTGCAGTGGAGAGATTCACAGTTCTCATAGTGTCCCCCCTCCAGTTGTTGGCATATCCTGAAACATTGTAGTTTCTCCCCCCACGCTCCCACCCACCCAGCCTGTGATCCTTGCACTGTTAAATAGAATTTAACTGCTTTTCTTCTTGCTTATCATATTTGCTGTTTATCACTGCCTTCAGTTCTTTTCTCATTTTCCTTTGGTTGACCATGAAACCATAACAATGGTCTCATGCCAACAAGATAGCAAAAAATATTGCCACCTGCTCACCCCCTAGTAGCCGAATATAAGAACTGAAGGCAGTGAATTCTTAGACTGACATCTTTTTTTGTGTGGAGTGAAGTCACATAACATCATGTAAGCAAACATTGAAGATGGCTCTTCCATGTGTAGAAGCAGTTACGGTCACCAACTCGGATGGCTTTAAAAGATGATTAGACAAATTCATGGAGAATAAGGCTATCAATGGCTACTAGCCATGTGTCTCCATAGTTGGAGGCAGTATGCTTCCAAATACCAGTTGCTGGAAACCACAGGCAGGGAGGGTGTTGTTGCTCTCTTGTCTTACTTCCAGGCTTCCCATAGGCCTCTGGTTGGCCATTGTGCAAACAGGATGCTGGACTAGACAGGTCACTGGACTGATCCAGCAGGCTGTTCTTATGTTCTTTTTTTTTTAATTGTTTTTATTGATTTCATAGTAATTTAACATGAATAATATAATGATACAAAAAGACATCAATTTAACTTTAATACCCTCCCCCCTCCCCCCTCCCCCCACTTTAGAGCCAATTCCTGTTTTGATTCGGTTTATGTGCTATGTTATGGAAAGTATATTGGTAAGTATTGGTATACAGGTGATTATTGTAGTGAATGAAAATTAAATACAATATTAACATGAGATGGTTTAAAATTGTAGGAGTATTATTATTCGTTTAGGAAAACCAGATAGTTTTTGCAGATGAAGAAAGCTGGGTATGTAGGTCTCGTTGTGAGGTGTTATTCCATGTAGTTCCACCATACTGACGTGAACAATTCCGGTTTTGCAGCACCTCTTAGAAATCGAAGATGCAGCGTGATTTTGTCCAATATAGCTATCGTCCATATTTTGTTGAACCAAATCTGCAAGTTAAGTCCATCTTGATTTTTCCAGTATTGTAATATTGTTAGTCTCGCTGCTATGAGTAGTTTACATAGCAGATGTTTTGATTTTAATGTTTTGTTTTCATCTTTGAATAAAGATAATAAAAATAGTTCCGGTGTTAAGTGTATTTTTTCTTTCGTAATGTTGTTAAGTTCGGTGTGTACTGAAGTCCAAAATTTTTTGATCTGTGGGCAACTCCACCATAGGTGGAAGTATGCTCCTTTCTGATTCCATCCTCTCCAACATAAAGGAGATGTTGATGAAGATATATGAGAGAGTTGTACTGGTGTATAATACCATCTGTGAATTGTTTTCAGCATAGTTTCTTTATGTGCTGCAGAAATTGTTTTGCTGTGTTTAGAATGAAAGATTGAAGACCAGTCAGATGTTTCTAGCTGATATCCCAGATCTTTTTCCCCTTGGTTTTTCAGACCTGTCAGTTTTCCCATATCAATTTCTAGTAATATTTTATATAGGTTAGAGACTATTCCTTTACCAGAGCAACCACTATCTAGTAATATTTTTTCAAATTGTGTGATATTTTTAGTAGCATATGTTTTGATTTGAGGGTCCTTTAGGGTAGTTTGTAATTGGTATGTATGTAGCCAATCTAAGTTCCAAGATGGAATATCAATTTTTAGTTGTTGAATAGTGATTGGGTTACCTTGTGGGAAAAAAATCTCTCAATCTAAAATAATTTTTCTCCTCTCCTATTTCTATATATTTTTTCAAGAAGTCATCTCCTGCTCTCGGGTAAGCAGGTAAGGGAGTTAAAGGGGAGTATATTGAAGATAATTTTAATTGCCATTGTTTCCAGATGGAGAATGTGGATTTTTTATATGGATTATTAATAGTTTTAATCCATGTGTGGGTGATTGGTAAGAAGGGTAGATTCCAAATCTTGCCTTTCGATAACATATTTTCTTCTAATCTAATCCAAGATTTTTTTGATTTCATTATGATGAAGCTAAGTTGGCGAAGTTGAAATGCTATGTAATATAAATGTAAATTCGGAAGACCCCAACCTCCAGAACTTGTGTGTGTGTAAAAGGATGTCATTGCTAGTCTTGGTCTTTTATTTTGAAAGATGAAGTTATTTATCATGGTTTGCCATTTGCGAATAGTGGTATGTGTAATAAGAAGAGGGAGTACTTGAAATAAATAAAGAAATCTGGGGATTATTTTCATGCGAACGGTCGCTATTCGGCCTAATATGGTTATATTGAGTTTTTTCCATTTATTGAGATCTAGTTTCATTTTTTGTATTAAAGGGTAATAATTAATATAAAACAGTTTTGATGTATTTTTTGGAATTAAAACTCCCAGGTATCTAAAAGCAGAGTTACATATATTAATTCCCAGTATTTTGCGGGTGGTCAATTGGTCTTGAGGGCCAACATGAAAAAAATTATAGAGGATTTGTTGAAATTTATTTTAAGACCAGATATTTCTGTAAATGTTTCAAGCATCAGTTTAAGTGCTGAGGCTGATTGTGATGGGTTTCCTAACATTAATGTCATGTCATCTGCATATAAATTTAATAGATGTTCTTCGTCAGTCGTATTAATTTTATATCCCTGTATTTGAGCATGTGAGCGTAATTTCATGGCTAGAGGTTCCAGAGCCAGAGCAAATAGTAATGGAGAGAGAGGACATCCTTGTTTCGTGCCTCTTTGTATTATTATGGGGTCAGAATCCAGATTATTAGTGCGAATTACTGCAGTGGTGATGTCATATAATCGATTAATCATGTTTAGTATCCTATTTCCTAATTTATATTTATCTAGTACTTTAATTAGGTAGTTCCAGTTTAAACAATCAAAGGCCTTGTATATATCTAAGGATAAGATACCTAATGGTTTTTTGTTTGTTTTGGCATGATATATGATGTTAAGCAGTCTTCTGATGGGATCAGATATATGTCTTCCTTTAATGAATCCTGTTTGATCTACATGAACAAGATCAGTTATCATTGAATTGATTCTATTTGCTAATATAGAAGTAAATAATTTTTGATCTTGGTTAAGAAGATTTATTGGGCGGTAGGATTCCACTTTTGATTTATCTTTATTTGGTTTGGGTATAACTATTATACGGGATGTTTTCCAGGTGTCTGGGATAATTCCACCTGACCAAATATAATTAAATAATTGTGTGAGGTGTGGAGTTAATATATCTTTGAAGATTTTATAAAATGTGCTATTAAAGCCGTCTGGTCCAGGTGCCTTATTGTGTTTGAGGTTTATGATTGCCGTAGAAACCTCTTCTGTTGTTATATCTTGGTTTAGAAGTGTTTTTTGAGCATCTGAAGGAGTGGGTGGGGAAAAGTCAAGGAGAAAATTTTGGAGTTCCTCTGTTTTAATAGGTGTGGTATTATATAGTTTCTTATAAAAATCCATGAAGCATTTATTAATTTCTTTAATATCAGAGGTTATGTTCTCTTGATGTGAAATTGTTGTAATTGTAGTAGCTGTATATTGTGATTTTACAGCATGAGCTAGTAATCTGGAATGTTTATTTCTCCATTCATAGTATTTTTGTTTAGTATACCAGAGAGATTTGGCTATTTTCATAGAATCTATAGCTTCTAATTCTTTTTTTTTCTGTTGTAGTTCTCCTAATGTGGTGTCTGAATTATTTTGTTTATGCTGAGATTCTAATTTGTCCACTTCTTTTAATAATTGGGTTTTAATTGGGTCGGTGTGATGTTTCTTTTTGGCCATTTCATTTATACAGTGACCTCTCATTGTTGCTTTCATTGCGTCCCATAAAATGTTCATTGTAATGTCAGGGGTAGTGTCGAATTCAAAATATTCTTTTAATTTTTCTTGTAGTATGTTAGTGACTGGTCGATCAGTAGTAAGGGAAGAATCAAATCTCCATATTGAGTTGTATGGAGTGTATTTTAGGGTGTTTAAATTTACTCCTACTGCAGCATGATCTGATACCAATCTGGGGTATATTTCTGCTTTGGTGATATTAGTGAGGAGTGTTGAAGATACTAGGATGTAATCTAGTCTCGAGAAAGTTTTAAATCTGGGTGATTGATATGTGTAATCTTTGATATTAGTATTCATGTGGCGCCATGCATCTATTAACCCGTGTTTTTGTAGTAGAGACTGTATGGGAGATGATGTTTTTGCAAGCGATTTTGGTAGTCGTATGCTTTTGTCTAGTATAGGGTCACTGCATATGTTTAAATCCCCGCCTATAAGAACTTCACCTGAGGCGAATTTCTGAAGTTTTTTGAGTGTTTTAGATAGAAAATTTAGCTCATTAGTATTAGGAGAGTAAATTGAAGCTAGGGTGTAATTACGATTTTGTAGTGATCCTGAAAGGAATATATATCTGCCCTCTGGGTCTATTTGTTGTTTTTGAACCTGAAAATCTAATGTTTTAGCAAAAATAATTCCTACTTCTCTTGAGTGATTTCCTCCCGTAGCTAAGAATTGCTTACCAAAATATTTATGTGGAAGAAGATGATAGTTAGGTTTTGGTTTATATATTTCTTGAAGAAATATAATTGAGGGTTGTTGACTTTTGATGTAGTCTGAAACTCTCCATCTTTTGATTACGTCTCCCATCCCCCTTACATTTAGAATTAGTATTTTAAGTTCAACCATTAGAGATAAGTACATTGATTGTTTTGATCACCTGAATATACCAATATCCTTTATCTTTGTACCATTTCCGTCTTAACATTTCTGTATTTAACAATATATTATAACATATATTGAATGTGTAGCTCTGAAAACTCCAAATAAAACATAACTTCCCCCCCAACATGTAACCCCCATACCTGACTAATAAAAGACAGAGTAAGCTTACTCTGCTTACAGGTGTTGTCATTGACAGCCCTGTATTAGCCGGTCGAATTTCTGAGGTTTATTACCTCTGAGAAGAATAAGATAGTATAAATTTGAATAGTAGCAAATAGATAAAACTTTTAACTAAATAGCTCATTATGTTTCTGCCAACCCTGGCCTGTGATAAATTGCACCAACTTAGCCTTTGTGCATGTTAGAAATTTGTGATTCAGTCCTTGAGAAATCTGTTTGTATGTTGATTCTTATAGTGATCCATCTGTGAATGTTCATTTCTTTCTTGTAGATGTGGATCTTAGTGCTCTTTGAGTAGTCACTGAGTTGCTGACTGTGTCCACTCTTGGACGTCTTCTGCGTCTCATGGTATGAGGGAAGGATTTCCAGTTGTCACAGTCAAGTAACATGTTGAACTGCTCATCTGATTCTGTTTCTTCTTCGTCCCACGGAGAGTTGATGTTGAATAGGGCCAGTAAATTTAGCATGTCTTTTTTAGTTGATGCTTTATGTTGAATGCCATCAATTTCTGTTATTAGCGCAAATGAGAAGCCCCACCGATATTTGATGCCTTCTTTTCTTAGTAGTTCTGTAGCAGGGCGAAATGCTTTACGTTTTTGCAGTGTTGCAGTGCTCAGGTCCTGTAGAAATAAGACGGGGCTGCCTTCGAATTCAATTTGATTTTTTGTACGTGCAATTTTAAGCAGTTCTTTTTTTGCAAAATTATAAAATGCAATTATAATGTCTCTAGGAGGGGCATTAATTTTTGGGCGAGGACCCAGACTTCTGTGTGCGTGTTCTATGTCTGATGCAATAATGCCTGCTTCTGGCATGGTTGCTGACCACCAAGATATTAAAACCTGAATAATATTTTTATTATCAGTCCATTCCTTAATCCCACGCACTCTTAAATTCCGGCGACGACTTCGATTTTCCTGGTCATCGACGCGGGTTAATATTTCTTTTTGATTGCGAATAATGTGTTTGATCACCTCTGTGTGTTGAGTGCCTAAATCTAAGGCCTCATCTGCAGTTTTAGCAACGTTGGCCATTTTGGTTGCCAGGGATGAGATTTTTTCATCTAAGATCTTAAAGCTATCATCCCATTTTTGAAACAGTGAACTTTGTAAGGAGGCAATTTGCGTAGAGAGGAGGCTTGTAACTGGGTCTTGCTCTGAATCAGGGATTAAGGGCTCCATTAACTCACTTTTTGATGATGTTGATGTTTTCACCGCCATTTTAATGTTTTCGGGTTGCTTTGATTCACGATGTGTCCAGTGAGAGGTTGTTTTGTCAAGATGAGAAGTACTGCTGTTGATCTAACTCTGCAGGAGGTATTCCTGGTTCCGTCAGATATTTTTAAGAGGAGTTTTGTAATTTGTGTCAAGGCTTTTTTCGAAGAAAAGGCTGCAGGGTTAGCAGAGCCCACAGCTTACCCTGTTGCTCCGATGGTCACCACCTGGTGGATCCATCCTGTTCTTATGTTCTTAATCAATACTTTTCAATAATGCTTCCAATGCTTAACTGCACTGTCTTCACAGATCACTCTACATTAGTTAACTGTGAAGTTGTTTTAGAATAAACAGCCACAGAGGTGTGATGATTTCCCCCCAACACTCTTACCTCTTTGGTCTGGATTGACAAGCAAAACAGTGGCATATTTCACTTACTCTGGGGCTACTCTGCCCTGAAACTGGGGAGATGGAATTGTTACTGCTGATTTATACCAATGAGCAATGAGAGGACAATTGGAAGCATTATGCCAAATTCCACTGTTTCCCAGCAATACGTTTGCAAGTCCAACACACAGCAGTGTCAGATTCAACACATGTACTGGATTGCTACAGTTCACTCAACCAGCAAACTTTCAGAGCTACTGCAGTGTATACTTAGCTTCTGGAGTTTGTTTTCTTTTGGAATTGCGACTGCTTTTCAATCCAATTTGACATAAACTATTTAGTTTTGATGAATGCGTTGATCACTTGGAGAAGAAAAGATTTCAGTGATCAAATTAGAGATTTGCAGGATTACTTGGCAATAAAGTGTGTGTGTGTGTGTGTGTGTGTGTCTGTCTGTCTGTGTATGAGCAAATATACCAGAACATGAGAGTGGTAATTCCTTAAATTATCAAAGAGGAATTGCCACTAATAATGCTACTTAAAAGTAAGATAGATCTCAGTCATTTCTTACAATTCACCTTTACTGCTGAAGATAAAAAAAATCTAGCGTCAGGATTTTTCAAAGAAACAATACATTGCAAAATCACACTCAATAGGGATCTTGGAAATGGAAATGGTCTGCCTTCAAGTCGATCCCGACTTATAGCAACCCCATGGTAAGCGGTATTCAGAGAGGGTTTACCATTGCCTCCCTCTGAGGTTAGTCCTCCCCAGCTGGCTAGGGCCTGCTCAGCTTGCCACAGCTGCACAAGCCAGCCCCTTCCTTGTCTGCAACTGCCAGCTGGGGGGCAACTGGGCTCCTTGGGACTATCCAGCTTGCCCACAGCTGCACAGGTGGCAGGGCATGTAACCCCTGAGCCACTCACTGTGGAGTGATCTTTAGCTGGCCCTTGACACCCAGGAGACACAAGTAGGGATTTATGTATCTGTTGCTGGGCATTACCATTTCAGACTCCCTGTATTTTCGAATGTTTGGATGTTGAAACTGCTTGCCCTAGAGATGGAGTGAGAAACCATGTTGGCTAAGTTCTGCCTCCACTGTTGTGGCAGTATGCCACAACGACTATGGTCTTTGCCATGCTGGCTTTGTTTCTACCGCTATCACAGGCAGTATGCCTCTGAATACCAGTTGCTTGGGATTTCACAAGTGGGGTGAGAGCTGTTGCACTCAGGTCCTGTTTGCAGGTTTCCCATAGGCATTTAGTTGGCCACTGTAAGAACAGGATGCTTGACTAGATGGGGCTTTGGCTTGATCCAGCAGGGCTCTTCTTATGTTCTCTAACCTGTATCCTTCCAGATAGTGGCAGCTGGTGGCTCCATGTCAGCGGGGCAGTGGAATCTGCTGTGGGTTTTAGTTCAAACTTTCAAAGAGCTGTCCAAGGTTCTGAACCTATTGTGGGAATAGGTTTCAGCTCCTTGAAAGTTCGGACTGAAATCTGAAGTGAATTGCATTGCCCCACTGACATGGAGTCACCAGCCGCTTCCAGATGTTGTTGGACTCTAATTCCCAACAGCACTCACTGGCATAGCCAATGGTCAAGGATGGTGGGACCTGTAGTCCTGCAACATCTGGAGGGCTGTAGGTTCCTTACCTTTGCTCTAATGAATGATTTATGCTAGGAGATGGATGTGACGCCCTTCCCTGGCTTTCCCTGTCAGGTTCCTACCTGCTCGTGGTTACTGCCTGTCTCTAGGCACCACCAGGGACTCCACCAGTCCGGACTGTCCTTTCTTATGATTTCTCTCCCCGCTCTAGCACAGATCTCAACAGATCCCCCTGCTAGGCAGCACCACCAGTCACGTTCTATAACCAGTAGTCCCAGAGACTCTGCCTGAGTCTCTCTATCTGGTTACCTCTGTGACTGAGTGCTAAAGCTGTCCCAATCCCTTTGATTTACTCAGACTGCTTATAATTCTGGTTTGCTCTGAATACTTGTGGTGTTATTCTCTTCACCGCTGCCACCATTTGTTTCCCTTCAGCCTTGGTATTTACCTTACCCTCCCTTCTGGTCTGTGAAACCCCAGCCAACGATCAGGCCTTTGGTAAACCAAATAAGTATTTTATTATATAACAGAGATAACAAGATTTCTTTAAAAGGCACTTAAGCATATGGTTACATCTATTCCTGAGGTACTGGTCTTAGTATTAATCCGAACTCCACCCTCTCCTCTCAAAACCCACCAAAACAACCCTCTCAAGTCCACCAACGTCCACACACATCCACACCACATCCACCCAGATTTACCTGACATTCTTCCTTTTATACTGTCAGCCATTTTAAACATTCAGCCAATCATCCAGCATTCTACTGCCCATTCACTCCCCCTCCTCTTTCACTCCACTTACCATGTATCTTCTAAACAAACAGCACTTACCCTATTTACACTAATACAGGATCATCACAATGGACAGGACAAATGTGTTGATTTTCCTGAATCTCTGAGGTTTTTAATCTTTGCTTGTTTATATATTTCTCTGAGATATTTTTATGTCATCCCAGGGTGAGAGTTGACCACATTATCTTTCTAGAGATCAAACTACACATTATGGTTCATGTGTTGTGTACAGCTGTGTCTCCACATTTTTCTTTACTTAAGTGTAGCCATGGACGGGGGTGTTGTTATTAGGACTGCAGCATATGGTGGGGAAGTTTATCCTTTCCCAAGCCATGAACCCATCCAATTCATCCTCCCTCCATGGCTTATGAAGGTTCGTAAAAAAATGTTCCCATTGATGATAATAGAAATTTTAAAAATGGGCTTTTCTAGTTGCATGAGGAAAATGTCTGGGGAGGGTGGGAGGAAAAGGATTAAATCTTTCCCATTTTATATGATTCCGACAATTATTGAAGGCCAAGCACCTATAATTCAGTAAAGAAAAAACTGCATGCTGTGTATCAAATGTAACGTGGAGTTTGACCCTAGGATGCTTAACAGGGCTGCAGAGAGGGCATTGTATTTAAGGGACTCTCCGATTTCTTAGGGAGTAGGTCCAGAAATTGCTGAAAGGAGGCTATTGCTCTGCCCCATGGACAAAGGCACCATGACGCCTATGGGGTGCCACAGTGTTCCATCTGGGCTGCCCTGGGCTCCTACTGGAGTGCCACCCCTATGGGGTGCCACAGTGTTTCATTTGTGCCACCCTGGGCTCCTACTGGGAGGAAGGGAGGGATTATACAGCCACGAGAGTGGCTGTATACTATAGTCAGCAGGGATTTTTCACATTCCACAATGTTAAATGGAAAATATCCCCCCGTGCCATTCTGAGGCTTCCCATAAGCTCATTTCAAAACAAAACCTTACAAAACTTATAGTTCTGAACTCAGAAATGCTTGCTTAACAACCCTGTCAATTTTCATGGCGATACACAAAACAGTCAGAGAGAATCGAGAGTTCAAAGTCTAAAGAGAGAGAGAAAAACCTCAGAGCCCTTTTGGACTTTTTTTTGCGAGTTCTCATAATCTGTTGAAATTCATTAAAAATCAGCTATGTTCACAGAGTACCTGTAATCCTAATACTGACCTTGCCCCATACTCTGACCTTCATCTACTGCAGTTTAAAAGTTAAGAAATGCCTGGTTGATTTTTAATTAATTTAAGAAATTTTGGCTGGAAGCCTATTATAACGTGGGGCATGCTCAGTAAGGACCAACTGTCAGTGTTCTAAAAGCCTCACAGCTGCTGGACTTGGCTAATAAGAGGGCCACACCCACACCAGACTTGATTTCACTTGAGACAGTCATGGCTTCCCTCAAAGAATCCTGGGAAGTGTAGTTTGTGAAGGGTGCTGAGAGGAGACTCCTATTCCCCTGAGAGAATGGTTTAACAGTCAGCCACTCTGATTGAAGGTCTGTGAGAGAAACAGGGTGTCTCCTAGCAACTCTCAGCAGCCTTCACTAACTACACTTCCCAGGATTCTTTGAGAGAAGCCATGATTGGCTTTGAGCCATGGCTTTGAGAGAAGCCATGATAAATTCTTTTAAATTGTTTTTAAAAGATGTGTTTTTAAATTTGTATATTTGTTTTTAATGTTTTTAGTTATTGTAAACCGCCCAGAGAGCTTCGGCTATGGGGCAGTATATAAATAGACTAAATAAATAGATAAATAAATAATGATTGTCCAAAGTGTAATAGAGGCCTGGTGTGGATGTGGCCAGGGACAGCTTTGTTTTAAATTTGGGTGGGAGGTAGGGTTGCCAGGTTCAGGGCCTGAGACTGATCCTGTATCTTTAGGAGAAGAGAAAGTCAGCCAAGTGCCGGTGTTCTTGCAACATTGTCATGGGAAAAACCACAAGGTAGAATTCTCCCTTCCCCCTGCCCAACTTTGAAAGATACAGAAGACATCTTGGTTGGCAGGCCCAGCCTGGTCAGTTTTACCTATCCTAATCATGATTGCATAGGAGTATGTCCAATTCAACTCAATAATCATACAAATGATCAGACCTGCCTTTTCCCTCCTTCCCCTTTCCTCTCTCTTTCTCCTCCCCTCTTCCTTCTTCTGCCTTCCTTGCCCACTCCAGTCCTCCGTCTCTCCCCCCCAGTCAGTTTTACCTTTCCTAAGCATGATTGCACGGGAGTAAATCTCACTGAACTCAATAAACATGCAAATGACCACATCTGTCCTTCTTCTCCCCTCCCCCTCCTGCCTGCTCCCATCCCAGTCCTCACCTCTGCCTTTCCACCCCTCCCTCCTCCCCCTCCTCCCTTCCCCATCCCCTGTGGTCAGTTTCACCTATCCTAAGCATGATTGCCTGGTGTGTGTGTGTAAATCCCACTTAACTCAATAAGCATGCTGTCAGGCCCAGGATGCGACTCAGGAACCAGACCAGAGGTTGTAGTTAATTCGTGTTTTATTAGAGTAATGTCCAACAAAGACTGCGCTTTCTCATGAAGCAATACAGGGATACAGGTCCTGCGACATTGGGAGAAAGTTGACAGAGCAAGGGGCTGCTTCCCGCCTGTTCTTTAAGAAGGGGCTAAACAGGCGCGCAACCTTTCGCTCCTCCTTAACTCCCCCTCAGGTACTGCCCGCCTTCCCCCCCTTCTCTCCTGTCTTTTCAACCGTCTGCGTGTGCGTGGTGAGGGGGGAGGCATCACCTCCTCCTCTTCTGAAGTGTCCGATTCCCCTATGGGTGATAAAGGAGGAGCTGAGGGTAAACCATCTCTCCGCCTTTCTGCTGTGATCAGCCCTCCCTCTTGCTCTGAGCTGCGGAGAAGGGAGGGCCTGGGAATGTCTGGGGGGGATTCTAAAACTTCAAGGCTCTCAGGCTCCCCGTTGCTAGGCGACCCTATCTCTGGCATGTCCTCTGTTTCGGCTTCGCTCCACGGAGGGTAAGTTCCTCCCTCCTCCCTCTGCCAGCCATTTGAATCCTCTTCTGACAACCCCCCAGGAGCCCAGCTCATCCTCCCGACACCATCCCCCTTCTCAAGCTGTGCCCCCCTCCCCCTGTCTGGCTTGGGGCGGTGAGGAAAACGTTGATGGAAAAGTTTTACTAACTCTGGAGCATGCACATCATCTGCATTTTCCCATGATCTGTCAGCCACTCCATAGCCCTTCCAGTGAATCAAATACTGCAGCTTGTGGCGTCTGATCCTGGAATCCAAGATTTCCTCAACTTCAAACTCAAGCTGCTCATTTATCAGGAGTGGGGACCCAGGAGGCTCCTCCAGCCGCAGCTCACTGGGAGGGGCAGCTTTCGTCAAGAGGGATCGATGAAACACAGGATGTATTTTAAACGTGTCAGGTAGCTTCAGCCGGTACGCCACGGGATTAATTTGAGTTTCTATTTCAAAAGGACACACCCTTTTGTCTTGTAATTTTCTACATTTGCCCGGCATCTGGAGGAAACGGGTGGACAGCCATACCTGGTCTCCTGGTTGAAGGGGGGGGGCCTCCTTCCTGTGCAGGTCAGCAACTCGCTTGTACTCTGTTTTGGCTTCGTTTAACTGCTGTTTCAGTGTTTGTTGCGCCGCTTGCAATTCTTTTAGGAAGTCCTCAGCTGCCGGTACCAGCATTCCTTCTGAGCTGCTTGGAAAGACTTTAGGATGGAATCCATAATTCGCGAAGAATGGGGTTTGTTGAGTGCTGGAGTGTAGAGAATTGTTGTAGGCAAACTCTGCAAAATGCAAATATGATACCCAGTCAGTCTGTTGATAGGACACATAACTTCGTAAATATCTTTCCAAAACGGCGTTCAAGCGTTCCGTCTGCCCATCTGTCTGGGGGTGATGGGCGGAGGAGAGTTTTAATTCCGTCTGCAACTGTTTCCACATTGCTCTCCAAAATTTGGCTGTGAACTGAGTTCCTCGGTCTGAGACTACACTGTTTGGCAACCCATGCAGTCGGTAGACTTCTTTGATGAATAACTTGGCCGTTTCCTTAGCCTCTAAGGCCCCTGCACAAGGGAGGAAATGTGCCATTTTGGTGAGTAGATCTACCACGACTAAAACGGCTGTCATTCCTTGGGATTTGGGTAAATCAGTTATAAAATCCATGGAGAGATCCTTCCAGGGTTCATGTGGGACAGGTAGCGGTTGTAACAGTCCTGCTGGTTTTCCTGTTTGTGTTTTTGTCCGCAGACAGACAGAACAGGACTTTACATAGCTTTCAATATCCCTACGCATTTTAGGCCACCAGAAGTCCTTGGCCACGTTCTGAATGGTCTTGTAAATCCCAAAGTGTCCCGCTGTGATGGAATCATGGCACTGGCGTAGGATTCTGAGCCTTAATTCTCCTTCTGGCACATATCTGGCTGTTTTGAACCATAATAGTCCATTCCTCCAGTGAAAGGTTACTTCTGAGTCTTGACTTTGTCCCGTCTCCTGCCCATATTTTAGTACGTCTGCATCTTCTTGTTGTGCCTTTTTGAGTTCCTCTTCCCACGAAGACTGGCATGATCCCAACATTAATTTCTCTGGCGGGATCACGTACTGAGGCTGGTCCTCGGATTCACTTTCTTTGTACTGTGGCTGTCTGGATAAGGCATCAGCTCTCTGGTTTTTGGCTTGGGCTTGGTAAGTGATCTTGAAGTTAAACCTGGTGAAGAACTGGGACCATCTTATTTGTCTCTGGTTCAGCTTTCTGGCAGTTTGGAGGCTTTCCAGGTTCTTGTGGTCGGAGCGCACTTCGATCTGATGAGGGGCCCCCTCTAGGTATTGTATCCAGTTTTCAAAAGAGTCCTTGATGGCCAGCAGCTCCTTCTCCCAAACTGTGTAATTCTTCTCTGCAGGCTTTAACTTCCAAGAGAAGTACGCACAGGGGTGCAGCTCCTTTCCTTCTTGGTCTAATTGCAGAAGGACCCCCCTGATAGCAAAATCTGAAGCATCTGCTTCCACGATGAAAGGGCGGGTCGGGTCAGCAAAGTGCAGAATGGGCTCGGAAGCGAACCTTCTCTTCAGCTCCTCA
This sequence comes from Rhineura floridana, assembly GCF_030035675.1. Taxonomy (NCBI): domain Eukaryota; kingdom Metazoa; phylum Chordata; class Lepidosauria; order Squamata; family Rhineuridae; genus Rhineura; species Rhineura floridana. Next base: position 44,379,161 of record NC_084489.1, read on the forward strand.
AAGGCCTGGGTGGCATTCTCTGTCCATTGAAACTTCTTCTTTCCCCTTAAACAGTCAGTCAGAGGAGCTGTCAATTTGGAAAACCCTGGAATGAACTTTCTGTAATAATTGGCAAACCCCAAAAACCATTGTACATCCTTTTTGGTGACAGGTTGGCCCCAGTCCAATATACAGCTTACTTTCCCTGGGTCCATCTCCACGCCTTCCGCTGAGATTTGATATCCAAGGAAGTCTAGAGACTTGAGGTCAAATCCACATTTCTCTAATTTAGCATACAGGTGATTTTCTCTCAGTCTCTGCAACACCGTCTTCACATGCTGGTCGTGGTCTTCCTGGTTCTTTGAGAACACCAGGATATCATCTAAGTAACAGATTACATATGTGTCCAACAAGTCTCTAAACACGTCGTTCATGAATTTTTGAAAAATTCCTGGACTTCCACAAAGCCCGAACGGCATGACCAGGTATTCATACTGTCCGTAAGCGGTCAAGAACCCTGTTTTCCATTCATCTCCCTGCTTCATCCTGATCAGATTGTACGCTCCTCTCAAATCCAACTTCGTGAAGATTTTTGCAGAGCGCAGTCGGTCCAACAACTCTGAGATCAGGGGCAGCGGGTAGCTGTTGGGGATGGTGATCTGGTTCAATGCGCGATAGTCATTACAGGGTCTGAGTTCCCCCCCCTTCTTTTTCACAAACAATAGTGGCGCTGCAGCAGGGGATTGTGAGGGGCGTATGAATCCTCGTCTCAGGTTTTTATCCAGGAATTCCTTCAGGGCCTCCCTCTCAATCCCTGTGAGAGAGTAGATTCTCCCTGATGGAATGCTGGCTCCTGGCACTAGTTCAATCGCACAGTCGTAAGGGTAAAGTCTCTGCCTCCTTTTCATCAAACACATCTTTGAATTCTTCATACTTTGGCGGCAGGGTCACTTGCTCGATCTCTTGCACTGCCCCCGCTAAGGTGTTCTTGATTCCTTCAGGTTGACAGTTCTCCTGGCAATACTGTGAGGTGAACCACACCACCGCCTCCTTCCAACTTATTGTGGGTTCATGCTTTGCTAGCCAGGGCATTCCCAGAATCACCTCAAAGTTCGAGAGATCTGACACGTATAGCGAAATGAACTCTTCGTGCCCGGGGATTTGAAGTTTCACTTCCTCCATGGCTTGTGTCACCCCTCCTGACTTCAGGGGTCTCCCATCGATAGTCTCCACAGCTAGGGGAGCGTTCAGTTTCCACCGGGAAATTCCATGATGCTTGACTAACTTTACATCAATAAAATTTGTGGAGGCTCCACTGTCAATTAAGGCAGTGGAATTAAACACCACTCCTCTGGAAGTTGTAATCCGAATAGGCAAGACCAACACCCCCTTTGAGGGAGGTTGGATCGTTGGGGGGCCTTTATACAACGGTGCCCCCAGTCCACCGGCCTGCACGTGGACTGGGTGTTCTAGTTTCCCGACGGCTCAGCTTTCCCCCCTTTTAGTCCACAGTCTCTGGCCACGTGGCCCGGCTTTGAACAATAAAAGCATAAACGTTCTCGGCGGCGTCTTTCCTTTTCTTCTTCCGACAGTCTTGGCCTAGCCCCTCCCTGTCCCTCAGCTGCATTACCTGCCATTCCTGCAGAGGGAAGGGTCTTGCTGCGAGATGCCGAGGCTGAGTATCTCAGGACCTCCTGCTTCCTTTCCAGGCGCCTTCCTTCCATCCGGTGATCTATCTGTAGGCATAGCCGGATGAGCCCTGGTAGGTCAGCAGGGGGGGAGGTCCTGGCCAACTCATCCAGGATTTCAGCATTTAATCCACTCCGGTACAGAAACATCAGGGCGGCGTCATTGTAACCAGTTTCCTGGGACAGAATTTTAAAAGCGTTAGTGTACTCGGAAACAGTCCCTTTAGCTTGCTTCAGAGCGCCTAGTTGCCGCGCTACTGTTTCAGCTCTTTGCGGGTCTTGGAACATCTCAGTCATCTCCTGTATAAATCCTCTGTACCTTCTTAAGACAGTATCTTTTCTCACGAGATACGGAGTCACCCATTTTGCAGCTTCTCCCTCCAGGAGGCTAATCACGAAGGCCACTTTAGCCCCATCGTCTGGAAACTCCATGTGCCTGACATCCAGATATAACTCACATTGAGCCACGAAAGTTGCCAACTGATCACTTTGTCCCGCGTATTTTGGGGGCAATCCAATGGGAACCTTTCCTGCGGCAGCTGGAGGGGCTGTTTGCATCTGGTCTATCGTGGCCTTCAAGGTTTGATTATCCGTCTTCAGTGCCTTGACTGCTGCTAGCAGGGCTTGGACATCTGTCTGCAATTCAGCTACCTAAGTCCTCAAGAGTTTCACTTCTTCCGTCTCAGAAGTGGGGTTCGTCCCCCCCGCTGCTCCCTTTGACATCTTGTCCCAGTCAAGTGAAGAGAGCGTTGAGGGTGATTTAGGTGGCTCTGTCAAGCTGTCAGGCCCAGGATGCGACTCAGGAACCAGACCAGAGGTTGTAGTTAATTCGTGTTTTATTAGAGTAATGTCCAACAAAGACTGCGCTTTCTCATGAAGCAATACAGGGATACAGGTCCTGCGACATTGGGAGAAAGTTGACAGAGCAAGGGGCTGCTTCCCGCCTGTTCTTTAAGAAGGGGCTAAACAGGCACGCAACCTTTTGCTCCTCCTTAACTCCCCCTCAGGTACTGCCCGCCTTCCCCCCCTTCTCTCCTGTCTTTTCAACCGTCTGCGTGTGCGTGGTGAGGGGGGAGGCATCACCTCCTCCTCTTCTGAAGTGTCCGATTCCCCTATGGGTGATAAAGGAGGAGCTGAGGGTAAACCATCTCTCCGCCTTTCTGCTGTGATCAGCCCTCCCTCTTGCTCTGAGCTGCGGAGAAGGGAGGGCCTGGGAATGTCTGGGGGGGATTCTAAAACTTCAAGGCTCTCAGGCTCCCCGTTGCTAGGCGACCCTATCTCTGGCATGTCCTCTGTTTCGGCTTCGCTCCACAGAGGGTAAGTTCCTCCCTCCTCCCTCTGCCAGCCATTTGAATCCTCTTCTGACAACCCCCCAGGAGCTCAGCTCATCCTCCCGACACATGCAAAGATCAATCCATTCTCCTCAAACTTGCACAGGATCCCATTTCTTACCTCCCGGATTAAAAAGCAGGGAAATTCACTAATAGGCAAAAAACCTTGCAGTTTAAGAATGTACCTATAGCCCACAGATATTTCTACCAAACTTTAAAAAGCAGGGAAATTGGGCAGCTACAGTAAATGCACCAGGGGAGCAGGAGACCTGAACTCCTCTCTGAGATATTGGACTGCCCTACAAAGTTGTCAAAATGCAAACACCATTTGGGTTGGTCTTTCACAGTCCAATCCACTAGCTGTGTAGCTTGGAAGAATTTGGTAACATGTGCCTCTGAGCATATGGTGAGTGGTGGCAACACCTGTAATCAGCTCAAATAATAGAAAGAAGATATGTCCTGTGCTGAACTTGTTCAAGCTGGGAGGAAGCAACATTATTAAGACAGTTGATATAGTTCAGATGGTCACTTTAAATATGTCTGATTTACTTTGCAATTTTAGTGAAGTTTTCTATAGGAAATAATTTTCTTTTGCTTTTGTTTCTATGAATATGTGAAGTACAGCAACACTTTGCAAAATTTATACTAAAAAAACTCCAAACATAATTGTGGAATAATGGCACTGACTTCTGCAAAATAGTCTCCAGTGGACCTCAGAAGTGTCTCAGTTTGCACAAGATAAAACAGTGGAAAGTGAAATATATTCTAGCAAAATTCTAGGTGTGCTCTATGTTTTTAATTGATCATGAACACCTTGCCTTAAATAAAGTGGTTTAAACATAGTAGGCTGAAAACATGCATCCTCTTTTTTCCAACAGCTAGAGTCATTGCTGAAGTACCAACATATTGTATTCAGTCTGATTTTACATCAAACTGCAGTTTCAGATTCAACTGTTAATGCACCCAAAATAGAAATAGAACATAACCTCCAATATAAAACACAAAAGGCTTTCACCATCACATGACAATGACCAATAAAAAGGCTTTGAAATTAATAAAAATACATTTGACACAGATTTCTAGGATGAATAAGGAGGAGGGGAAATTTTCTGGTTTAGATTCTCTGTAGAAACATTAGTAACACAGGAAAGAAGCAAAGTAAGAAGAACACCAACAAAAAAAATATATAATTCTCCATCTTTGGAGATGGCAGATGTTGCCACCACTCACCATATGCTCAGAGGCACATGTTACTAAATTCTTCCAAGCTACACAGCAAGTGGATTGGACTGTGAAAGACCAACCCAAATGGTGTTTGCATTTTGACAACTTTGTAGGGCAGTCCAATATCTCAGAGAGGAGTTCAGGTCTCCTGCTCCCCTGGTGCATTTACTATAGCTGCCCAATTTCCCTGCTTTTTAAAGTTTGGTAGAAATATCTGTGGGCTATAGGTACATTCTTAAATTGCAAGGTTTTTTGCCTATTAGTGAATATAAATTTAATTCATCATCTTCATCATCATCATCTTGTCTCCCATGCTTCTAATATCTTAATGAAATCATTGGTTGAAGTCCTCCAAAAGTCTGGGCTGAAATGTCATCCGTATGGTGATGGAAAACTCTAACTTTCATTTACATCTTTCATTTGCATCAGATCCTCAGGAAATGATGGATGCAGTGAATCAATGTCAAGAGACAGTGAGGGACTGAATGGGTGTGCATGAAAAAGTTAGGAAGGAAGTAATGTTGGTTGGGGGAATGAGCCAATCCCTGTATAGGGATGGATGATCATCCATTTGATTGTCCCAACAATCCATTTGTTATGTTACGGTTTATTTCTGTGCCACCTTTTGGCCAAAAAGGCCCTCAAGGCAGCTCACAAAAAATAAACACAAATACAAAATACACATCAGAAAAGATGGCGATCTATGTCCCCCCCCTGAAGTGACTTGAACAGTGCCCCCAAATTGAACAGTGCTCCCCTCAGATGACTTGAACAGTGCCCCCAATTTGAGGTGATCAGAGCCCCCTTCAAGCTTGCCCAACTCAAATTGGGGCCTGGCACCCAACTTC